>NC_091328.1:19697796-19820296 GCF_038502225.1 Cherax quadricarinatus
GGACATGACTGAGATAGTAAATTTTCAGAGAATAGGAGGGTACGTGAAGGGGAGAAATTAGCTGGTCAAACTGATTTTCAAGACAGAAATGGTGTGGAACAGGGTCCTGCAAGAGAAATCACTGCTGAAGGAATCATCAACATAAAAGAGGGTGTTCCTAGACCATGATAGAACAAGAACAGCAGCAGCAGCTGAAGGAGAAGACATAAACAAAAGGAGCTTGGAAGAGAGACAAGGACAGAGTCAGCAGAGGACAACCAGAGCCAGGCAGAGGAACAAGAGCAAGTACACACACAACAACCCTCAGAACCCCCACAGCCAAACACGCTATCCCAACACAAACCACATTTCACACAGCCCCCACCCCACACTATGCTGTAAAACCCCACAGCATACTGCCAGGTCCCCTACCCCCACATACCCCCCAGAACACAGTGCTGGAGAGGAAACTGAAGGTATGGTACACTAACATTGATGGAATAACAAATAAGTGGGAGGAGTGACACAAGAGAATCAAAGAGGCATCACCGGACATCATAGATCTCACTGAAACCAGGCTCACAGGAATAACCGGTGCCATCTTTCCAACGGGATATCAGATCTTGAGAAAAGACAGAGGGAACAGAGGGGGTAGAGTGGCACTGTTCATGAAAAACCAATGGGACTTTGACGAGCTGGAGAGGGGAGACAGAGAAGAAGCAAGAGACAGGAAGAGGCCAAGGCAAGAATATGATGAGAATAACAAAGTGATGGTTGACACACTGGCTGAAGTGGCTGGAAGGGCTCATGCAAGCAGGACAAAGCTGTTGATTGAGGGTGACTTCGATCACAAAGAAATTAACTGGGAGCCACATGGGAGCCCAGGAACATGGAGGACTAAGATGATGGAGGTGGTACTGGAAGACCTCGTATACCAGCATGTAAGGGACACTACCACTACCCAGGAAGACTGGACCTTGTATTCTCCTTGAGTAGTGCAGATATTGAGAATATCACTTATGAGAGACTCCTCGGGGCCAGTGATTTTGTAGCTCTGAACTTCAAATATATAGTAGAGTTAAAAGTGGAGAGGGAAGCAGGAAGGGCAGGACGAATGAAGCCAAACTACGAGAGAGGGGACAACACAGGCATGAAGAATTTCCTGCACAAGGTTCAGTGGGACTGAGCACTGGCAGGGAAGTCAGTAAATGAGATAATGGAATATGTGACAATATGCAAGGAAGCTGAGGAGAGGTTTGTACCCAAGGGTAACAGAAATAATGAGAAGGCCAGGATGAGCCCTTGGTTCACTCAAAGATGTCGAGAGGCCCCAACCAAATGTGCTAGAGAATGGAAGAAGTATAGAAGACAAAGAACCCAGGAGAATAAGAAGAGCAGTCGTAGAGTCAGAAACAAATATGCACAAGCAAGAAGGGAGGCCCAACGACAATATGAAAATGACATAGCTGTGAAAGCCAAATCTGACCTGAAGCTGTTGTACAGCCACATCAGGAGGAAAACAACAGTCAAGGACGAGGTAATCAGGCTGAGGAAGGAAGGAGGGGAGATCACAAGAAACGACTGAGAAGTGAGGAACCCAATGTGAGATTCAAAGAAGTGTTCACAGAGGAGACAGAAGGGACTCCAGAAAAATGGAGAGGTGGGATACACCATCAGTATTGGACACAATAAAACAATCAAGGAAGAAGTGAAGAGGCTGCTAAGTGAGCTAGATACCTCAAGGGCAATGGGGCTGGATAACATCTCTCCATGGACCCTGAGAGAGGGAGCAGAGGCGTTGTGCATACCACTAACAACAATCAACACATCTATCGAAACAGAGTGACTACCTAAGGTATGGAAGATAGCAAATGTAGTCCCAATTTTTAAGAAAAGAGACAGACATGACGCATTAAACTACAGAACGTTTCACTGACATGTATAGTAGGCAAAGTCATAGAGAAGATTATCAGGAGAAGAGTGGTGGAGTACTTAGAAAGGAATGAGCTTATCAACGACAACCCACACAGTTTCAGGGATGGGAAATCCTATGTCACAAACCTACTGGAGTTCTATGACAGGGGTCACAGCAGTAAGACAAGAGAGAGTGCCTGTGACAAGCGAGGTTCCACAGGGGTCAGTCCTAGGACCAGTGCTGTTTCTGGTATGTATGAACATGAATGGACTCAGAAGTGTCCCTGTTTGCAGATGATGTGAAGTTGGCAAGAAGAATTCAATCAGACGAGGACCAGGCAGAACTACAAAGGGATCTGAACAGGCTGCAGGCCTGGTCCAGAAACTGGCTCCTGGAGTTCAACCCCACCAAGTGCTAACTCATGAAGATTGGGAAAGGGCGAAAAAGACTGCAGACGGAGTACAGTCTAGGGGACTAGAGACCACAAACCTCACTCAAGGAAAAGGATCTTGGGGTGAGTATAACACCAGGCACATCTGAGGCGCACATCAACCAAATAACTGTTGCAGCATATGGGCACCTAGCAAACTTAAGAATAGTATTCCGACATCTCAATAAGGAATCGTTCAGGACCCTGTACACCGTGTATATCAGGCCTATATTGGAGTATGCAGCACCAGTTTGGAACCCACACCTAGCCAAGCACGTACGGAAATTAGAGAAAATGCAAAGGTTTGCAACAAGACTAGTCCCGGAGCTAAGGGGCATATGTTCTACGAGGTGAGGTTAAGGAAAATCGACCTGACGACACTGGAGGACAAGAAAGATAGGGGAGATATAACTACATATAAAATACTGAGAGGAATTGACAAGACAAGACATAGCCCCACTCCACAAAGGGGGCAGTAAAGCAACAGCAAAGAACTACAGACCAATAGCACTAACATCCCATATCATAAAAATCTTTGAAAGGGTCCTAAGAAGCAAGATCACCACGCATCTAGAAACCCATCAGTTACACAACCCAGGGCAACATGGGTTTAGAACAGGTCGCTCCTGTCTGTCTCAACTATTGGACCACTACGACAAGGTCCTAAATGCACTAGAAGACAAAAAGAATGCAGATGTAATATATACAGACTTTGCAAAAGCCTTCGACAAGTGTGACCATGGCGTAATAGCGCACAAAATGCGTGCTAAAGGAATAACAGGAAAAGTCGGTCGATGGATCTATAATTTCCTCACTAACAGAACACAGAGAGTAGTCGTCAACAGAGTAAAGTCCGAGGCAGCTACGGTGAAAAGCTCTGTTCCACAAGGCACAGTACTCGCTCCCATCTTGTTCCTCATCCTTATATCCGACATAGACAAGGATGTCAGCCACAGCACCGTGTCTTCCTTTGCAGATGACACCCGAATCTGCATGACAGTGTCTTCCATTGCAGACACTGCAAAGCTCCAGGCAGACATCAACCAAATCTTTCAGTGGGCTGCAGAAAACAATATGAAGTTCAACGATGAGAAATTTCAATTACTCAGATATGGTAAACATGAGGAAATTAAATCTTCATCAGAGTACAAAACAAATTCTGGCCACAAAATAGAGCGAAACACCAACGTCAAAGACCTGGGAGTGATCATGTCGGAGGATCTCACCTTCAAGGACCATAACATTGTATCAATCGCATCTGCTAGAAAAATGACAGGATGGATAATGAGAACCTTCAAAACTAGGGAGGCCAAGCCCATGATGACACTCTTCAGGTCACTTGTTCTATCTAGGCTGGAATATTGCTGCACACTAACAGCACCTTTCAAGGCAGGTGAAATTGCCGACCTAGAAAATGTACAGAGAACTTTCACGGCGCGCATAACGGAGATAAAACACCTCAATTATTGGGAGCGCTTGAGGTTCCTAAACCTGTATTCCCTGGAACGCAGGAGGGAGAGATACATGATTATATACACCTGGAAAATCCTAGAGGGACTAGTACCGAACTTGCACACGAAAATCACTCATTACGAAAGCAAAAGACTTGGCAGACGATGCACCATCCCCCCAATGAAAAGCAGGGGTGTCACTAGCACGTTAAGAGACCATACAATAAGTGTCAGGGGCCCGAGACTGTTCAACTGCCTCCCAGCACACATAAGGGGGATTACCAACAGACCCCTGGCAGTCTTCAAGCTGGCACTGGACAAGCACCTAAAGTCAGTTCCGGATCAGCCGGGCTGTGGCTCGTATGTTGGTTTGCGTGCAGCCAGCAGCAACAGCCTGGTTGATCAGGCTCTGATCCACCAGGAGGCCTGGTCTCAGACCGGGTCGCGGGGGCGTTGACCCCCGGAACTCTCTCCAGGTAAACTCCAGGTAAACTCCAGGTGGACAGAGACAGGATGTTCCAGAGAGGGGACAGAGCAACAAGGGGCACAATTGGAAGTTGAAGACTCAGATGAATCACAGGGATGTTAGGAAGTATTTCTTCAGTCACAGAGTTGTCAGGAAGAGTTGTCTGGGAAGTGATGTAGTGGAGGTATGATAAAGCTCATGGAGCAGGAAGAGTGACCTAGTAGCGACCAGTGAAGAAGCGGGGCCAGGAGCTGTGAATCGACCCCTGCAACCACAACTAGGTGAGTACACACAAACTGTCCTCGATAACAAACATTCAGAGTAAAATAATTCAGAGTAGAATTATACCGCATCAGTGAATCACAAAATCATTAAATGATTGATAACAGGTCTTTGTTAACGGTGTCCTCAAGGTCCCTGCTAGATTACGAAACTTGCAGGAAGTGAAATGGCGTAAGAGGACAATTACAATGGTTAGCGGCGCGGCACAGAGCAGCATCACCCAACTGCGTCACAGTCTTCACTTACAGAGAACGACAGTCTTAGTGAAGATGCTTATGGAAAGACGATGACCAGACTGACAACTCACACCAAACACTTGCTATACACACATAATCCGCATATAGAAGAGTGAAATTTATGTCTACGTTTCGGTCCGACTTGGACCATTAACTGGTCACACGGAAGAGCGAAGGGAAGAGAGCCAGTGTATATATACGAGGGAGGTGACTCTCTGCCCTAAACATCACCTCAAAGCAGATGTTTTCTCAGTAAGCCCACAAAACGGACTGGAATCGAACCTATGACAGGCCTGAGAGTTTCAGGACGTGCCTGCCATGGGTTCGAGCCCCACCCGCTTTGTGGCTCGTTCACTATCATATTACGATTTTGTGAGTCAAGAAAACCAGATGGATAAGTCTGAGATGGAAGCGAGAGAGGAGAAAGAGGGGAGAGAGGAGAAAGAGGGGAGAGAGGAGAAAGAGGAGGCTAGCCACTGATGCATCATAAAGAAGAATTTAAAATTGATTTCGGGGGTTATTAATTTTATGGCTGGAGAGTTGCGTCTCTACCTACCTGGTGCACCTGTGTCAAGTTCTACCTACCTGGTGCACCTGTGTCAAGTTCTACCTACCTGGTGCACCTGTGTCAAGTTCTACCTACCTGGTGCACCTGTGTCAAGTTCTACCTACCTGGTGCACCTGTGTCAAGTTCTACCTACCTGGTGCACCTGTGTCAAGTTCTACCTACCTGGTGCACCTGTGTCAAGTTCTACCTACCTGGTGCACCTGTGTCAAGTTCTACCTACCTGGTGCACCTGTGTCAAGTTCTACCTACCTGGTGCACCTATGTCAAGTTCTACCTACCTGGTGCACCTGTGTCAAGTTCTACCTACCTGGTGCACCTGTGTCAAGTTCTACCTACCTGGTGCACCTGTGTCAAGTTCTACCTACCTGGTGCACCTGTGTCAAGTTCTACCTACCTGGTGCACCAGTGTCAAGTTCTACCTATCTGGTGCACCTGTGTCAAGTTCTATCTACCTGGTGCACCTGTGTCAAGTTCTACCTACCTGGTGCACCTATGTCAAGTTCTACCTGCCTGGTGCACCTGTGTCAAGTTCTACCTACCTGGTGCACCTGTGTCAAGTTCTACCTGCCTGGTGCACCTGTGTCAAGTTCTACCTGCCTGGTGCACCTGTGTCAAGTTCTACCTACCTGGTGCACCTGTGTCAAGTTCTACCTACTTGGTGCATCTGTGTCATGTTCTACTTACCTAGTGAACCTCTCAAGACAGGTACACCAGGTAGGTATAGCTTGAGACAAGAACACCAGGTAGGTAGAGCTTGAGACAGGAACACCAGGTAGGTAGAGCTTGAGACAGGAACACCAGGTAGGCAGAGCTTGAAACAGGTACACCAAGTAGGTAGAGCTTGAGACAGGTACACCAGGTAGGTAAAGCATGAGACAGGTACACCAGGTAGGTAGAGCTTGAGACAGGTACACCAGGTAGGTAAAGCATGAGACAGGTACACCAGGTAGGTAGAGCTTGAGACAGGAACACCAGGTAGGTAAAGCATGAGACAGGAACACCAGGTAGGTAAAGCATGAGACAGGTACACCAGGTAGGTAGAGCGTGAGACAGGTACACCAGGTAGGTAGAGCGTGAGACAGGTACACCAGGTAGGTAGATCGTGAGACAGGTACACCAGGTACGTTAAGTTTAAAGCTCTAAGCCATCACAGACTGACCACCAGCTGGCACTACCTCTGGGTGTGGCTATCAATACTCAGGAGTATTGAAACCCAAGTGTCACACACTGTATCACAGGTGTCACACCACTGTACCCAGGTGTCACACACCACTGCACCCAGGTGTCACACACCACTGCACCCAGGTGTCACACACCACTGTATCACAGGTGTCACACACCACTGTACCCAGGTGTCACACGTCACTGTACCCAGGTTACCCAGGTGTCACACGTCACTGTACCCAGGTGTCACACACCACTGTACCACAGGTGCCACACACCACTGTACCACAGATGTCACACACCACTGTATCACAGGTGTCGCACACCAATGTACCCAGGTGTCACAGACCACTGTGCCCAGGTGTCACAGACCACTGTGCCCAGGTGTCACAGACCACTGTGCCCAGGTGTCACAGTCCACTGTACCCCAGGTGTGTCAATGACCACTGAACCACAGGTGTGTCAATGACCACTGAACCACAGGTGTCAATGACCACTGAACCACAGGTGTCACAGTTCACTGCACCCCAGGTGTCACCTGTATCACAGGTGTCACCTGTATCACAGGTGTCACAGACCACTGTACCCAGGTGTCACAGACCACTGTACCCAGGTGTCACAGACCACTGTACCATAGGTGTCACAGATCACTGTACCCAGGTGTCACAGACCACTGTACCCAGGTGTCACAGACCACTGTACCCAGGTGTCACAGACCACTGTACCCAGGTGTCACAGTCCACTGTACCCAAGGTGTCACTGACCACTGAACCATAGGTGTCACAATCCACTGTACCCCAGGTATCACCTGTACCACAGGTGTCACAGACCACTGTACCCAGGTGTTAATGACCACTGTACCCAGGTGTTAATGATCACTGTACCCAGGTGTCACAGACCATTGTTCTACATGTGTCACAGACCACTGTACCCAGGTGTCACAGCCCACTGTACCCCAGGTATCACCTGTACCACAGGTGTCACAAACCACTGTACCCAAGTGTCACAGACCACTGTACCAAGGTGTCACTGACCACTGTACCCAGGTGTCACTGACCACTGTACCCAGGTGTCACTGACAACTGAACCCAGGTGTCACAGACCACTGTACCCAGGTGTCACAGACCACTGTACCCAGGTGTCACAGACCACTGTACCCAGGTGTCACAGACCACTGTACCCAGGTGTCACAGACCACTGTACCCAGGTGTCACAGACCACTGTACCCAGGTGTCACAGATCACTGTACCCAGGTGTCACAGACCACTGTACCCAGGTGTCACAGACCACTGTACCCAGGTGTCACAGACCACTGTACCCAGGTGTCACAGACCACTGTACCCAGGTGTCACAGACCACTGTACCCAGGTGTCACAGACCACTGTACCCAGGTGTCACAGACCACTGTACCCAGGTGTCACAGACCACTGTACCCCAGGTGTCACTGACCACTGTACCACAGGTATCACTGACCACGGTACCCCAGGTATGATAAATTAGACATGTGCAACTCTTGGGTATCTTTATTGAGGAAACGTTTCGCCACACAGTGGCTTCATCAGTCCATAAAAAGGAGAATCTTGAAGAATAGGAGGAGAATGAGGTAATCAGTCCCTCAACCTTGAGTCGATGTGGTCAGTCCATCAATCTTGGGGTACAGTGGTCAGTGATACCTGGGGTACAGTGGTCCGTGATACCTGTGGTACAGTGGTCAGTGATACATATGGTACAGTGGTCATTGATACCTGTGGTACCGTGGTCAGTGATACCTGGGGTACAGTGGTCAGTGATGCCTGGGGTACAGTGGTCAGTGATGCCTGGGGTACAGTGGTCAGTGATACCTCTGGTACAGTGGTCAGTGATACTTAGGGTACAGTGCTCAGTGATACTTGGGGTACAGTGATCAGTGATACCTGTGGTACAGTGGTCAGTGATACCTGGTGTGCAGTGGTCGGTGATACCTGGGGTGCAGTGGTCAGTGATACCTGGGGTACAGTGGTCAGTGATACTTTGGGTACAGTGCTCAGTGATTCTTGGGGTACAGTGGTCAGTGATACCTGTGGTACAGTGGTCAGTGATACCTGTGGTACAGTGGTCAGTGATACTTAGGGTACAGTGGTCAGTGATGCCTGGGGTACAGTGGTCAGTGATACCTCTGGTACAGTGGTCAGTGATACTTAGGGTACAGTGCTCAGTGATACTTGGGGTACAGTGATCAGTGATACCTGTGGTACAGTGGTCAGTGATACCTGGTGTGCAGTGGTCGGTGATACCTGGGGTGCAGTGGTCCGTGATACTTGGGGTACAGTGGTCAGTGATACCTAGGGTACAGTGGTCATTGGTACCTGGGGTACAGTGGTCCGTGATCCTTGGGGTACAGTGGTCAGTGATACCTGGGGTACAGTGGTCCGTGATACTTGGGGTACAGTGGTCAGTGATACTTGGGGTACAGTGGTCAGTGATACTTGGGGTACAGTGGTCAGTGATACCTGGGGTACAGTGGTCCGTGATACCTGGGGTACAGTGGTCCGTGATACCTGTGGTACAGTGGTCAGTGATACCTGGGGTACAGTGGTCCGTGATACTTGGGGTACAGTGGTCAGTGATACCTGGGGTACAGTGGTCCGTGATACCTGGGGTACAGTGGTCAGTGATACCTGGGGTACTGTGGTCCGTGATACTTGGGGTACAGTGGTCCGTGATGCCTGGGGTACAGTGGTCCCTGATACCTGGGGTACAGTGGTCCGTGATACCTGGGGTACAGTGGTCAGTGATACCTGGGGTACAGTGGTCCGTGTCACCTGTGGTGACACATTCTCCTCCTGTTCTTCAAGATTCTCCTTTGTATGGACTGATGAAGCCACTGTGTGGCGAAACGTTTCCTCAATAAAGATACCCAAGAGTTGCACGTGTGTCTAATTTATCAACATGTCGGTTCTCTGAACCATTCATCTACAAACCCCAGGTATCACTGACCACGGCACCACAGGTGACACGGACCACTGTACCCCAGGTATCACTGACCACTGTACCCCAGGTATCACGGACCACTGTACCCCAGGTATCACGGACCACTGTACCCCAGGCATCACGGACCACTGTACCCCAAGTATCAAGGACAACTGTACCCCAGGTATCACTGACCACTGTACCCCAAGTATCACGGACCACAGTACCCCAGGTATCACTGACCACTGTACCCCAGGTATCACGGACCACTGTACCCCAGGTATCACTGACCACTGTACCCCAAGTATCACGGACCACTGTACCCCAGGTATCACTGACCACTGTACCACAGGTATCACGGACCACTGTACCCCAGGTATCACGGACCACTGTACCCCAGGTATCACTGACCACTGTACCCCAAGTATCACTGACCACTGTACCCCAAGTATCACTGACCACTGTACCCCAAGTATCACGGACCACTGTACCCCAGGTATCACTGACCACTGTACCCCAAGGATCACGGACCACTGTACCCCAGGTACCAATGACCACTGTACCCTAGGTATCACTGACCACTGTACCCCAAGTATCACGGACCACTGCACCCCAGGTATCACCGACCACTGCACACCAGGTATCACCGACCACTGCACACCAGGTATCACTGACCACTGTACCACAGGTATCACTGATCACTGTACCCCAAGTATCACTGAGCACTGTACCCTAAGTATCACTGACCACTGTACCAGAGGTATCACTGACCACTGTACCCCAGGCATCACTGACCACTGTACCCTAAGTATCACTGACCACTGTACCACAGGTATCACTGACCACTGTACCACAGGTATCACTGACCACTGTACCCCAAGAATCACTGAGCACTGTACCCAAAGTATCACTGACCACTGTACCCCAGGTATCACTGACCACTGCACCCCAGGTATCACCGACCACTGCACACCAGGTATCACTGACCACTGTACCACAGGTATCACTGATCACTGTACCCCAAGTATCACTGAGCACCGTACCCTAAGTATCACTGACCACTGTACCAGAGGTATCACTGACCACTGTACCCCAGGCATCACTGACCACTGTACCCCAGGCATCACTGACCACTGTACCCCAGGTATCACTGACCACGGTACCACAGGTATCAATGACCACTGTACCATATGTATCACTGACCACTGTACCACAGGTATCACGGACCACTGTACCCCAGGTATCACTGACCACTGTACCCCAAGTATCACTGACCACTGTACCCCAAGTATCACTGACCACTGTACCCCAAGTATCACGGACCACTGTACCCCAGGTATCACTGACCACTGTACCCCAAGGATCACGGACCACTGTACCCCAGGTACCAATGACCACTGTACCCTAGGTATCACTGACCACTGTACCCCAAGCATCACGGACCACTGCACCCCAGGTATCACCGACCACTGCACACCAGGTATCACTGACCAGTGTACCACAGGTATCACTGATCACTGTACCCCAAGTATCACTGAGCACTGTACCCTAAGTATCACTGACCACTGTACCAGAGGTATCACTGACCACTGTACCCCAGGCATCACTGACCACTGTACCCTAAGTATCACTGACCACTGTACCACAGGTATCACTGACCACTGTACCACAGGTATCACTGACCACTGTACCCCAAGAATCACTGAGCACTGTACCCAAAGTATCACTGACCACTGTACCCCAGGTATCACTGACCACTGCACCCCAGGTATCACCGACCACTGCACACCAGGTATCACTGACCACTGTACCACAGGTATCACTGATCACTGTACCCCAAGTATCACTGAGCACTGTACCCTAAGTATCACTGACCACTGTACCAGAGGTATCACTGACCACTGTACCCCAGGCATCACTGACCACTGTACCCCAGGCATCACTGACCACTGTACCCCAGGCATCACTGACCACTGTACCCCAGGTATCACTGACCACGGTACCACAGGTATCAATGACCACTGTACCATATGTATCACTGACCACTGTACCACAGGTATCACTGACCACTGTACCACAGGTATCACTGACCACTGTACCACAGGTATCACTGACCACTGTAAGACAGGTATCACTGACCACTGTACCACAGGTATCACTGACCACTGTACCACAGGTATCACTGACCACTGTACCAGAGGTATCACTGACCACTGTACCACAGGTATCAATGACCACTGTACCAGAGGTATCAATGACCACTGTACCAGAGGTATCACTGACCACTGTACCCCAGGTATCACTGACCACTGTACCCCCAGGTATCACTGACCACTGTACCCCAAGTATCACGGACCACTGTACCACAGGTATCACTGACCATTGTACCCCAGGTATCACTGACCACTGTACCCCAAGTATCACGGACCACTGTACCACAGGTATCACTGACCACTGTACCACAGGTATCACTGACCACTGTAACCCAAGTATCACTGAGCACTGTACCCTAAGTATCACTGACCACTGTACCCCAGGTATCACTGACCACTGCACCCCAGGTATCACTGACCACTGTACCACAGGTATCACTGACCACTGTACCCCAAGTATCACTGAGCACTGTACCCCAGGTATCACTGATCACTGTACCAGAGGTATCACTGATCACTGTACCAGAGGTATCACTGACCACTGTACCAGAGGTATCACTGACCACTGTACCACAGATGTCACTGACCACTGTACCAGAGGTACCACTGACCACTGTACCACAGGTATCACTGACCACTGTACCAGAGGTATCACTGACCACAGTATCACTGACCACTGTACCACAGGTATCACTGACCACTGTACCACAGGTATCAGTGACCACTATACCAGAGGTATCACTGACCACTGTACCCCATGTATAACTGACCACTGTACCCCAGGTATCACTGACCACTGTACCCCAAGTATCACTGACCACTGTACCCCATGTATCACTGACCACTGTACCCCAGGTATCACTGACCACTGTACCCAGGTATCACTGACCACTGTACCCCAGGTATCACTGACCACTGTACCCCAAGTATCACTGACCACTGTGCCACAGGTATCACTGACCACTGTAGCACAGGTATCACTGACCACTGCAGCACAGGTATCACTGACCACTGTACCACAGGTATCACTGACCACTGTACCAGAGGTATCACTGACCACTGTACCAGAGGTATCACTGACCACTGTACCCCAGGTATCACGGACCACTGTACCGCAGGTACCACTGACCACTGTACCCCAGGTATCACTGACCACTGTACTCCAGGTATCACTGACCACTGTACCAGAAATATCACTGACCACTGTACCCCAGGTATCACTGACCACTGTACCCCAAGTATCACTGACCACTGTACCCCAGGTATCACTGACCACTGTACCACAGGTATCACTGACCACTGTACCCCAGGTATCACTGACCACTGTACCCCAGGTATCACTGACCACTGTACCAGAGGTATCACCGACCACTGTACCAGAGGTATCACCGACCACTGTACCAGAGGTATCACTGACCACTGTACCACTGACCACTGTACCCCAGGTACCACTGACCACTGTACCAGAGGTATCACTGATCACTGTACCCCAGGTATCACTGACCACTGTACCAGAGGTATCACTGACCACTGTACCAGAGGTATCACTGACCACTGTACCCCAAGTATCACTGGCCACTGTACCACAGGTATCACTGACCACTGTACCACAGGTATCACTGACCACTGTACCACAGGTAGCACTGACCACTGTACCCCAGGTATCACTGACCACTGTACCCCAGGTATCACTGACCACTGTACCCCAGGTATCACTGACCACTGTACCCCAGGTATCACTGACCACTGTACCCCAGGTATCACTGACAACTGTACCAGAGGTATCACTGAGCACTGTACCACAGGTATCACTGACCACTGTACCCCAGGTATCACTGACCACTGTACCCCAGGTATCACTGACCACTGTACCAGAGGTATCACTGACCACTGTACCACAGGTATCACTGACCACTGTACCACAGGTATCACAGACCACTGTACTACAGGTATCACTTACCACTGTACCAGAGGTATCACTGACCACTGTACCAGAGGTATCACTGACCACTGTACCCCAGGTATCACTGACCACTGTACCCCAGGTATCACTGACCACTGTACCCCAGGTATCACTGACCACTGTACCCCAGGTATCACTGACCACTGTACCAGAGGTATCACTGACCACTGTACCCCAGGTATCACTGACCACTGTACCAGAGGTATCACTGACCACTGTACCAGAGGTATCACTGACCACTGTACCAGAGGTATCACTGACCACTGTACCAGAGGTATCACTGACCACTGTTCCCCAGGTATCACTGACCACTGTACCCCAGGTATCACTGACCACTGTACCCCAGGTATCACTGACCACTGTACCCCAGGTATCACTGACCACTGTACCAGAGGTATCACTGACCACTGTACCAGAGGTATCACTGACCACTGTACCACAGGTATCACTGACCACTGGTACAGTGTTCAGTGATACCAGAGGTATCACTGAACACTGTACCAGAGGTATCACTGACCACTGTACCCCAGGTATCACTGACCACTGTACCAGAGGTATCACTGACCACTGTACCAGAGGTATCACTGACCACTGTACCAGAGGTATCACTGACCACTGTACCCCAGGTATCACTGACCACTGTACCAGAGGTATCACTGACCACTGTACCCTAAGTATCACTGAGCACTGTACCGCAAGTATCACTGAGCACTGTACCAGAGGTATCACTGACCACTGTACCCCAAGTATCACTGACCACTGTACCCCAAGTATCACTGAGCACTGTACCCCAAGTATCACTGACCACTGTACCAGAGGTATCACTGACCACTGTACCCCAAGTATCACTGACCACTGTACCCCAAGTATCACTGAGCACTGTACCCCAAGTATCACTGACCAATGTACCCCAGGTATCACTGACCACTGTACCAGAGGTATCACTGACCACTGTACCAGAGGTATCACTGACCACTGTACCACATGTATCACTGACCACTGTACCCCAGGTATCACTGATCACTGTACCCCAGGTATCACTGACCACTGTACCAGAGGTATCACTGACCACTGTACCAGAGGTATCACTGACCACTGTACCCCAGGTATCACTGACCACTGTACCAGAGGTATCACTGACCACTGTACCAGAGGTATCACTGACCACTGCACCAGAGGTATCACTGACCACTGTACCCCAGGTATAACTGACCATTGTACCAGCGGTATCACTGACCACTGCACCCCAGGTATCACTGACCACTGTACCACAGGTATCACTGACCACTGTACTACAGGTATCACTGACCACTGTACCCCAGGTATCACTGACCACTGTACCAGAGGTATCACTGACCACTGTACCAGAGGTATCACTGACCACTGTACCCCAGGTATCACTGACCACTGTACCCCAGGTATCACTGACCACTGTACCCCAGGTATCACTGACCACTGTACCCCAGGTATCACTGACCACTGTACCCCAGGTATCACTGACCACTGTACCAGAGGTATCACTGACCACTGTACCAGAGGTATCACTGACCACTGTACCCCAGGTATCACTGACCACTGTACCAGAGGTATCACTGACCACTGTACCAGAGGTATCACTGACCACTGTACCAGAGGTATCACTGACCACTGTTCCCCAGGTATCACTGACCACTGTACCCCAGGTATCACTGACCACTGTACCCCAGGTATCACTGACCACTGTACCAGAGGTATCATTGACCACTGTACCAGAGGTATCACTGACCACTGTACCCCAGGTATCACTGACCACTGTACCAGAGGTATCACTGACCACTGTACCAGAGGTATCACTGACCACTGTACCCCAGGTATCACTGACCACTGTACCAGAGGTATCACTGACCACTGTACCCCAAGTATCACTGAGCACTGTACCCCAAGTATCACTGAGCACTGTACCCCAGGTATCACTGACCACTGTACCTGAGGTATCACTGACCACTGTACCCCAAGTATCACTGAGCACTTTACCCCAAGTATCACTGAGCAATGTACCCCAGGTATCACTGACCACTGTACCAGAGGTATCACTGACCACTGTACCACAGGTATCACTGACCACTGTACCCCAGGTATCACTGATCACTGTACCCCAGGTATCACTGACCACTGTACCAGAGGTATCACTGACCACTGTACCAGAGGTATCACTGACCACTGTACCCCAGGTATCACTGGCCACTGTCCCAGAGGTATCACTGACCACTGTACCAGAGGTATCACTGACCACTGCACCAGAGGTATCACTGACCACTGTACCCCAGGTATAACTGACCATTGTACCAGCGGTATCACTGACCACTGCACCCCAGGTATCACTGACCACTGTACCCCAGGTATCACTGACCACTGTACCCCAGGTATCACTGACCACTGTACCCCAGGTATCACTTACCACTGTACCACAGATATCACTGACCACGGTACCACAGGTATCACTGACCACTGTACCACAGGTATCACGGACCACGGTACCACAGGTATCACGGACCACGGTATCACAGGTATCACGGACCACGGTATCACAGGTATCACGGACCACGGTACCACAGGTATCACGGACCACGGTACCACAGGTATCACGGACCACGGTACCACAGGTATCACGGACCACGGTATCACAGGTATCACGGACCACGGTATCACAGGTATCACGGACCACGGTACCACAGGTATCACGGACCACGGTACCACAGGTTTATATTTTAACAATTTCATTACAGCTAAAATCAATGATCATTTTCAATAATAATAATAAATTAATAAAACTTG
The DNA here is from genome assembly GCF_038502225.1 of Cherax quadricarinatus. Classification (NCBI taxonomy): domain Eukaryota; kingdom Metazoa; phylum Arthropoda; class Malacostraca; order Decapoda; family Parastacidae; genus Cherax; species Cherax quadricarinatus. Next base: position 19,714,167 of record NC_091328.1, read on the forward strand.
GTAACGCTGGAATCCGTGACATAATTGGAGAATGACTCTTCTGGTCGGCTTGAAACTTTCACCTCTGGTTTGTTTTAAACAAATGATGGTTGGCCCTGTTGCTGGGCGACATAAACAAAATAGTAAATCTATGTCAGCATCCGTCTACACGAGTTTACCCGTGTCTATGACCCTTCTATACGAGTCTATCCTTGTCTATGAGCCTTCTACACGAGCCTACCCGTGTCTATGACCCTCTACACGAGTCTACACGTATTTATGACCTTTCTACACGAGTTTACCATTTTCCATGACTCTTCTACACGAGTCTACTCGTTCCTACAACCATTGAGCATAGGTCGACGCGTGTCTTTGAAGAATGAAAGGAGTGCCACAGAATGTTATGACCACGTACATAATTCAAGATTTCTGGCAATAAAAAAATTATCAGAAAACAAACACAAACAATATCAGACAAATATTACTAGCATGAGTAAGACCCACAGCACTATCACACCAAGTTACACTTAAAAATCACGTAAAATTATCAGTGTCAAGTGATGCTGTTAAAGTTTCCCGAGGACTTTGCTGGCATCGCAGCAATTAAAAGAGTTCCCCGAGAACCATACAGGCGCGTGTGTAGTTATAAAGTTCCTCGAAGTCCCTACGGGCACCTCGGTAGTTATAAAGCTCCTCAAGGTTCCTACAGGCACCTCAGTAATTATAAAGCTCCCCGAGATCCCTGCAGGTACCTTCGTAATTATAAAAAGTATAAGGAAAGAGAAAAGACCTCACAAACTGTTAAAATGTGTTGCACAGTTTTATGCCACTAGCTACATAGAGAGGGACAAGAGTACCTGCAAACATGTTTATGGTTCACATGTTTCCTATCTTCAGTCGACAGATTAGTCTCCAAGTGATTATTCTTGCTGAGGAGCGCCAAACCCTCATATCCTGCTGAATTCTGTATACCTTGCTGCTTGCCCGCAGAGGCCACTGGGCCCTCTCACTTTCCAAACACATATCTACTGTACGTGGTCCACGAAGTCACTGTCAGCTAAAGTCTGTTATAGAGCTCGCTATAGCAGCCTTCGCCTCAGTATCTATTCATTTCCAGTGACATCGACAAGGCCCAGGCACCAATAAGCCTTTAACCTTGAAGCATGAACAAATTATGCTACATGAAATTATCCAAGGTCAACTCCTGGGCTTGACACCTAGAGCTCTCTCATCCACTCCCGACAAAAATGTCCCTCAGGAAGCATCCAGGGAGGGCAGGGAAAGACGCCAACCTCTCTCACCACAAACACACTGAGGCCACAAGCCAGGAGAGGGACCTGAATCCGAATGCTAAACGGCACAGAAGTCTTGCATAAGCAAAGGGCTCATTCCCTACTTCACGCATAAGCTGGGTCCCCAGGTGTATGCTGAACCGGAAATAAATAGTACAGGCCTAGCGTCTCAAAGTGGAAGAAAGCTCGCCAGACTCGACACAGACTCCTTCAACTGGGACAGTACGGAATATACCAGTGTAAAATTATATTACTAGGTGATGTTCAGGATTTAACAAGAGTAGCAGGAATGAGCAGGCCCGGGAGTACTGTAGATCTGGCAGCCATACCCCAGCCTGGAAGGGCACAATGCCGCATTCAGGAGGTGCAATGTCCACCCATGTGCCCGCAGAGGTAGTGATAGAACCTTACATGAGGCGCCTCCGTCTGGCCCTGATCAAAGTTGACTCCCGAAAATGTCATCTGCTGCTCGTAAGAACCACGCCGAGCAGTAGTAGCACATGGGTGAGCATACCGCCTCACCCAGGTGAGGGAAGGAAAACAAGCAAGGGACCAATAAAAGAGAAGGATGGGGGGTGCAAATCGGAATGCAATACACGAGTTCAAGGATCAAAAATCTAAACACAAAACATACAAAAAACGAGCTATGCGCTGAAATTGTAAATCTGTCTTGCGGAAATAACAAGTTGAACCAACACAAGACTGTAACAATATAACATTCTGGCAGCTTTGTAAACACAACGTTGGGTCATAAGTTTACCTTTAGTCAATCCTGGGAATCACCCTTGTCACGACCCAGTCTCAGACCAGGCCTCCTAGGTCATAAACTAATTAATAAGGTTGTTAGTGTTAGCAGCAGGTCGTCCAGACTACCACAGCCCCCCACTCACCAAATAAGTTTACAATAATGTAATAATAAACAAACACAATGAAATACATTTTTTCGTTAGGTTCAGAATGATTTTTGCCAAATTATTGCATACACAAATTTTCGCTTGCCTTATTTGTCAAGAAGTACGTTGCTATTTAAGCCAAAGTAACAAGTTTTACCTATTCGGCATGACAGGTGTGGGTACGCGCACCCCAGGTGAGGGTACGTGCACCCCAGGTGAGGGTACGCGCACCCCAGGCGTGAGTACGCGCACCCCAGGCGTGAGTACGCGCACCCCAGGCGTGGGTACGCGCACCCCAGGCGTGGGTACGCGCACCCCAGGCGAGGGTACGCGCACCCCAGGTGAGGGTACACGCACCCCAGGTGAGGGTACGCGCACCCCAGGCGTGGGTACGCGCACCCCAGGTGAGGGTACACGCACCCCAGGTGAGGGTACGCGCACCCCAGGCGTGGGTACGCGCACCCCAAGTGTGGATGATGATATTTTTCTCTGTCATTTATATTTTACACAATCTCAAGCTTCTACAAATATCTCATTGACAATAATTAGCAGTCGCAATTACCGTATCTTAATGACATTTTCTGATGTAGATAAATGGTTCAGAGAAGCGACAAGTTGATAAATTAGACACATGTGCAACATTTGGGTGTATTTATTGTGGAAAAGTCTGGCCACACAGTTACTTCATCAGTCCAGTACCAAGAATGGAGGAAGATCTCCAACTATTCTTCTTTTTATAGAACTGAGCAAGTCACCGTGGATGTGCACTCAATAACAACGTGAAAGAGGAACTACAGATTTCACGAATGGCTCACCTGCTGTGGAAGCTCATGAAACTCTACCACAGATTAATTTCTGGTCACAGATGAGCTGGTATTGCCCACTCCTTTTCATTTTGGCCATACCAAAACTTTTAACGTTTCTCACATGCCAAAACATACCTATGTAAGCATGGATTATACGTTGTGTGCATCATAAGATCAAGTTTCGTAGTGTGCTCTTTGTGGAGGATGACCTCAGGGGAGGATCTGCCAACAGCACCACACAACTGAACTCTTGCCTTAAATACACAAACACATCCTTCACACTGAACTTCCAAAGACCCAAAACAAGTGTAAATAATTCACGTCCTGAATAACTATTTACAGTTTATGCATAAATTAGCATATATTATGCAGTTCAATTCTGGTATCCACACTACAGAACAGACAGATTCACTTTAGAACATTCACAGAACAGTAGTATATTAGCTCCACCTCTGCTAACATGCTGCACTTTATCAAGAATGATCTTTCTTTCTGTGAAGATATTAATAATCTTTGTTTAAAAGAATCTTTATTATCCTGTTGGATAAAAAAAACTTATTTGCAAGGTTATATTTTCCCGATAGTGACTATGTTGTTGTTCACCAAAGTTAACATATTCTAAAAAAATTAAGAAGTATATTGTTCTATCTATAAGCCCTTATCCGAGAAATCATTTGTAAAAAGTAATTTTTTACCTCGGTACAAAGGAGTACGTGAGGAAAACAAAACGTCAAAGAGTACACGATCAACAGAAATATGAGAACACTGTTTTACAACATAATTTACATAACTGATTATAAGCCAGTGTCACAAACAAAACTTAAGTTAATCAACCCACAAATGATAATTATTCTCAGTCGGACACCGGACAAATCATATGAAATATGTACATTACACAAAGCTCTTCGGACCCACACTGGTATCAGTGTGTGTGACGCACTTGAGGACCAGCAAGCCGCCACACCAGGAACTTAGATGAACAAGAAACAGAAAAAAGTCTGGTCCCAGGCTGGTCACAGGTACGACCCCACGTCAACATAGAGAGGGAGAGGGGGGAGGGGGAGGGGGAGGGGGAGGGGGAGGGGGAGGGGGAGGAGGGGGAGAGGGAGAGGGAGAGTGAGAGGGAGAGGGAGAGGGAGAGGGAGAGGGAGAGGGAGAGGGAGAGGGAGAGGGAGAGGGAGAGGGAGAGGGAGAGTGAGAGGGAGAGGGAGAGGGAGAGGGAGAGGGAGAGGGAGAGGGAGAGGGAGAGGGAGATACACACACACACTCAACCCCTGTAACCACAATTATGCGAGTACAATTAGGCGAGTACACAGATGCCATTTAGTTAAAGACTTTCCTCATAAAATACACTGTCGACAGCAACTAGGTATAAGCAGTCTATTCAGTCGTATAACTGGGCAAAATACTAAGTTTACTGACTACACAGTATGCAAAGCAAACATCGTCCTGAAATTGAGTTGGTATCAGACTACTGAAATAAGAGACCAATGTACCAAACATAATTAAAAACTAGCAACACCCAGAAACAATTCAAAGACATAGTGTACTTCACGTGAGCTCAGGATTGTATACACATGACAAATGCACCACAGAACATCCTCCCAAATTGATTCACAGTGACTGTCTCAAAAGGCAAAAACCGAAGTTCATGCATGAGCTAGAGTGAACACAGATCTTATTCAAACATGAAAAGGTGCAGAACTAAGTCCACAATGACAATGTAAGATGTGTTCATGAAAATGTAGCAGTGTTTTAAGGACACTGAACGAACTTTAGTGATGGTCTTCTTTCTCAGAGGCTAAGTTAGCAATGAAGTTAAAGACAAAAAAGTCTACACAACGGACACAGGCTTCAGACACGACATCTTCAGAAATGCAGTTTGAAAATGACATGTGCAAAGTAGTGTTTGTGGAGAAAGACACGTACAGTTCAGGACATTTATAAATACATATCCTACACTGTACATATAACTGTCTTTCTCCCCATCTACTCGGTATCACCATACCAATTTTATGGTAATTTTTGCAAGGAAAGCTATTACAGAGAGAAATAGTTCACGTCCTTCCTGCTCTACAGCAAATTACCGAAATCTTAACGTGAACAATAAAATGGTATAAAATACCGACAGGTTGTTTAGGTAAGACACATATGCAACAGTTAGGTATCGAAATAAAGATACCTAACTGTTGCATATGTGTCTTACCTAAACAAATCTTAACGTGTTTAAAACTCAGGAACTACACGAAGGTCATAAGTTTTCAAGTACAGGTTACACGCAACTTTAATCCCTAAAATAGAGTTTACTATCAGTGTATATACACACCAGAAGATGTATACCTCTCAGCGTATATTTTATACACAGACATATATCTCTCGGTGTATATATCCTTTGCATACGAGACAGCTGAACAAATATTGTCAATGTTTTCCTCCGTCTGGTCTCGGCCACTCCCCCAGAACACCTCTCAGTATTTTTCCCTGACTTACTACACACCTTCACTGGATCTGATTTAACTAAACAAATATTTTCCCCAATACCCGAGGCTAGAGTATGTGAAGTGTAGAAATGATTGTGAACTATTATGATGCTGGATATTGTCCTAAGTGAACACTACACGTCAGTGTTCCTTAAGTGAACACTACACGTCAGTGTTCCTTAAGTGAACACTACATGTCAGTGTTCCTTAAGTGAACACTACACGTCAGTGTTCCTTAAGTGAACATTACACGTCAGTGTTCCTTAAGTGAACATTACACGTCAGTGTTCCTTAAGTGAACACTACACGTCAGTGTTCCTTAAGTGAACACTACACGTCAGTGTTCCTTAAGTGAACATTACACGTCAGTGTTCCTTAAGTGAACATTACACGTCAGTGTTCCTTAAGTGAACACTACACGTCAGTGTTCCTTAAGTGAACACTACACGTCAGTGTTCCTTAAGTGAACACTACACGTCAGTGTTCCTTAAGTGAACACTACACGTCATTGTGGGTGATCTAGTGCTAACTTGCGACCCACTTACAATCTCCTCTTTCTGCAACTCTCCCTCTTCTTTTATTCTCTGCTCTTTAAACCCACAATCTCCCTCTTTTAATGTCTCTTCTTCATCTTCTTTCAGTGTTATTCATCCTAAGTTTCTCCTCACCTCCTTCAGCCTCCTCCTCTACAGCTCCTATTATTCCTTTACTAATTATTACTCAATTTCCTCATTTTTCCTATACAATCTGGGCGTTGTACAACGTACACGTAGATATAAAGGCCTGGGAGTACGCATTACGCCCAACATGTCATCAAAAGCACATATCAACCACATAAGCTGTAAACTGACCTATGAAATACATATAGGGAACTTAAGATTAACTCTGAACATTTATCTGCTGCTTATATTGGGTCATGCTTGGAGTATGCAGCGCTAATGTAGAGCTCGTAACTTATTAAACATATAAAAAAGTGAAGATTCAAAGATTCGTATCAATATTAATACCGGAAGCGAGGGGAAACGAACGGTTAAGACATACTTAAGGAACATAACCTATGAAAACAAAGAAACAAGATCATGACATAATAAAGATGACTCGATAGCAGAGACGGAGAGAGGCTGCGATACGTGGAGTGAACCAAGCAACACAAACATCAGTTGTATCTTGAACTGTAGGAAGGTTAACAAGCATTCTTTATTCTCACACCATACTATGTACATCTTCCACAATCATCTTTCAAGTGACAAGAAGCAGCAGCCTCCCAGGGCACCTTCGTGACCTTTGTAGTTGTGTTCAACAAAAACTTCCAGCTCTCTAGATTCCATTAAGTTTTTCTTACCCTCTGCCTGGCTCAACACGCTTCACCTTACATTTAAAACATATTTTTACATTTGAAATACAACAATTCATTCAACATTTAGAACTTGTGTTTACACTTGAAATACAACAATACACTCAATATTTAGAACATGTATTTACATTTGAAAAACATTAGCGTGTGTTTACACCTGAAATACATTACATTCTTCCAACATTTGGGTCATATTTACATTTGCAATAGAATTTACATAATGGGAGGATGATTACCCTCCCCAGTTATGCTCCATATAGTCTCCTTTGATCCTTAATAAAAATATAGGAGAGAGAGAGAGAGAGAGAGAGAGAGAGAGAGAGAGAGAGAGGGGCGGAGGGGGGAGTAACAGAGACAGGAGGACGACGAGGAACAAGGACGAAGAGACACAAGGAAGAACAAAACGGCAGCAGAAGGGAGGGGGAGAAGGAACAAGAAGCGTGAGTGGGAAAGGAGGAACAAGGAGGGATGAGAAGGAACAATAAGGGAGAGAAAAGGAATAAGGGAGAGAAAAGGAATAAGGGAGAAAAAAGGAACAAGGGAGGGATGGAAGGAAAAGGAACAAAGAGAAGGGGGAGAGGGATGGAGGGAAGGGAGGAGGAGGAACAAGGAGATGAAGGAGAGGAAGGGAAGGAAGGCAGGAAAGGAGGAGGAACAACAGGGAGAACGAGAGAGGAAGGGAAGAAAGAAAGGGAGGAGGTACAAGAAAAACAGAGAAAAAATCCATTTTCACAAAGTATATTTGCAAATTTCTCGACAACTTTCCTGGTCTCCGTCTCCTAAATTTTTCGGTAAAACCTTTCCTTTCATACTGTTGTTTTATACTGTTATACCTCCCTTGGTTTATTATACCCCTTGGTATATTATACCCCCTTGGCTTATTATACTACCTTGGTTTATTATACATGACTTGTTTTATTATATATCCCTTGGTTTATTATACTTCCTTTGGTTTATTATACCCATTTAGTTTATTATATCAACTGCTGCTGGTGCAGCAGTGACAGTGGTGCTGGTGCAGCAGTGACAGTGGTGCTGGTGCAGCAGTGACAGTGGTGCTGGTGCAGCAGTGACAGTGGTGCTGGTGCAGCAGTGACAGTGGTGCTGGTGCAGCAGTGACAGTGGTGCTGGTGCAGCAGTGACAGTGGTGCTGGTGCAGCAGTGGCAGTGGTGCTGGTGCAGAAGTGACAGTGGTGCTGATGCAGCAGTGACAGTGGTGCTGGTGCAGCAGTGACAGTGGTGCTGGTGAAGCAGCAACAGTGATGCTGGTGCAGCAGCGACAGTGGTGCCGGTGCAGCAGTGACAGTGGTGCTGGTGCAGAAGTGACAGTGGTGCTGGTGCAGCAGTGACAGTGGTGCTGGTGCAGCAGTGACAGTGGTGCTGGTGCAGCAGTGACAGTGGTGCTGATGCAGCAATGACAGTGGTGCTGGTGAAGCAGCGACAGTGATGCTGGTGCAGCAGCGACAGTGGTGCTGGTGCAGCAATGACAGTGGTGCTGGTGCAGCAATGACAGTGGTGCTGGTGCAGCAGTGATCATGGTAGTGTTGGTGCAGCAGTGATCATGGTGGTGCTGGTGCAGCAGACAGTGGTGCTTATGCAGCAGTGACAGTGGTGCTGGTGCAGCAGTGACAGTAACAGGTCTGGCTGACGTTGAAAAATACGCCTAATAAAAAGAAAGTGTGCCACGAGATAACTTCATAAGTGTAAAGAGACCAATACTCATCATCCCTCACTCTCCTCCTCCCTCACTCCTCTCACCGTCTCTTATCTCTTAGATATTCTTCCGTTTATGGTGGCCCGGTGGTCTGGTGGCTAAAGCTCCCGCTTCACACACGGAGGGCCCGGGTTCGATTCCCGGCGGGTGGAAATTCCGACACGTTTCCTTACACCTATTGTCCTGTTCACCTAGCAGCAAATAGGTACCTGGGTGTTAGTCGACTAGTGTGGGTCGCATCCTGGGGGACAAGATTAAGGACCCCAATGGAAATAAGTTAGACCGTCCTCGATGACGCACTGACTTTCTTGGGTTATCCTGGGTGGCTAACCCTCCGGGGTTAAAAATCCGAACGAAATCTTATCTTATCTTATCTTACTCTCTCTCGACCTGCTGCCGTGCACTTTCCTCAATTGTCTCACACACGCCCTCTCACCCTCACCCATGCCCTCTCACCCTCACCCATGCCCTCTCACCCTCGCCCACACCCTCTTACCCCTCGCTCACGCCCTTACCCTATCGATACCACTTACCTTAAAACAATGCCCATATATGCCCACCACCTACACTAGTTACATCTACCACCTCCACCAATCACATCTACCACCTACACTAGTTACATCTACCACCTACACTAGTCACATCCACCACCTACACTAGTCACATCCACCACCTACACTAGTCACATCCACCACCTACACTAGTCACATCCACCACCTATATTAGTCACATTCACCACCTACACTATTCACATCCACCACCTATATTAGTCACATCCACCACCTACACTAGTCATCCACCACCTACACTAGTCACATCCACCACCTACACTAGTCACATCCACCACCTACACTAGTCACATCCACCACCTACACTATTCACATCCATCACCAACACTAGTCACATCCACAGCCTACACTAGTCACATCCACCATCTACACTAGTCACATCCACCACCTACACTAGTCACATCCACCACTTGCACTAGTCACATCCACCACCTACACTAGTCACATCCACCACCTACACTAGTCACATCCACCACCAACACTAGTCACATCCACCACCTACACTAGTCACATCCACCACCTACACTAGTCACATCCGCCACCAACACTAGTCACATCCACCACCTACACTAGTCACATCCACCACCTACACTAGTCACATCCACCACCTACACTAGTCACATGTACATAAGAACATAAGAACATAAGAAAGGAGGAACACTGCAGGAGGCCTGTTGGCCCATACTAGGCAGGTCCTTTACAATTCATCCCACTAACAAAACATTTGCCCAACCCAATTTTCAATGCCACCCAAGAAACAAGCTCCGATGTGAAAGTACCACTCAAATCCAACCCCTCCCACTCATGTACTTATCCAACCTAAATTTGAAACTACCCAAAGTCCTAGCCTCAATAACCCAACTAGGTAGACTGTTCCACTCATCAACTACCCTATTTCCAAACCAATACTTTCCTATGTCCTTTCTAAATCTAAACTTATCTAATTTAAATCCATTACTGCGAGATCTCTCTTGGAGAGACATCCTCAAGACCTTATTAATATCCCCTTTATTAATACCTATCTTCCACTTATACACTTCGATCAGGTCTCCCCTCATTCTTCGTCTAACAAGTGAATGTAACTTAAGAGTCTTCAATCTTTCTTCGTAAGAAAGATTTCTAATGCTATGTATTAATTTAGTCATCCTTCGCTGAATGTTTTCTAACGAATTCATGTCCATTGTGTAATATTGGAGACCAGAACTGAGCTGCATAATCTAGGTGAGGCCTTACTAATGATGTATAAAGCTGCAGTATGACCTCTGGACTTCTGTTGCTTACACTTCTTGATATAAATCCCAGTAATCTATTTGCCTTATTACGTACGCTTAGGCATTGCTGTCTTGGTTTAAGGTTGCTGCTCACCATAACCCCCAAGTCCTTTTCGCAATCTGTATGGCTAAGTTCTACATCATTTAACTTATAAGTACTAGGGTTATGGGCACTCCCAAGCTTCAGAACCTTGCATTTATCTACATTGAACTGCATCTGCCACTTTTCTGACCAAGAATAGAGTTTGTTTAAATCTTCCTGAAGTTCCATAACATCTACGTTTGAATCAATTATCCTACCTATCTTTGTGTCATCGGCCAATTTGCTCATATCACTAGTAATTCCCTCATCAAGATCATTAATATATATTATAAACAACAACGGGTCCAAGACTGATCCCTGTGGAACGCCACTTGTTACAGATCCCCACTCGGATTTAACCCCATTTATGGACACTCTCTGCTTCCTGTCAGTGAGCCATGACTCGATCCACGAGAGCACTTTTCCCCCAATGCCATGAGCTGCCACTTCCTTTGTCTATGGTGTGGAACTCTATCAAAAGCCTTACTAAAATCTAAGTAAATAATATCAAATTCTTTATCGTGGTCAACAGCCTCAAAAGCTTTACTGAAGAAAGTTAATAAATTAGTTAGACAAGACCGGCCTCTTGTGAATCCATGCTGAGTATCATTAATCAAGCTATGCTTATCGAGATGGCTTCTTATAATCTCAGCTATAATTGACTAGTAATTTGCCTACAATTGATGTCAGGCTTATTGGGCGGTAATTTGACGGTAACGACTTGTCCCCTGTTTTAAAAATAGGAATTACATTAGCCATCTTCCACATATCAGACACTACACCTGTTTGAAGAGATAAATTAAAAACATTAGTTAATGGTTCACAGAGTTCCATTCTGCATTCCTTAAGAACCCTTGAAAAAACCTCATCAGGACCCGGCGACTTATTTTGCTTCAGTCTGTCTATCTGCTTCACAACCATTTCACTAGTGACTGTGATGTTACATAATTTATCTTCTAGCCCACTATAAAAATTAATTACTGGAATATTGTTAGTGTCTTCCTGTGTAAAAACTGAGAGAAAATAATTATTAAAAATCGAGCACATTTCATTCTCTTTGTCAGTAAGGTGCCCATAGTTATTTTTAAGGGGACCTATCTTATCTCTAACTTTTGTTCTATAGACATGGAAAAAACTTTTTGGGTTAGTTTTAGAATCCCTAGCAACTTTAATTTCATAGTCCCTTTTAGCTTTTCTTATCCCCTTTTTAATGTCCTTCTTAATGTCAATATACTGATTCATAAGATGACCCTCACCTCTTTTGATACGCCTATAAATTCTTTTCTTATGCCCTAGTAGATATTTGAGCCTATTATTCATCCATTTTGGGTCATTTCTATTTGATCTAATTTCTTTATATGGGATAAACGTTCTTTGAGCAGCATTTATAGTGTTCAGAAAACTGTCATGTTGATAGCTCTCTTCGTTACCCCAGTCAACAGATGATAAATGTTCTCTAAGCCCATCGTAATCTGCTAAGCGAAAATCTGGGACTGTTACTGATTTATCGCTACTATCGTACTTCCATTCAATGCTAAATGTAATTGATTTGTGGTCGCTAGCACCCAGTTCCTCTGAAATTTCTAAATTATTAACAAGGGATTCATTGTTTGCCAGAACTAAGTCAAGCAGGTTATTTCCCCTTGTAGGTTCTGTCACAAACTGCTTCAAAAAACAATCCTGAACTACTTCTAAGAAGTCGTATGATTCTAAATTCCCAGTCAAGAAATTCCAATCAATATGACTAAAGTTAAAGTCTCCTAGAATTACTACATTATCGTGCCTTGTGGCCTTAACAATTTCCTCCCATAGTAGTCTCCCTTGGTCCCTATCTAAGTTTGGGGGACGGTATATCACCCCTAAAATCAGTTTTTCATGCCCCTCTGAAAATTCTATCCAAACAGACTCTGTATGTGTTACTTCAGACTTAATACCCGTTTTTATGCAACAGTTCAAGCGATCTCGGACATACAATGCCACCCCACCCCCCCTTCCCGATACTTCTATCTACTTGGAACAATTTAAAACCCTGAATATGACATTCCGCAGGCATGTCCCGACTTTTTGAATTAAACCACATCTCAGTTAAGGCAAATACATCAATGTTACCTGCACTAGCAACTAATCTCAACTCGTCCATCTTATTCCTAGCACTACGGCAATTAGCATAATAAACATTGAAAGACTCTCCTTTCTCTTTACCCTTCCTGCTCATTTCTGTTTTTCTACTAAACCTATTACTGTCCTTATCACCCAAAGTCCCTGGCTTTTCAATATCTACCTCGGTCTGCTTATTACTAGTTCCCCTAGAACTCATAATATTACTACACTGGGACTTCACTGTTTTCCTGCCAAAACCCATACCACTAACTATTCCTAGTTTAAAGTCCTAACTGCTCCCTCCACTGCAGTTGCCAGTACTACCACCAACACTAGTCACATCCACCACCTACACTAGTCACATGTACCACCAACACTAGTCACATCCACCACCTACACTAGTCACATCCACCACCTACACTAGTCACATGTACCACCAACACTAGTCACATCCACCACCTACACTAGTCACATGTACCACCAACACTAGTCACATCCACCACCTACACTAGTCACATCCGCCACCTACACTAGTCACATCCACCACCTACACTAGTCACATCCACCACCTACACTAGTCACATCCACCACCTACACTAGTCACATCCACCACCTACACTAGTCACATGTACCACCAACACTAGTCACATCCACCACCTACACTAGTCACATGTACCACCAACACTAGTCACATCCACCACCAACACTAGTCACATCCACCACCTACACTAGTCACATCCACCACCTACGCTAGTCACATCCACCACCTACACTAGTCACATCCACCACCTACACTAGTCACATCCACCACCTACACTAGACACATCCACCACCTACACTAGTCACATCCACCACCTACACTAGTCACATCCACCACCTACACTAGTCACATCCACCACCTACACTACTTACATCCACCACCTACACTAGTCACATCCACCACCTACACTAGTCACATCCACCACCTACACTACTTACATCCACCACCTACACTAGTCACATCCACCACCTACACTACTTACATCCACCACCTACACTAGTCACATCCACCACCTACACTAGTCACATCCACCACCTACACTAATCACTTTTCTATATTACTCTGTGTCTTACTTTCTGTACACCTCGAAGGTTCCGCCTCCCCTTAGCTCAGAAGGTGGAGGTAAAGAGACGAGAGGTGTGGGTGGCCAGCAGGCGGCCTTACTGTGGCATGGGTCGATGCTGACACGCTTCTTTGCATTTGAGAGAATTTTCCCATTGCTGTTGCTAGACTTGCAACACTGCATAGCTGCTGACGACGCACGAGATTGCGAAAGATTGCAGAAAGATCAGTATATATATATATATATATATATATATATATATATATATATATATATATATATATATATATATATATATATATATATATATAAAGAATGGACAGGGACTTGAATAGTGGTCTAGGCATACAGGAGGTTCAATACTGTGATCAGGGTATTATCCACCGGGAGGTCTGGTCATGGACCCGGCCGAGGGGCGTCCATCCCTGGAATACCCTCCAAGTAGAATGACCTATGAGGCTTTCAATGGGAAGATTTTTAAAGACTGAAGTGTGGTGTGCACACGTCAGCAGCCAGCAGTTGTGACTACTCTTCTCTTTCAGCAAAGACTCAGCAGAAAGCTTCCTGGTACATATATTCTGCCACCACTCCTAAGTGTATAAACAGAAGAAAGAATGAAGACTGAAACCATTATTATATCCATCCTTATAATCTCGTCTTAGACTGAAGAAGCCTGCTGTGTAGGCGAAATGTTTCCCAATAAGATACTTGAGTATTTTACATTGGTCTTATTCATTAACTTGTGTATAATTCAGCATTAACATGCCAAATGTACAGTGTAATTCATGTTGTACACGTCTCACAGTGTGTACAAACACCAGTGTGTGTTCACCACTTGACTTCCACCTCACGTGAACACTGCAAATGACACCGTCTCTTCTTTACCAACACACATGAATGTTCATGAATGTGGATATTCCTCGCCAATTCACCAACAAACATTGAAGCGTGACGCAAAAAAAATTGAAAATAAAATAACGCGAGGTGGGACCCGCCATGACCAGCCATCAGTCACTATGGAAATATTCAGTGTTAATATTGTGGAAGGTTAGGTGATGTCAGGTGGTAGAGGATGTTAGGTGAGGTGATGTCAGCAGGTGGAGGATGGTAGGTGAGGTGATGTCAGGTGGTGGAGGATAGTGGGCGAGGTGATGTCAGGTGGAGGATAGTAGGTGAGGTGATGTCAGGTGGTGGAGGATGGTAGGTGAGGTGATGTCAGGTGGTAGAGGATGTTAGGTGAGGTGATGCCAGGTGGTAGAGGATGTTAGGTGAGGTGATGTCAGGTGGTAGAGGATGTTAGGTGAGGTGATGTCAGGAGGTGGAGGATGGTAGGTGAGGTGATATCAAGTTGAGGATGGTGAGATAATGTCAGGAGGATGGCAGGTAAGGTGATGTCAGGAGGTGGAGGATGTTAGGTGAGGTGATGTCAGGTGGAGGATGGTAGGTAAGGTGATGTCAGGAGGCGGAGGATGGTAGGTGTGATGTCAGGAGGTGGAGGATGTCAAGTGAGTTGGAAGGTGAGATGTCAGGAAGTGGAGGATGGCAGGTGAGGCGATGTCACGTAGAGGATGACAGGTGATGAGATGTCAGGACGTGGAGGATAACAGGTGACGATGTCAGGACGTGGAGGATGACAAGTGAGGTGATGTCAGGTGGAGGATGGCAGGTGAGGTGATGTCAGGAGGTAGAGGATGTCAGGTAATGAACGATGTGATGTCTGGAAGTGAAGGATGTCAGTTGAGGTGATGTCAGGGGATGTGATGATGAGGGTGAGGAACAATTGCTACCAGATCTATCATTCTCTGCTTCATCTCTCCTCTCCTGTTCTATTATGTACCTGGTCTCCTCACCAGTTGTATTATGTACTTGGTCTTCTCACCAGTTGTATTATGTACCTGGTCTTCTCACCAGCCGTATTCTGTGCCTGGTCTCCTCACCAGCCGTATTCTGTACCTGGTCTCCTCACCAGCCGTATTCTGTACCTGGTCTCCTCACCAGCCGTATTCTGTACCTAGTCTCCTCACCAGCCGTATTCTGTACCTGGTCTCCTCACCAGCCGTATTCTGTACCTTGTCTCCTCACCAGCCGTATTCTGTACCTAGTCTCCTCACCAGCCGTATTCTGTACCTGGTCTCCTCACCAGCCGTATTCTGTACCTTGTCTCCTCACCAGCCGTATTCTGTACCTGGTCTCCTCACCAGCCGTATTCTGTACCTGGTCTCCTCACCAGCTGTATTCTGTACCTGGTCTCCTCACCAGCTGTATTCTGTACCTAGTCTTCTCACCAGCTGTATTATGTACTCAGTACACCAGTAACTACTGAAGGTAGATGATACATTAAACTTGGTGATCAACATCGACTAAAATGCGAGAAAGACACACAAGCGATTATTAAGACACTGACTCAGGATACGTTACGCCCACCAGGTGTTTCTTCAATGCAATCCAGAGACCAGTGCAGGAGGTGAGGTGGGGAGGGAGGTGGGGAGGGAGGTGGGGAGGGAGGTGGGGAGGGAGGTGGGGAGGGAGGTGAGGTGGGAGGAGGGTGAGATGCAGGGTAAAGTGATGACTACCTGGAGGGTATTCCGGGGATCAACGCCCCTGCGGCGTTGATTCCCAGAGTGGCTGTGTTGTGTCTGGGTATAGTACACTGCTAATTTGTGTTCCAAGATACGGCGTTGCTGATAATGATGAGTGATGTCACATTCATCACGAACACTCGTGGACATCTCATCTACATCAGGAACGCCAAACTAGTCATCAGGAAGTCTGACTGTCGCAAGATATAGAGTTCAGAATCATCACTCATCACTACCAGCAACACAATAATTCAGAACACAAGTTTCATAATAACTAAAATATTAGCAAATTGTATATGACCCAGACACAACACAGCCATCACTTGGCCCCGCCTCTGTCCCTCCTCTCACAGTACTTGACAACCCTCACACCTCACCTCACCCACTGTACAAACTGACTTGTTCTCCGTACTGTATTTAAGAAGCACCTGCTGGGCGAAACGTCTTTCTTGCATACAAGATAAAATTTTGTAGCATTTAAACAAATATAAATACTACTACAAAATTATTTTATGAGAGAGAGGGGGAGGGGGTTAAAACAGAGAGAGAGAGAGAGAGAGAGAGAGAGAGAGAGAGAGAGAGAGAGAGAGAGAGAGAGAGAGAGAGAGAGAGAGAGAGAGAGAGAGAGAGAGAGAGAGAAAGAGAGAGAGAAATCATCAGTTATCATGGTAACATCCCATGGGGTAATAACAATGGGGCAATGTGGTTTAATTCAGGAAGATCAGATCCCCCGTCAAGAATATCAACAACCATCGTTTGTACCACCAAGAACACAAACATCCGTCGCCTGCAACATCAGGAACACCAACATCCGTCGCCTGCAACATCAGGAACACCAACCTCCGTCGCCTGCAACATCAGGAACACCAACCTCCGTCGTCTGCACCACCAGCTTCACAAACATCTGTCGCCTGCTGGTACTATCAGGAACACCAACATCCGTCGTCTGCACCATCAGGAACACCAACATCCGTCGTCTGCACCATCAGGAACACCAACATCCGTCGCCTGCACCATCAGGAACACCAACATTCGTCGTCTGCACCATCAGGAATACCAACATCCGTCGTCTGCACCATCAGGAACACCAACATTCGTCGTCTGCACCATCAGGAATACCAACATTCGTCGTCTGCACCATCAGGAACACCAACATTCGTCGTCTGCACCATCAGGAACACCAACATCCGTCGTCTGCACCATCAGGAACACCAACATTCGTCGTCTGCACCATCAGGAATACCAACATCCGTCGTCTGCACCATCAGGAACACCAACATCCGTCGCCTGCACCATCAGGAACACCAACATCCGTCGTCTGCACCATCAGGAACACCAACATCCGTCGTCTGCACCATCAGGAACACCAACATCCGTCGTCTGCACCATCAGGAACATCAACATCCGTCGTCTGCACCATCAGGAACACCAACACCCGTCGCCTGCACCATCAGGAACACCAACATCCGTCGCCTGCACCATCAGGAACACCAACATCCGTCGTCTGCACCATCAGGAACACCAACATCCGTCGCCTACACCATCAGGAATACCAACATCCGTCGTCTCTACCATCAGGAATACCAACATCCGTCGTCTGCACCATCAGGAACACCAACATCCGTCGCCTACACCATCAGGAACACCAACATCCGTCGCCTGCACCATCAGGAACACCAACATCCGTCGCCTACACCATCAGGAACACCAACATCCGTCGCCTGCACCATCAGGAACACCAACATCCGTCGTCTGCACCATCAGGAACACCAACATCCGTCGCCTACACCATCAGGAACACCAACATCCGTCGTCTGCACCATCAGGAACACCAACATCCGTCGTCTGCACCATCAGGAACACCAACATCCGTCGCCTGCACCATCAGGAACATCAACATCCGTCGTCTGCACCATCAGGAACACCAACATCCGTCGTCAGCACCATCAGGAACACCAACATCCGTCGTCCGCACCATCAACACCAACATCCGTCGTCCGCACCATCAAGAACACCAACATCCTTCGTCTGCACCATCAGGAACACCAGCATCCGTCGCCTGCACCATCAGGACCACCAACATCCGTCGTCCGCACCATCAGGAACACCAACATCCGTCGTCTGCATCACCAGCATCTGTCGTCTGCACCATCAGGAACACCAACATCCGTCGTCCGCACCATCAGGACCACCAACATCCGTCGTCTGCACCATCAGGAACACCAACATCCGTCGCCTACACCATCAGGAACACCAACATCCGTCGTCTGCACCATCAGGAACACCAACATCCGTCGTCTGCACCATCAGGAACACCAATATCCGTCGCCTGCACCATCAGGAACATCAACATCCGTCGTCTGCACCATCAGGAACACCAACATCCGTCGCCTGCACCATCAGGAACACCAACATCCGTCGCCTGCACCATCAGGAACACCAACATCCGTCGTCCGCACCATCAGGACCACCAACATCCGTCGCCTGCACCATCAGGAACACCAACATCCGTCGCCTGCACCATCAGGAACACCAACATCCGTCGCCTGCACCATCAGGACCACCAACATCCGTCGCCTGCACCATCAGGAACACCAACATCCGTCGTCCGCACCATCAGGACCACCAACATCCGTCGTCTGCACCATCAGGAACACCAACATCCGTCGCCTACACCATCAGGAACACCAACATCCGTCGTCTGCACCATCAGGAACACCAACATCCGTCGTCTGCACCATCAGGAACACCAATATCCGTCGCCTGCACCATCAGGAACATCAACATCCGTCGTCTGCACCATCAGGAACACCAACATCCGTCGCCTGCACCATCAGGAACACCAACATCCGTCGTCTGCACCATTAGGAACACCAACATCCGTCGCCTGCACCATCAGGAACATCAACATCCGTCGTCTGCACCATCAGGAACACCAACATTCGTCGTCAGCACCATCAGGAACACCAACATCCGTCGTCCGCACCATCAAGAACACCAACATCCGTCGTCTGCATCACCAGCATCTGTCGTCTGCACCATCAGGACCACCAACATCCGTCGTCTGCACCATCAGGAACACCAACATCCGTCGCCTGCACCATCAGGAACACCAACATCCGTCGTCTGCACCATCAGGAACGGTAACATCCGTCGTTTGTACCATCAGGAACACCAACATCCGTCGTTTGTACCATCAGGAACACCAACATCCGTCGTCTGCACCATCAGGAACACCAACATCCATCGTTTACATCTTATACGATGCTTCTCGTTGAATATATTGTTCGATATATTGACTGGGGAGTCATTCCTACAACAATTTATTTCCCCTTTTGTGTGTCCACCCTTAGATTTATTCGCGATCAGCTGCCTCTTTCAGATCTGCCGCTCCAGGTTTCTCCATGCTCGGATTTTCACAACTCGGTTTTTTTATTCATGATAAAAGTTAGCGGAAGTGAAGAACATAATTCAATGAAAGCAAATCACAGTATTGACATTACTGAGCTGTTGCTTAAATCTACATAATATACATTTTTACGTGTCCATAACATCTGTATGCCTCCAAGACCTGTGTAAAAAATAGCTTTCATTTTATGCATTCAAAGCTTTAAGAAAAGTTTATGGTAGGGTTAATTCTTGTCGTCTACACGAGAATTATTTAGGTTGTGCTACACCTGAACACTAGTCAACAATACTTTAATGATTAAAATATTGATTAAGGTAAACTCTGTACATATACAGCGAGGTATACACTCCGCTCTGAACATACAATACTGTGAACAAGTGTAGAATTTCCAGCGAATTAAGAGACTGGTAGTATACTCCCAGGATGATAGAGGCTAAGTTTGCTTATTAGTACTTAACTGTATGCAATCAGACAAAGATCTTCACATGACTATAACGAAACTTGTAATACAATGCTCATGCTCACATTGTTTCGTGAAGTTACACTGAGCGTCAGCCATATTGGCGGCCAAGACGATGCTGGAGATACTGTTTATTTCTTATTCTTCAAAGCACAACGGATTTAAAAAATGTTCACATTGGCATTATTTCTCTTATTCTTTATTATTTCTCATTATCCACCCTGATATTTTTCGGACTTTTTCAGCGTTTACCTTACTATGTTGTCCAATAATTATACCACAATGTTTTTGTATGTTTCTTTCGTTAAATGATGTAGTGGCAATGTTTTATATACAGTGGCTGTTTTGAGTTCTTCATTCACTTCATATCTGAATACTATTTGTAATTTGTCATCATTCAACATAATATCACTACCTAGTGCCTACTGCAACACTAACTTTCTTTCCTCTTACAATGTCTTTCGTGCCGTTTACAAAGCTGATTTTTTCACACTTAATTCTGTCTTTCGAAAAAGATAGTTAGCTGTGGCTAGTGTTGCAGTGTGTGTGTTACCAGGATGAGACACAGTAAAGGCACCAACACCTTGCTTTGAGGTACTCAACTTTTTACTTCTTTTTTTTTTTGCTTTTTACTTTTTACTTTTCATTGTGTTTATTGTTTTACATTCGTTAAATTGACATCTACTTTCCCTATTATACAGATCTTTTATGGGCTAACAAATGCCTCAGCGAAGTACATGTAGACGATATGTATGTGTGCGTGTGTGTGTGTGTGTGTGTGTGTGTGTGTGTGTGTGTGTGTGTGTGTGTGTGTGTGTGTGTGTGTGTGTGTGTGTGTGTGTGTGTGTGTGTGTGTGTGTGTGTGTGTGTGTGTGTGTGTGTTCTGTGTTCTGTGTTCTGTGTTTTGTGTGTTGTGTTGTGGTGTGTTGTGGTGTGTTGTGGTGTGTTGTGGTGTGTTCTGGAATTCTTCTCAAGCTTCCATAATGCTGCTATAATTTAGTAGTTGTGACAAGCATGAACTTCCTGCATGTTGACTCGGGTTGTGCAGGTCACACTGTTCCATAAAATTTGTAAGTTGCCTTCTCACTACCTTATCAAAGATGTGTATGACTTGTGACATTAGTGCTAATGGTCAGCAGTTTTTTATCTGGTAGTGTTTTAATGCCTTCTTTGTGCACCGGAGTTATGTCTGCACCTTTTAAGACCACTAATATCACCCAGATTTAAGCTGTTTCTCCACACAATACTTAGGTAAATGAACACAGATGCAACTAATATGACATTTTATTGTGGTCACATTAATTACATCCGTGTCCATTTACCTAACATTATGTTGGTCATTCTGCTGGTAATAGTGCTATCATGCACTTTATAAACAGTTTCATGAATCAGGCCCAGGAGCTGCATGTGTCGCGATGCTGCCTAGTTGCTCGGATTCTAAGGGATTTGTGCTTGTGTCAGATTTTCACTATTCAATGTCCAGTCTCCCATCTGATTGTCTTTAAAACAGTGAAATGATAACTGTCATTAATTTAAAGGACCCCAATGGAAATAAGTCACTCTGTCTGACTTTTTTGGGTTATCCCAGGTTCTCTACACATATGCTGCTATGTATGATAATTCTATGTAACTGTATTTGTGTATACCTGAATAAATTTACTTACTTACTTACTTAACAGGACGGGCTGAGAGTGGGCAGAAGGAATGAATAAAACAACCTGGCTCCTCAACTCTCCTCCTGAGTGAATCTCAACATTGATTTATGCTGGTCTTTCAAAATTTCGCTCATTTGTTCTTCGTTCATACCGGCGTACGAATCTCTCTTGAGTAATGGGGCAGTTATAAACGTGGCTAATGACTTGGATTTTACGCTTGTGTGGAAATAGTTAGGATTTTCTTTCCCCATTTACGGAACTGCTGCTTTTTTTTTTCCGTTTCTTCCGTCTGGTATAAATAAATGATTTAGTTTCTGCTTAATATCAGCAATTTCTCGGTGTTGGTTATCTTGACTACATTCTGGCATATTCTTATTTTTAAGCAGTTCCATAATTCACTCTCTTCTGTACATTCCTCTACGTTTTCTTTCAGTATCTGATTTCCCTCGAGGCTTCCTCAGCGCAACATATTTTATAGACCTGGCATCGGTGGAAAAAAAAACGATAATGCAGAATAATGCGATCTTTTATAGGCAATGTTTCGCCTATACAGATTATTTTGTGACTGGATAAAGCCCACTGTGTGGGAGAAACGTTGTCAATAAAGGATCGTATTATACTGGCCTCATTTTTATTCCTGGTGTCGGTGTTGTATACCTGGTCTCCACCTTGTACCAGAATGCTTCTGAATTCAGTTTTTCTATACACTGGTTGTGGCATGCAAAGAGTATGTAACCTTTATTCGGAGTATGTCCACATTTTCACATAGGCTAGCACAGTTGTCTAACTTGTCTCTTGGCTGCTGCTCTGCCTTGACTACCGCGGCGTGCACTAATACCTATTTGTTGTACATAGTGTACATTCTTCTGCTTATACTTGGTGAAGGATAATATAATTCAGAGTGTTTCTGCTGTGTTTATTTTGCTCCAAGCTCCCTTTTTACACCCAGGATACAGGCCTTGATTATCTGGAGCGTAATACTGGTGGTGTGGGTATACTTAACTAAACCTAATGTGCTCTTTAATAGATGCAGAGCTTGATAGACAATTAATCAGATGTTTGAAATATGAAGAAAACTCTGATGGCAGAATTCCATTTTTCCGTGCTGTACCACTTTCCAGACATTCTTGCCTTCACTGCTTAAGTTCGTTATTTAGCATACACTAGTTACAGTATTTAATAAATGAAAAACAATTCTCTCTAATTTTGTTGGTTACATTTCTTTTAAATGTTTCTTATCCATCTGTAATGCTTCTAAAGTTTCCAGCAGTTATAAAAAAAGGTAGTTACCATTATGGAACAGCCTATAGGTCGTTTGATAGCATATTTAAAAAAAGTTTTGCTCTATTTTGCTCACTTTTGTGTTTAGCTAAAAAAAAAGGGTGGGAAATTATGCTAGGTCTGAGTGTGGAAATTTAAAGGTGAAGGTACATAGCTGAACTATGTATTACAGTCAAAGGCTGATCAGTCAAGAAGACGCCGAGGAGCCGACTGGTGGGCAGCACTCAAGACAGCTCAGTGGTCGTTCCTGTGAAAATATAGCATAACACGCACATCCTGCCACAATTTATACAGTACCACTTATTACTACTCTGTAGAACATGCCAGATCCAACACTTTTCCAGGACATATAGTCAAACCCAGTCCAGAAAGTCAAGTGAAACAAGACAGAATACGCGATGTACCAACTTCGCCCTGGTGAGGGGCTGGGTAAGACTCCTACATTAAGTAATGAAATAGGAATTTTGAATGCGAGGAATTTTAGGTATGTTTCACACCTGCTTTCCCCTGATCACATAGCACCAATTACCTGGGTGTTAGTCGACACACGTGGGTCACATCCTGAAGAAACAATAATGTGCAAATATAAATGCAAGTAGTACTACCACTACTACTATTACTACTATCACTACCGACGTTGTACTTACATGGGTCGTGGATGTGTCTGAGGATAACGTCGTATTTTGGCACCAGAGGAGATCTGACTTGAAAGGGCCACATCCTAGCATCTTCTCACGTGGCACTTTATTATGGCGATCACTTGGCACTCCAGCTTGAGTAAGAGCACTCAGACCAGACGGGCGGGAAAAACACCTTTAGTAACACACACACACACACAACAGAACACGCACTCACAACACACTCAGCGGCCTTCAAGGGTCACTAAAGGCGGCCCTCGAGTGCTTGACGCAGAAGCTGAGGGTTACATCTTGTTTGCACTGAAAGTGGTCAGTGTTTTCAATTCACCTGAGGAAACAAGACTATAATGAAGCCGGTACACCTGAGCCAACAAGCTTATACAACACCCGAGGCCACAAGCCCATATATTATCATATATTATACTGTATTTCAAAGTCTTAAGTCACGTTGGGATGGAGGAACATAAGTGGAAAGTGTTCTTAGTATAACTCAGACAAACAACGTCGTCGACTTAATAACGCTGCCTTTGTTCATCCTTACTGCAGAACACGAGTCGTTCAAGCTTCAGTATAACAAACTCTCTGCTGTTCTACATGAACACTACGTGTTTTATCATGATGATTCCTTCATTTATTTCTTGGAGATTATCAATAGTTTTCTGCAAATAATTAGAGCACGATTGCTCAGTTGGATTATAACAGTGTTCAAGTGGATTATAATACAGTGTTCAAGTGGATTATAACACAGTGTTCAAGTGGATTATAACACAGTGTTCAAGTGGATTATAACACAGTGTTCAAGTGGATAATAACACAGTGTTCAAGTGGATTATAACACAGTGTTCAAGTGGATTATAACACAGTGTTCAAGTGGATTATAACACAGTGTTCAAGTGGATTATAACACAGTGTTCAAGTGGATTATAACACAGTGTTCAAGTGGATAATAACACAGTGTTCAAGTGGATTATAACACAGTGTTCAAGTGGATTATAACACAGTGTTCAAGTGGATAATAACACAGTGTTCAAGTGGATTATAACACAGTGTTCAAGTGGATTATAACACAGTGTTCAAGTGGATTATAACACAGTGTTCAAGTGGATTATAACACAGTGTTCAAGTGGATAATAACACAGTGTTCAAGTGGATTATAACACAGTGTTCAAGTGGATTATAACACAGTGTTCAAGTGGATTATAACACAGTGTTCAAGTGGATTATAACACAGTGTTCAAGTGGATTATAACACAGTGTTCAAGTGGATTATAACACAGTGTTCAAGTGGATTATAACACAGTGTTCAAGTGGATTATAACACAGTGTTCAAGTGGATTATAACACAGTGTTCAAGTGGATTATAACACAGTGTTCAAGTGGATTATAACACAGTGTTCAAGTGGATAATAACACAGTGTTCAAGTGGATTATAACACAGTGTTCAAGTGGATTATAACACAGTGTTCAAGTGGATTATAACACAGTGTTCAACAAGGATTATAACACAGTGTTCAAGTGGATTATAACACAGTGTTCAAGTGGATTATAACACAGTGTTCAAGTGGATTATAACACAGTGTTCAAGTGGATTATAACACAGTGTTCAAGTGGATTATAACACAGTGTTCAAGTGGATTATAACACAGTGTTCAAGTGGATTATAACACAGTGTTCAAGTGGATTATAACACAGTGTTCAAGTGGCTACACACGAGTAGCACTACAATCATACTCCACGACACACACTGTGATAATCCTTAACACGCTCCTTGGCACACACCTTAACACGCTCCTTGGCACACACCTTAACACGCTCCTTGGCACACACCTTAACACGCTCCTTGGCACACAACATGCTCCTTGGCACACACCTTAACACGCTCCTTGGCACACAACATGCTCCTTGGCACACACCTTAACACGCTCCTTGGCACACACCTTAACACGCTCCTTGGCACACAACATGCTCCTTGGCACACACCTTAACACGCTCCTTGGCACACACCTTAACACGCTCCTTGGCACACACCTTAACACGCTCCTTGGCACACACCTTAACACGCTCCTTGGCACACAACATGCTCCTTGGCACACACCTTAACACGCTCCTTGGCACACACCTTAACACGCTCCTTGGCACACAACACGCTCCTTGGCACACACCTTAACACGCTCCTTGGCACACACCTTAACACGCTCCTTGGCACACACCTTAACATGCTCCTTGGCACACACCTTAACACGCTCCTTGGCACACACCTTAACATGCTCCTTGGCACACACCTTAACACGCTCCTTGGCACACACCTTAACATGCTCCTTGGCACACACCTTAACACGCTCCTTGGCACACACCTTAACACGCTCGTTGGCACACAACACGCTCCTTGGCACACACCTTAACACGCTCCTTGGCACACAACACGCTCCTTGGCACACACCT
Organism: Cherax quadricarinatus; assembly: GCF_038502225.1. Taxonomy (NCBI): domain Eukaryota; kingdom Metazoa; phylum Arthropoda; class Malacostraca; order Decapoda; family Parastacidae; genus Cherax; species Cherax quadricarinatus. The sequence continues at coordinate 19,740,274 of NC_091328.1, forward strand.
TAACACGCTCCTTGGCACACACCTTAACACGCTCCTTGGCACACACCTTAACACGCTCCTTGGCACACACCTTAACACGCTCCTTGGCACACAACATGCTCCTTGGCACACACCTTAACACGCTCCTTGGCACACACCTTAACACGCTCCTTGGCACACACCTTAACACGCTCCTTGGCACACACCTTAACACGCTCCTTGGCACACAACATGCTCCTTGGCACACACCTTAACACGCTCCTTGGCACACACCTTAACACGCTCCTTGGCACACACCTTAACACGCTCCTTGGCACACAACACGCTCCTTGGCACACACCTTAACACGCTCCTTGGCACACACCTTAACACGCTCCTTGGCACACACCTTAACATGCTCCTTGGCACACACCTTAACACGCTCCTTGGCACACACCTTAACATGCTTTTTGGCACACACCTTAACACGCTCCTTGGCACACACCTTAACATGCTCCTTGGCACACACCTTAACACGCTCCTTGGCACACACCTTAACATGCTCCTTGGCACACACCTTAACACGCTCCTTGGCACACACCTTAACACGCTCGTTGGCACACAACACGCTCCTTGGCACACACCTTAACACGCTCCTTGGCACACACCTTAACACGCTCCTTGGCACACACCTTAACACGCTCCTTGGCACACACCTTAACACGCTCCTTGGCACACACCTTAACACGCTCCTTGGCACACACCTTAACACGCTCCTTGGCACACACCTTAACACGCTCCACGACACACTCCTTAACACGCTCCACGACACACACCTTAACACGCTCCTTGGCACACACCTTAACACGCTCCTTGGCACACACCTTAACACGCTCCTTGGCACACACCTTAACACGCTCCACGACACACTCCTCAGCATACCTGAGGCTGTTGTGCTCCCTGATCTTCATGGGCACTTGAGTCAGGCAGCATATACAAGCAACCTGCATTCTAAGTGCCTGTTTGTGACCACACAACTCCGAGTACATTTTCACCCTTCACCTCTCTCCCTTCCCTAACAGTGTACGTATATACATCAAGAGTTGTACATCTTTCACTGAATATACGGGTGTCATGTCACAGGTTACCTACATACACCTTCCCCTGTGTTGATAGATGCCAGCTCATGACCTTTCTGTTTATTCTGTATAAATATAAGTAACCTCGCCCCTCTAGCAAGCATGTTCAGTGTGTTGAAGTATAAAATTTCGACTTGTTTTTTTTTTTTTTTTTTTTTTGGGGGGGGGGGGGGGGAAGATGTTTCATGAATACGCACTCAGTTATACTATATGAAATTAAATGTCTCTTAAATTTAATGACGAAGATGCATTCTTAGGCTGTATATATAGAGATTTGCTGTCGAAATGTTTTTCCTAGAGTTGAGAATAACATTGCTTGACCCTTCACTGACGTTACTCAATACTGTTTCAGATGAAGGTGACATGTAGACCGTGGGATGAATGATTTGGTCTGCTTCTACACCACCACCCACACTGCTGCTACACCACCACCCACACTGCTGCTGCAGCACCACCCACACTGCTGCTACACCACCACCCACACTGCTGCTACACCACCACCCACACTGCTGCTGCAGCACCACCCACACTGCTGCTACACCACCACCCACACTGCTGCTGCAGCACCACCCACACTGCTGCTACACCACCACCCACACTGCTGCTACACCACCACCCACACTGCTGCTACACCACCACCCACACTGCTTCTACACCACCACCCACACTGCTTCTACACCACCACCCACACTACTGCTACACCACCACCCACACTGCTTCTACACCACCACCCACACTGCTGCTACAACACCACCCACACTGCTGCTACACCACCACCCACACTGCTGCTACAGCACCACCCACACTGCTGCTACAGCACCACCCACACTGCTGCTACAGCACCACCCACACTGCTGCTACAGCACCACCCACACTGCTGCTACAGCACCACCCACACTGCTGCTACAGCACCACCCACACTGCTGCTACAGCACCACCCACACTGCTGCTACACCACCACCCACACTGCTGCTACACCACCACCCACACTGCTGCTACACCACCACCCACACTGCTGCTACACCACCACCCACACTGCTGCTACACCACCACCCACACTGCTGCTACACCACCACCCACACTGCTGCTACACCACCACCCACACTGCTGCTACACCACCACCCACACTGCTGCTACACCACCCACACTGCTGCTACACCACCACCCACACTGCTGCTACACCACCACCCACACTGCTGCTACACCACCACCCACACTGCTGCTACACCACCACCCACACTGCTGCTACACCACCACCCACACTGCTGCTACAACACCACCCACACTGCTGCTACAACACCACCCACACTGCTGCTACAACACCACCCACACTGCTGCTACAACACCACCCACACTGCTGCTACAACACCACCCACGCTGCTGCTACAACACCACCCACGCTGCTGCTACAACACCACCCACGCTGCTGCTACAACACCACCCACGCTGCTGCTACAACACCATCCACGCTGCTGCTACAACACCCCACACGCTGCTGCTACAACACCACCCACGCTGCTGCTACAACACCACCCACGCTGCTGCTACAACACCACCCACACTGCTGCTACACCACCCACACTTCTGCTACACCACCCACACTTCTGCTACAACACCACCCACGCTGCTGCTACAACACCATCCACGCTGCTGCTACAACACCCCACACGCTGCTGCTACAACACCACCCACGCTGCTGCTACAACACCACCCACGCTGCTGCTACAACACCACCCACGCTGCTGCTACAACACCACCCACGCTGCTGCTACAACACCACCCACGCTGCTGCTACAACACCACCCACGCTGCTGCTACAACACCACCCACACTGCTGCTACACCACCCACACTTCTGCTACAACACCACCCACATTGCTGCTACAACACCACCCACATTGCTGCTACAACACCACCGACAATGCTGCTACAACACCACCGACACTGCTGCTACAACACCACCGACACTGCTGCTACACCACCACCGACACTGCTGCTACACCACCACCCACACTTCTGCTACAACACCACCCACACTGCTGCTACACCACCACCCACACTGCTGCTACACCACCACCCACACTGCTGCTACACCACCACCCACACTGCTGCTACAACACCACCCACACTGCTGCTACACCACCCACACTGCTGCTACAACACCACCCACACTGCTGCTACAACACCACCCACACTGCTGCTACAACACCACCCACACTGCTGCTACAACACCACCCACACTGCTGCTACAACACCACCCACACTGCTGCTACAACACCACCCACACTGCTGCTACAACACCACCCACACTGCTGCTACAACACCACCCACACTGCTGCTACAACACCACCCACACTGCTGCTACAACACCACCCACAATGCTGCTACAACACCACCCACAATGCTGCTACAACACCACCCACACTGCTGCTACAACACCACCCACACTGCTGCTACAACACCACCCACACTGCTGCTACAACACCACCCACACTGCTGCTACAACACCACCCACACTGCTGCTACAACACCACCCACACTGCTGCTACAACACCACCCACACTGCTGCTACAACACCACCCACACTGCTGCTACAACACCACCCACACTGCTGCTACACCACCACCCACACTGCTGCTACAACACCACCCACACTTCTGCTACAACACCACCCACACTGCTGCTACAACACCACCCACACTGCTGCTACAACACCACCCACACTGCTGCTACAACACCACCCACACTTCTGCTACAACACCACCCACACTGCTGCTACACCACCACCCACACTGCTGCTACACCACCACCCACACTGCTGCTACAACACCACTCACACTGCTGCTACAACACCACCCACACTGCTGCTACAACACCACCTACACTGCTGCTACAACACCACCCACACTGCTGCTACAACACCACCCACACTGCTGCTACAACACCACCCACACTGCTGCTACACCACCACCCACACTGCTGCTACAACACCACCCACAATGCTGCTACAACACCACCCACACTGCTGCTACAACACCACCCACACTGCTGCTACAACACCACCCACACTGCTGCTACAACACCACCCACACTGCTGCTACAACACCACCCACACTGCTGCTACAACACCACCCACACTGCTGCTACAACACCACCCACACTGCTGCTACAACACCACCCACACTGCTGCTACAACACCACCCACGCTGCTGCTACAACACCACCCACTACTTTTCAACTTACATTTTAACTCAAAAAAGCTCTATATAACCTTCCAGAACCCTCAATCTCCCTTCAACATCCCAGAACCTTCTTCAACCTCTCCGAACCACTCTGAACCTCCCAGAATCTACCTTCAAACTCCCAGAAACTTCCTTCAAACTCCCAGAACCTTCCTTCAAATTCTCAGAACCTACCTTCAAACTCCCAAAACCTACTTTCAACCTCCCAGAACCTTCCTTCAAACTCCCAGAACCTTCCTTCAACCTCCCAGAACCTACCTTTAAACTCCCAGAACCTACCTTCAACCTCCCAGAACCTTCCTTCAAACTCCTAGAACCTTCTTTCAACCTCCCAGAACCTACCTTCAAATTCCCAGAACCTACTTTCAACCTCCCAGAACCTTCCTTCAAACTCCCAGAACCTTCCTTCAACCTCCCAGAACCTACCTTTAAACTCCCAGAACCTACCTTCAACCTCCCAGAACCTTCCTTCAAACTCCCAGAACCTTCCTTCAAACTCCCAGAACCTACCTTCAAATTCCCAGAACCTACCTTCAAATTCCCAGAACCTACTTTCAACCTCCCAGAACCTTCCTTCAACCTCCAAGAACCTACCTTCAAATACCCAGAACCTACCTTTAAACTCCCAGAACCTACCTTCAAACTCCCAGAACCTTCCTTCAAACTCCCAGAACCTTCCTTCAAACTCCCAGAACCTACCTTCAAACTCCCAGAACCTACCTTCAAACTCCCAGAACCTACCTTCAAACTCCCAGAACCTACCTTCAAACTCCCAGAACCTACCTTCAAACTCCCAGAACCTTCCTTCAAACTCCCAGAACCTACCTTCAAACTCCCAGAACCTTCCTTCAAACTCCCCGAACCTACCTTCAAACTCCCAGAACCTTCCTTCAAACTCCCAGAACCTTCCTTCAAACTCCCAGAACCTTCCTTCAAACTCCCAGAACCTTCCTTCAAACTCCCAGAACCTACCTTCAAACTCCCAGAACCTTCCTTCAAACTCCCAGAACCTTCCTTCAAACTCCCAGAACCTTCCTTCAAACTCCCAGAACCTACCTTCAAACTCCCAGAACCTTCCTTCAAACTCCCAGAACCTTCCTTCAAACTCCCAGAACCTTCCTTCAAACTCCCAGAACCTACCTTCAAACTCCCAGAACCTTCCTTCAAACTCCCAGAACCTTCCTTCAAACTCCCAGAACCTACCTTCAAACTCCCAGAACCTTCCTTCAAACTCCCAGAACCTACCTTCAACCTCCCAGAACCTTCCTTCAAACTCCCAGAACCTACCTTCAAACTCCCAGAACCTACCTTCAAACTCCCAGAGCCCTCCTACCTCGCAGAATCCTTTTATAATCTCTCAGAACCCTAATACAACCTCACAGAACCCTAATCCCTCACAGAATCCTCCAACCTCACAAAACCTTCAACCTACGAGAACCTCCCTACACTATGTACAATTTCCAACGATGCATAAGATACAAGGATAATCTCTAAGTACCCCACAAAATTCAATGAACAACCGCTGGCAAAGTAAGGGTACACACACGCAAGGAATACCAAACCAGTTTTAATATTTTTCCCAGCGACACAAAACATCTAAATACTTTCTAAAATCTAACAACATGCTTAGATTTTTTATCAAACAAAAAAGCAATAAGGATAACATTGATAAAAAAAAACATTTACTACAAGTAGAGAAACAATGGCCACTTTATTAAGTACAACTGCTCAATGTAAATATCTAATCACTCACGTGGCAGCACCTCAATGCCAAAAAGCATCCAGACATGGCGAAGAAATGTGACCCAAGTGACTATGACCATGGAATGATTGCTGGTGCCAGACGGGATGGTTTAAGTATCTCGGAAACTGCTGATCTCCTGGGAATTTTACGTACAACAGTCTACAGAGTTTACAGAGAATGGTGTGAAAAAACACAATATCCAGTGAGCGGCAGTCATGTGGGCGAAAACACTTTGATACTGAAAGTGGTCAGATGAGAACGGCCAAGTTGTCAGGAAGGTGACAGTAACCTAAATAATAACGCATTACAACAGTGGTATACAGAAGAGCATCTCTGAATGCATAACTCACTGAGCCTTGAAGTGGATGGGCTACAGCAGCAGACCACACTGGGTTCCACTCCTGTCAGCGAAGAACAGGAAGCTGAAGATACAGTGGGCACAAACTCGCCAAAACTGAACTGTTGAAGATTGGAAAAAATCTCGCCTGGTCTGATTGAGATTTCTTCTGCCATATGTAGATGGCAGGATAAGAAGAATTTGGAGTAAAATTTTGGATGTTGTGGAACGGGAGATTCACAGAAACTTCGTGTTCCTATCATAACACTGACCAAGATCTCAAAGAAATGTTTCCGGCACCTTGTTGAATCCATACCACGAAGATTTCATTCTGTTCTGGGGCAAAAGTTGAGCCCTGGCCACTATTAGAAGGACGTACCTAATAAGGTGGCCACTGAGAGTACTGTATGCGTTATTTGTCTGGTTAATTGTGAAAACCAGGAGGCCAGTGTGTGTGTGTGTGTGGGGGGGGGGGTCGGTGATCCATGACGTAGTGTGCAGGTCACCTTGAGGCAGCGATGATTCTGACCTCACAGACTGTTATTCCAGCTGTCTCGCAGACTCCAGGCGGCTTCGTTAACACTCCTACACCACACTAACTCTCCTTCCTTCCATAGCTGCTTATTCCTGCTCTCCATTCCTTTCTTTATTCTCTCTTATTTCTTTCCTTCCTTCCGTCCTATCCTTCCAGCTCTCCCTCCGACCCTTCTCTCACTTCTCTTTCTTCCTATTTTCTTTCCATCTCTAATTCACTTCCATCCTTAATTCATTTTCTCCCCTCCATCTGTCTCTTCTTTCCTCCTCCATTTTTCTCCCTTCCCTTCATTTCTCTCTTTTCTTCACTATATCTCTCCCTTCTCTCCTTCCATTTCTCTCTCCTTCCATTTCTCTCTCCTTCCATTTCTCTCTCCTTCCATCTCTCCCCTCTTCCATCTCTCTTTCCATCTCTCCCTGCTTTTCTTCCTCCCGTTTTTTCCTTATCTTCTTCCAGCTTTCTCTCCCTCCCTTTACCTTCATTCTCTTCGCTACTTCACTGTCTCTCAGACACTGAAGCAGTGGATTAAAAGGCCTTGATCCAAGGGATTGGAGCTGCCTCCTATTCCTCTAATCAACTCCGATTACTTCCCATTCCTCAGGTGCAGTGCGACACCAGCAGCATCACTGATAGTAAGCCAGGTGCTAGAATTGTTGGCTTAATTGGGTTTCATGCCTATCTACTACACGAAGGTCATTATGATTGTCACCTGTTAACTATCAGGGTAGCAAGGCAAGTATTATGTGGGTGGCAAGGCTGGCATTATGTGGGTGGCAAGGGTGGTATTATGTGGGTGGTAAGGCTGGTATTATGTGGGTGGCAAGGCTGGTATTATGTGAGAGGTATCCCTGTTCGCAGATGACGTGGAACTAATGAGGTGAATACAAGCAGACGTGAACCAGGAATTGCTACAAATATATCTAGACTGGCTGCAGGTCTGGTCTGAATGGCTCCTGGAGTTTAGCCCAGCAACTGCAAAGTTGCAGAGCACAGGATCGGGGTAGAAAGGCTGCAAACCTCACACAAGGACCTTGGGAAGAGTATTATAGCGAGAATATCACCTGAGTCGCACATCAACCAAATAATTGCGGCTGTATATGGGCGCCTGGCAAATCTAAGAACTTTTCGACATCTAAGTAAGGAGTCATTCACGACACTGTACACCGTGTACGTCAGGCCCATATTGGAGTATACAACACAAGTATGGAACCCACACCTGGCCAAGCATGTCAAGAAACTGGAGAAAGTGCAGAGCTTTATAACGAGACTAGTCTCGGAGCTAAGGAGTATGACCAATGAGAAGAGGCTAAGGGAACTCGCCCTGGTCACACTGGAGGGCAAAAAGACCAGGGAGGATACGACAGCAGCGTACAAAATACTGAGAGGAACTGGCAGGGTGAATATTTTGTTTTTAAAGATGAGAAACAAAACCACGAAGTCACTGCTGGAAGATGAAATCTCAGATGAATCACAGGGATGTTAGGAAGTATTTCTTCAGCTTTAGAGTTGTCAGAAAGTGGAACAAATTAGAGTGACGGGGTAGAAATAGGACCCATACATAGCTTTAAGAAGAGGTACAATAAGGTTCTCGAAGCCAGGAATGAACCTAGTAGCGACCAGCGAAGAGGCAGGGCCAGCTGTGAATCGACCCCTGCAATCATATATAGGTGAGTGCGCACGCGCGCGCACACACACACATGCACACACACACACACACACACACACACACACACACACACACACACACACACACACACACACACACACACACACACACACACCTAAGCTGCCTTCAGAGAGGAGGAAAAACAGTATACAAGTGTTGCGAGGTGTAAGAAGAGAGCTTCAGCAGACAGTTGGTAACTTATAGTAATCATGGGGGCAGCATGAAGGACGGCCACTCACAAGACACCACACAGGTAACAATTTCAATATTTTCTTCTAAAATAACGAGATTTTTCGGCAGACATGGCGTTGAGCACGCTTGAAGTAACCAATATTTACAAATGAAGGAAAACTACAATATAAATGACCTAGAACTGTAAATACTTCAATGTTTAAAGTGTGAGCTCTATCATCAGATTATGGAGAGCATACTTACTCCAGTGAACATGTACACATGTGCAGTCATGTGCAAGCTGGCCCACCACACTCCAACCACCATGACTATACTTGGTCATTACCTGGCATACTTCACATACACTAAACACTACGAGCCTTCACATATATCACATACACTAGACACACTACGAGTGTTCACATACTCCAAGCAGCATTATAAAGACCTAAATTATTATTCATCATGGTTTCTGAAAACCGTACCTAAGGTGTTGGCAAGTTTTAGGAATGTTAGTGAAGATATCAGCTAATGTGTGTTTCTACCTGGTGTCTACATGAAGTGTTCCGAGGGTCACCCTTCTCTCCGCAGCTTGGTCCCAGACCAAGTCTCCCGGTGGACGGCCTGGTCAAGCAGACTGTTGGTGCTACCCGAACGAAGTCCAACATAACTTGTTTAATTCTTTCTTGAAGACACTGATGAGTCTCTTGGTAATCCCTCGTATACAAGAACCCAGGACTGTGAAATCTTGTTCCCTTCATTGCACACCTCCTTTTCATTGAGGTATTTTGCACCATCTGCGTAACCTGTTATTTTCAGGACGATTGTGTGATTATAATTGTGTAGATTATAATGCATATCTCGTCTACGTCCCAAGAAGTACAGATCAAGGGCCTTCAAACATTCCCAGTAATTTAGGTGCTGGACTGAATCTACTATATGCGAATAACGAAGGTTCTCTGTACGTTCTCCAGGTCTGTAATTTCGTCTGCCTTGAACGGCTGTTAGAGTACAGCAGTACTCCAGCCTAGAGAAAATAAGTGACCTGAAGAGTATCATTGGCTTGGCATTTTTTGCCATGAAGGTTCTAGTTATCCAGCCTAACATTTTTCTTGTGGTTGTAATTCTTGAAGGTGAGATCTTCAGACATGATCACTCCGAGGTCTCTCACAGCGCTTTTACGCTCTATTGAGTGATTCTAGTTTGTTTTATACTCCATTCCAATCTATTTCCTCAATATTTCTGTAACTTTGTCTGGTTTTTGGGGTTATCCTAGGTTCTCTACACATGTTGATATGAATGATAATCTATGTAACTGTATTTGTGTATACCTAAATAAAATTACTTACTTATTCATTAAATATGTTGTCACTGGACCACTGGAAGACTATGTCATCTTGGAGTTTAGCTGTGTCCTCAGTGGATGACACACAGATTCTAGTAATGTCTTCCAAGAAGGACACGGTGCTATGACTGATACCTCTGTACATATCGGATATGAGAATGAGAAAGAACAGGGGCCAGTACTGCACCTTGGCGAACAGTTTTTCATTATGGTTGCTTCCTATTTCACTTTATTCACTATTGCACTTCGGATTCTATTACAAAATTAAATATTCATCTGCCCACTTTCCAATTATTCCTTCTGCGCACATTCTGAGAGATATTACCCCCATGGGACGAGGCTGCGGGTAGCGACTCCTGGTACATTCCAAATAACGGTCACACTAGTTAATTATATTATAATCATGGGGAGCGCTAAACCCGTAGGGATTATACAGCGCCTGTGGGGGGATGGAAGGTATTCGGACTCAGTTCAGGGAACTGGAGCACAGATCCAATTCCCAAGATCAAGAGCCCCTCACCAGCATCAAGGAACCTTCCCTGGGGGGCACACTTGTTAAAGGATGTTGCAGTCAGTGTAAACTATATCAGGAAATAATTTGAAGATATCCTGCAAATCATTTCCTGATCAACCGGGCTGTAGTGCATACACTGGGCTCTGGGAGACGGATACGAACAACCTGATCGATCAGGCCAGCAACCAGGAGTCTTGGTCTGGGTCCGGACTGCGGGGTGATAACCGCCGGAAGCAACTTGAGGTAACCTACAGAGGCATCATCGCACACTCAGGTTTCTCCTCATGTGATGCCTCTACTGCCTCTCTTACGTACTTTCAATCTCCGCTCTTATCTGCCTCCAGTATTCTCACTACTTCATACTTATCCACACTGACTTTTCTTAGCCACTTGTTACACCCAGTTTCAACCTGTAGATACACACACAAATGCAGTATAATGCGATTCTTTATTGATATTTCTCCCAAGTCACAAAAATAGGTTTTCTAAGGTTAATAACATTATAATATGTGTCTGTCCATCGTATGTTATATATCGTTTTTTAGCACATTTCAACCAGTTAAAGCCGTGTTTATGTGACTATGTACTTGTACATATTTGTTGTTACAGGAACATCAGTATGGTCACGCTGGGTCGACTGTGTCATACAGTGTGTCATGGTTGCAGCACAGGTTACCTCCGCCTGTTCACAGTATTCTACCACACTGTCAAGCAAACTCTTCTACTAGCCTTCCGGTACAGTTTTCTTCCCCAGTTTATAATTAAGCTCTTTCGATGGCGCTAAGAAATTTCTATTTTTCCTACAAATACATTTTATGACCTTACACTGAATGTTATCAAGTCTTCTCTCTCTCTCTCTCTCTCTCTCCTATCTGCCAGCTTTCTTCCCTCTGGGAGCCATTTATCTACACGTGTTGGGACTTTTTTTTATATATCACGCACGTGTTTTTATAGGTGCGAGCACTGTGAATAGCTGTTTATGTTGGCAGCATGAGTCAGCACACGCGGTACCTCCCAGCACCGGTAATTGGTGGCAGGATGCGAGTGAGGCGGCACCTCCTGCCTTGGTTTATCTAGCGGCGAGAATTAATCCGGTTGGGTTTATTGGACGGCTCCGGGTAATGGATGGTCCACTAGCTTGTTACTCTGGGCTTTGGGACACCCAAATGGACCACTTAAGCGTCCCTGCGCGCTCTTGTTTCATTACCTCACACCCCTCTGGTTCGCAAGCGATCCCTTGCAAACATCTTCCTCTCTCTAATGTCTCCTATTACACTTCCTCATATCTCTTGTCTCCTATTACACTTCTTCCTCTCTCAGTCTTGACTTCAAAGAATCTCTCACCTCTACATCTTCCTCCTAGATATAACTGCCTACAACATAGTTTTGAACGTATTAGAAGATAAGCAAAATGTCACCGTCACATTCACAAACTCTGCTAAAGCCTTTGACGAGTGTGATCATGATGTGGCCGCACACAAAATACGAAAAAAAGAATACCTGCAAAAGTGAGCAGAAGGTACATAATTCTTCCTCTGAGGCAAAACTCTTTTGATTATCTGGTCAACTTGGCTATTGCCGTTGGCAGCTCACTGACCCACATAATCCACCACAACTTGGTTAATCTGGAACTCCGTGGAGGTAGTGATCCAGTTTTCTCCTGGATATTTCTACACTTGTTCCAGCAATATTTCTCATATTCAACTTTTTAACACGGTGCACCAAAAGCCAAGTACTAAGAGTACAGACAAAGATTTACTGTAAAAAATTGTGTTGTTAGACACACTAGTCATCCCAGTTCTCTCACGAAGGCTATACAAGAAATTGTACGAGTGGCGGCCGTGAAGGACACAGCTACAGTTCTCAACCCACACCACTAGAACACTATTATCACCACGAACTACAGCAACCATTCAGTAACACCACCATCACCACACCTGACACCCCCAATAGCACCACTACCAACAAAAACCTTCATCACAACAGCTACCAACACAACTACTACTACTATCGCTACCCTCCATCACCACCACTCAGCCATCATCACAGTTACTGCCATAACAACTACCACCACCTATAACACCCATGAACAATTACTGCACCACTGTAACTCCCACTGACAACGTCACTGTAGCCACCACCACCAACACCCCTCTATCATTTAATATTTAGCGTCATTAAGGGTGAGTGTCAAGGAGGGCTCACTAGAAGCATCACCCTTGTGTAAGGTAAGTCCTTCATGCCTTGTACTTGCACATTCTTCCTCTCATCAATTATTATCTTCATGGGGGAGCACTAAACTAGGTTAAATGCTTATTATTAATGTAAGACAAACATGGTTACCGTGAGAGGTCTGGGCCCATCTGGCACAGAGGACTAAGTCACAGTTGAACCTAAAGTGGAATAAGCGAATGGGGATAAAGTGGTAGCAAACTTTTTACAGTTTCGAAAATAGGTACAAAGCTAAAATCCTGTAAACATCAGTCTAGGAAGGCGAGACATCTCCAAACGTCCTTACAAGTGATGTTCCTGGTCACCCAGGTAGTCTGGGTGGCGGCAGTACATCGTTGTGGGATACAGCCTAAGTACAAAAAGATCAAATACTGTTTAAACGAGACATGACAAGTAGTACGCAGTTCTGGTCAGTAGAAAGCAGTAATCACGCAGGTACGTCACCTGGTCACTATGTTACCACACTCTTCCTTCTATTCATCCTCTTCAGTCAAGAACTGGAGTGACCACTAGTCATTACCGCAGAACAACACAGCCTTTAACCAGCATTACCTCGTACCGTCTTCAACCACAGTTAACGGAGGTGGAGGATGGAATGAGGGGTGTGGTTGAAGCAGTGGGTGGTGGTGCTGGTGGTGGTGAATAAATGGGTCTGGTGACAATGATTGTGGTGAGGATGTTGACAAAGTGTGCCAGCCTGGAGATTGCATGTCAACATTCCGCCCACAGTGACGCTGACATGAGGCTCTTTCCCACTGCCTTCCACTGTCACTGACACTTTTTAAACACCACTACTAAATATACACATTAAAATCATCAACCTAACCATTCATACCAGACGAAAGAAGTACAAAGGGAATATAAAAAACAGTTCAGAAAAATAAAAAACTATATATATATATTATTATCACACTGGCCGATTCCCACCAAGGCAGGGTGGCCCGAAAAAGAAAAACTTTCACCATCATTCACTCCATCACTGTCTTGCCAGAAGGGTGCTTTACACTACAGTTTTTAAACTGCAACATTAACACCCCTCCTTCAGAGTGCAGGCACTGTACTTCCCATCTCCAGGACTCAAGTCCGGCCTGCCGGTTTCCCTGAACCCCTTCATAAATGTTACTTTGCTCACACTCCAACAGCATGTCAGGTATTAAAAAACATTTGTCTCCATTCACTCCTGTCAAACACGCTCACGCATGCCTGCTGGAAGTCCAAGCCCCTCGCACACAAAACCTCCTTTACCCCCTCCCTCCAACCTTTCCTAGGCCGACCCCTACCCCGCCTTCCTTCCACTACAGACTGATACACTCTTGAAGTCACTCTGTTTCGCTCCATTCTCTCTACATGTCCGAACCACCTCAACAACCCTTCCTCAGCCCTCTGGACAACAGTTTTTGTAATCCCGCACCTACTAACTTCCAAACTACGAATTCTCTGCATTATATTCACACCACACATTGCCCTCAGACATGACATCTCCACTGCCTCCAGCCTTCTCCTCGCTGCAACATTCATCACCCATGCTTCACACCCATATAAGAGCATTGGTAAAACTATACTCTCATACATTCCCCTCTTTGCCTCCAAGGACAAAGTTCTTTGTCTCCACAGACTCCTAAGTGCACCACTCACCCTTTTCCCCTCATCAATTCTATGATTCACCTCATCTTTCATAGACCCATCCGCTGACACGTCCACTCCCAAATATCTGAATACATTCACCTCCTCCATACTCTCTCCCTCCAATCTGATATCCAATCTTTCATCACCTAATCTTTTTGTTATACTCATAACCTTACTCTTTCTTGTATTCACTTTTAATTTTCTTCTTTTGCACACCCTACCAAATTCATCCACCGATCTCTGCAACTTCTCTTCAGAATCTCCCAAGAGCACAGTGTCATCAGCAAAGAGCAACTGTGACAACTCCCACTTTGTGTGTGATTCTTTATCTTTTAACTCCACGCCTCTTGCCAAGACCCTCGCATTTACTTCTCTTACAACTCCATCTATAAATATATTAAACAACCACGGTGACATCACACATCCTTGTCTAAGGCCTACTTTTACTGGGAAATAATTTCCCTCTTTCCTACATACTCTAACTTGAGCCTCACTATCCTCATAAAAACTCTTCACTGCATTCAGTAACCTACCTCCTATACCATACACCTGCAACATCTGCCACATTGCCCCCCTATCCACCCTGTCATACGCCTTTTCCAAATCCATAAATGCCACTAAGACCTCTTTAGCCTTATCTAAATACTGTTCACTTAAATGTTTCACTGTAAACACCTGGTCCACACACCCCCTACCTTTCCTAAAGCCTCCTTGTTCATCTGCTATCCTATTCTCCGTCTTACTCCTAATTCTTTCAATAATAACTCTACCATACACTTTACCAGGTATACTCAACAGACTTATCCCCTATAATTTTTGCACTCTCTTTTGTCCCCTTTGCCTTTATACAAAGGAACTATGCATGCTCTCTGCTAATCCCTAGGTACCTTACCCTCTTCCATACATTTATTAAATAATTGCACCAACCACTCCAAAACTATATCCCCACCTGCTTTTAACATTTCTATCTTTATCCCATCAATCCCGGCTGCCTTACCCCCTTTCATTTTACCTACTGCCTCACGAACTTCCCTCACACTCACAACTGGCTCTTCCTCACTCCTACAAGATGTTATTCTTCCTTGCCCTATACACGAAATCACAGCTTCCCTATCTTCACTATTTAACAATTCCTCAAAATATTCACTCCATCTTCCCAATACCTCTAACTCTCCATTTAATAACTCTCCTCTCCTATTTTTAACTGACAAATCCATTTGTTCTCTAGGCTTCCTTAACTTGTTAATCTCACTCCATTATATATACATTATATATATATATATATATATAATTATATATATATATATATATATATATATATATATATATATATATATATATAGATATGAGATATCCAAGACAAGAATCACCTGTACAATCGGTCCACTTATGAAAGGAGATTTGTACACTGACGACGCAAAGAAATGAGAGAAATCTTAAAAAAAAATACCGTATAAATTAATGTTCAGCAATTCACTAAAAGAAAGTAGAATGGAGGATACAGATAACTTCTGCATTATATCTGTCTGCTCTACAAATATGTCTGACATAACCACTAATTTAGAGTAAAAAGTCACAATATCGTGAACGGAACAATACACAAATAACCAGCACGTAGCAGACTCAAACTTTATGGACTTACGAACCATTAACTAGTTTGTCTTACTAGTTAATGATTCAAGTTGGACAGAAACGTCGTCATAAGTCTCCTACGTGCGGTTGTGTGTGTACTGCCCATAGAATTTGAAAAGGAAACATGCCCTCACATGCATCACTTGATCGGATTCATGGTAAGTTTACTATATAAAGTGCAAAATACCACTAGCATGAGTAGTTAGTATTTAGTGAATAGTTGTAGCAAACAAAAAAATAATATTAGCAAACTAAAGACGTCAGTACTCAAGGTACGGGTCCAGGTACCTTCATTGCTACTCATCCTCACAGCGGGTATAGACAAAAATATTCACAACAGCTTCGTATTTTCATTTGGAGCCGATACGAAAATAAGCATTAAAATCACTTAGAGAGAAGATATGAAAAAATTGCAAACGGATCTCGGCAGTTTTCCAGTGGGCAGCAGAAAATATCATGGTGATAAATCCAGCTACTCAGACATGGAAGAAATGAAGAACTCAAAATAGGCTGTGTATACAAAACATTTATCGAACTTATTGTGTGCGCTATCACTCAAGATCGCACTTGTCACCTAACTTAGCGAAGTGCGTGGACCACGTCTGCATTGTGGAATGCTTCCAAAACCTTTCAAAATTTTATTACACTGATCTAATAGCTGTGACAAGCATAACCTCTCTACTTTCAACACATACTGACCTGGGTAGTACAGGATGTATTGCCATAAAATTTGTAACTTGGCGTCTCGCCACCCTGGTCTAGCTTTTTTTTTTTTTTTTTACCAGGACACTAGTGTTGTAATTATGTAGTGAAGCTATGTATGTGTTTTAGGATCTTTGGGATTTCGCCTTGATCCCAACTCTTCCCTCAAAGTATGTCAAGTGCCAGTGTTGGTGATAGTTTGTACGAGTCTTGTCTTGTTGCTGCATGTGTGAGCGAGCTTTCTATTTCTCTCTCGAATTCTAAAGGACTTGTGCTTATGTCAGATACATGGTTTGCCGAGCAGGCAGAGATAATGAAAAAACTTACTGGATCTTCCACTCTTTTGTTGCTAAGTTAGGTTAGGTAAAGTAAGGTCTGTCAGGAAACAGGACAAGTGTTTCCTGACGTGGGTCTTAGTCATATGATGACCCCACAGCTGCAGCTTTTGGTCATTTGACCGAGGCCTTCCGCTGACTTACCGGTCCACCACTTCAAAAATTATGGTTACGATTATAACCAATTTACTGTAGCTAAGTGAAGAACTGAACACTGATTCGTAATGGTCTTTAAAGACTTCGCTCATGTCTTTTTAATTGTCGGTGAAAAAACCTCCTGCTAATAGTGGGCCAATTCTAAAGGTGGTTTCTTAATTTACATTTTGCATGTGTGTAGAAATATATCGTGTTTTTTTCTATTTCTTGAACGGCTTTTAGTTCCTTACGCGTTCTTCCGTCTGGCAGGAAAGTTTTAGTTACTGTTCTATATCAGTAATCACTCACTGTATATTATCTTTCCTTCCTTGTGATATATTTTCATTTTTAAGCAGTACTCTCTCCATTTTGTTTCAATGGATGGTCACCTTGGAATTCCTAGCGGAACATATTTTGTATACACAAGTTAAACTTGCTTGAACAACCCTTCACGCTGGCTATTACCTGAGATTTCTCAGCATGTTCATGTGCTTACCTTTGATATATGTTTGATGAGTTTCCAGAGTTCAACTCCATGGAGCTGAATTCTTCTCCAGGCTGAGGGACTGACCACCTCAAATGCTATTTCTACAAACTTGCTGGACTGATTACACCATCATTACCTCGCTACTGCACCTACTGCTTCTGTATTCGACTTAAGAAGTCTACTGTGTAAGCGAAAAGTTTCAACATTAAAGATACCTAATTGTTGCACATGTATCTTACTCATCAACTTGTCGATATTTCATATAATTTTCAACGTATCTGCTACAATGTTGTTGGCAACCATCTTCCATTTAACACCTGGCAGACATATTTAATAAGGAACACAATAACTGCTGTAGGGTTTTCATAGTAAACAAATATGTGTCCCCTCTTCAGCACAGATTAAACACAAGAACCTCACCACTGTTGTTGTTGCTCTAGATTAAACCTCACAATAGAACATCTGAAGATGAGGAGGGAAAGGATGAAACAGTGATGAGGAAGATGAGGTGGAGGATGAAACAGTGACGAAGATGATGAGGTGGAGGATGAAACAGTGACGAAGATGATTAGGTGGAGGATGAAACAGTGACGAAGATGATGAGGTGGAGGATGAAACAGTGACGAAGATGATGAGGTGGAGGATGAAACAGTGACGAAGATGATGAGGTGGAGGATGAAACAGTGACGAAGATGATGAGGTGGAGGATGAAACAGTGACGAAGATGATGAGGTGGAGGATGAAACAGTGACGAAGATGATGAGGTGGAGGATGAAACAGTGACGAAGATGATGAGGTGGAGGATGAAACAGTGACGAGGAAACTTGACTCAACCACCCCCTTCCCAACAACATACCCTCAACCACCCCCTTCCCAACAACATACCCTCAACCACTCCCACCCCAACAGCACACCTTCAACCACCCCATCCCCAAAAACACACCCTCAACCACTCCCACCCCAACAACACACCCTCAACCACTCCCACCCCAACAGCACACCTTCAACCACCCCCTTCCCAACAACACACCCTCAACCACTCCCACCCCAACAACATACCCTCAACCACCCCCTTCCCAACAACACACCCTCAACCACTCCCACCCCAACAGCACACCTTCAACCACCCCATCCCCAAAAACACACCCTCAACCACTCCCACCCCAACAACACACCCTCAACCACTCCCACCCCAACAGCACACCTTCAACCACCCCCTTCCCAACAACACACCCTCAACCACTCCCACCCCAACAACATACCCTCAACCACCCCCTTCCCAACAACACACCCTCAACCACTCCCACCCCAACAGCACACCTTCAACCACCCCATCCCCAAAAACACACCCTCAACCACTCCCACCCCAACAGCACACCTTCAACCACCCCCTTCCCAACAACACACCCTCAACCACTCCCACCCCAACAGCACACCTTCAACCACCCCCTCCCCAAAAACACACCCTCAACCACTCCCACCCCAACAGCACACCTTCAACCACCCCCTTCCCAACAACACACCCTCAACCACTCCCACCCCAACAGCACACCTTCAACCACCCCATCCCCAAAAACACACCCTCAACCACTCCCACCCCAACAACACACCCTCAACCACTCCCACCCCAACAGCACACCTTCAACCACCCCCTCCCCAAAAACACACCCTCAACCACTCCCACCCCAACAGCACACCTTCAACCACCCCCTTCCCAACAACACACCCTCAACCACTCCCACCCCAACAGCACACCTTCAACCACCCCCTCCCCAAAAACACACCCTCAACCACTCCCACCCCAACAACACACCCTCAACCACTCCCACCCCAACAGCACACCTTCAACCACCCCCTCCCCAAAAACACACCCTCAACCACTCCCACCCCAACAGCACACCTTCAACCACCCCCTTCCCAACAACACACCCTCAACCACTCCCACCCCAACAGCACACCTTCAACCACCCCATCCCCAAAAACACACCCTCAACCACTCCCACCCCAACAGCACACCTTCAACCACCCCCTCCCCAAAAACACACCCTCAACCACACCCACCCCAACAGCACACCCTCAACCACCCCCTTCCCAACAACACACCATCAACCACCCCCTCCCCAACAGCACACCTTCAACCACCCCCTTCCCAACAACACACCCTCAACCACTCCCACCCCAACAGCACACCTTCAACCACCCCCTCCCCAAAAACACACCCTCAACCACCCCCTTCCCAACAACACACCCTCAACCACCCCCTCCCCAACAGCACAACTTCAACCACCCCCTTCCCAACAACACACCCTCAACCACCCACTCCCCAACAGCACACCATCAACCACCCCCTCCCCAAAAACACACCCTCAACCACCTCCGCCCAACAACAAACTCTCAACCACCCCCTCCCCAACAACACACCCTCAGCCACCCCCTCCCCAACAGCACACCTTCAACCACTCCCTACCCAACAACACACCCTAAGCCACCCCCTCCCCAACAGCACACCTTCAACCATCTCCTCCCCAACAGTACACCCTCAACCACCCCCTTCCCAACAACACATCCTCAACCACCCCCTCCCCAACAGCACACCCTCAACCACCCCCTTCCCAACAACACACCCTCAACCACCCCCTCCCCAACAGCACACCCTCAACCACCTCCGCCCCAACAACAAACTCTCAACCACCCCCTCCTCAACAGCACACCCTCAACCACCCCTCCCCAACAACACACCCTCAGCCACCCCCTCCCCAACAACACACCCTCAGCCACCCCCTCCCCAACAACACCCCCTCAGCCACCCCCTCCCCAACAACACACCCTCAACCACCCCTGCCCCAACAACATACCCTCAACCACCCCCTTCCCAACAACACACCCTCAACCACCCCCTCCCCAACAGCACACCTTCAACCACCCCCTCCCCAACAACACACCCTCAACCACCTCCGCCCCAACAACAAACTCTCAACCACCCCCTCCCCAACAGCACACCCTCAACCACCTCCTCCCCAACAACAAACTCTCAACCACCCCCTCCCCAACAGCACATCCTCAGCCACCCCCTCCCCAACAACACCCCCTCAGCCACCCCCTCCCCAACAACACACCCTCAACCACCCCTGCTCCAACAACATACCCTCAACCACCCCCTTCCCAACAAACCCTCAACCACCCCCTCCCCAACAGCACACCTTCAACCACCCCCTCCCCAACAACACACCCTCAACCACCTCCGCCCCAACAACAAACTCTCAACCACCCCCACCCCAACAGCACACCCTCAACCACCTCCGCCCCAACAACAAACTCTCAACCACCCCCTCCCCAACAGCACATCCTCAGCCACCCCCTCCCCAACAACACCCCCTCAGCCACCCCCTCCCCAACAACACACCCTCAACCACCCCTGCTCCAACAACATACCCTCAACCACCCCCTTCCCAACAAACCCTCAACCACCCCCTCCCCAACAGCACACCTTCAACCACCCCCTCCCCAACAACACACCCTCAACCACCCCCTCCCCAACAGCACACCCTCAACCACCTCCGCCCCAACAACACACCCTCAACCAGCCCCTCCCCAACAACACACCTTCAACCACCCCTCCCCAACGAATATCCCCCCTCAACCACCCTCCATCCCCACCACCAAACACGTCCCATCCTTTCCCTCCTGAGCAAGATATATCTACCATGACGAGCCTGGCCCATGCTCGGGCTCCGAAAGTAGTAACACTCTCGAAACTCATCAAAGGTAAAGTAGTTGACGCCTGCACATGACCATAAACTTTCACGCAGAAGTGTCTAACAGGCAGTAGTCAGCGTCGTCTGCGGAGACGTGATGACAGACAGGAAGTTCCCAATTACTCCACTAATTGTGACAATTACTTGACATAAGACTGCTATCTTGACTGCCACATGAGGAACACTCCGCCCTTAACAATGATACTTGTTTCACTTTCAGTAATACCAGTAATTAAAGCCACATACTTCAAGCATCACGGATCACTACAGTGTCACTGTACTCTACTTTCACATATTACTGTCATAATATAAATCTCATATTAATGGTAGACAATACCCACAGGTTGATGACTATCACAAGTGCAACACTTGGACATCTTTATTTCCTGAACGTTTCAGTTGAATACATGCGAATATGACACTAGAGACAGTAGAAACAGGGACTGATCACCTCAGAACTACCACTTCTTGAGTCCAGTGTTACATTCGCCTGTATTCAACTGAAGAAGACTGTTGTGCTGGCGAAACGTTACGGCAGCAAAGATCTCAACTACAAGGCGAGTGTTTCTAATATGTGACTGACTACACACATGATTAGACACCATATCAGGTGTTCTCTCTCTCTCTCTCACACACTCACACACACACACTCACACACACACACACACACACACACACACACACACACACAGCGACAGTATGAAAACGACATAGCATCAAAAGTCAAATCTGACCCGAAACTACTGTATAGCCACATTAGGAGGAAGACAACAGTCAAGGACCAGGTGATAAGGCTGAGGAAAGAAGGTGGAGAACTCACAAGAAACGATCAAGAGGTATGTGAGGAGCTCAACACGAGATTTAAGGAAGTATTTACAGTAGAGACAGGAAGGACTCTGGGGGGTCAGATCAGATGGGGACACCAGCAAGGAATACACCAACAAGTGTTGGACGACATACATACAGATGAGGAGGAGGTGAAGAAACTGCTAAGGGACATCGATACCTCAAAGGCAATGGGACCGGACAACATCTCCCCGTGGGTCCTTAGAGGGAGCAGATATGTTGTGCGTGCCACTTACCACAATCTTCAACACGTCCCTGGAAACTGGGCAACTACCTGAGGTATGGAAGACGGCAAATGTAGTTCCCATTTTTAAAAAAGGAGACAGAAAAGAGGCACTAAACTATAGACCTGTGTCATTGACGTGTATAGTATGCAAAGTTATGGAGAAGATTATCAGGAGGAGAGTGGTGGAGCACCTGGAACGGAACAAGAGTATAAATGCCAACCAGCACGGATTCATGGAAGGCAAATCCTGTGTCACAAACCTTCTGGAGTTTTATGATAAAATAACAGAAGACACGAGAGAGAGGGGTGGGTTGATTGCATCTTCTTGGACTGCAAGAAGGCCTTTGACACAGTTCCTCACAAGAGATTAGTGCAGAAGCTAGAGCATCAGGCACATATAACAGGAAGGGCACTGCAATGGATCAGAGAATACCTGACAAGGAGGCAACAACGAGTTATGGTACGTAATGATGTATCACAGTGGGCACCTGTGACGAGCGGGGTCCCACAGGGGTCGGTCCTAGGACCAGTGCTATTTTTGGTATATGTGAACGACATGATGGAAGGGTTAGACTCAGAAGTGTCCCTGTTTGCAGATGATGTGAAGTTAATGAGGAGAATTAAATCTGATGAGGACCAGGCAGGACTTCAAAGAGACCTGGACAGACTGGACACCTGGTCCAGCAAATGGCTTCTCGAATTTAATCCTGCCAAATGCAAAGTCATGAAGATAGGGAAAGGGCACAGAAGACCACAGACAGAGTATAGGCTAGGTGGCCAAAGACTGCAAACCTCACTCAAGGAGAAAGATCTTGGGGTGAGTATAACACCGAGCATGTCTCCGGAAGCACACATCAATCAGATAACTGCTGCAGCATATGGGCGCCTGGCAAACCTGAGAACAGCATTCCGATACCTTAGTAAGGAATCGTTCAAGACACTGTACACCGTGTATGTCAGGCCCATACTAGAGTATGCAGCACCTGTTTGGAACCCGCACTTGATAAAGCACGTCAAGAAACTAGAGAAAGTACAAAGGTTTGCCACAAGGTTAGTTCCAGAGCTAAGGGGAATGTCCTATGAGGAAAGATTAAGGGAAATCGGCCTGACGACACTGGAGGACAGGAGGGTCAGGGGAGACATGATAACGACATATAAATACTGCGTGGAATAGACAAGTTGGACAAAAACAGGATGTTACAGGGAGGGGACACAGAAACAAGAGGCCACAATTGGAAGTTGAAGACACAAATGAGTCAGAGAGATATTAGGAAGTATTTCTTCAATCATAGAGTTGTAAGGCAGTGGAATAGCCTAGAAAATGACGTAGTGGAGGCAGGAACCATACACAGTTTTAAGACGAGGTTTGATAAAGCTCATGGAGCGGGGAGAGAGAGGGCCCAGTAGCAACCGGTGAAGAGGCGGGGCCAGGAGCTAAGACTCGACCCCTGCAACCACAAATAGGTGAGTACAAATAGGTGAGTACACACACACACACACACACACACGCATATACTACAGGCCTAGTGTCTAATCGACATGTGCCTAGGACAAAATGGTAACTAGCGCACACACACACACACACACACACACACACACGCACGCACACACCACACACAAACACACACACACACACACAACACACAAACACACACACACACACACACACACACACACACACGCATATACTACAGGAATAGTGTCTAATCGACATGTGCCTAGGACAAAATGGTAACTAACACACACACACACACAATTGGAAGTTGAAGACTAAAATGAGTCAAAGGGATGTTAGGAAGTATTTCTTCAGTCATAGAGTTGTCAGGAAGTGGAATAGTCTAGCAAGTGATATAGTGGAGGAAAGAACCATACATAGCTTTAACACGAGGTATGATAAAGCTCATGGAACAGAGAGAGAGAAGACCTAGTAGCGATCAGTGAAAAGGCAGGGCCAGGAGCTGAGTTTCGACCCTTGCAACCACAAATAGGTGAGTACACATAAGTTGGCTAGGGACAGGATGTTTCAGAGATGGGACACAGCAACAAGGGGTCACAACTGGAAGTTGAAAATTCAGACGAGTCACAGGGATGTTAGGTATTTCTTCAGTCACACAGTTGTCAAGAAGTGGAACAATCTGGAGACTGATGTAGTGGAGGCAGGATCCATACACAGCTTTAAGAAAAAAATGCGATAAAGCTCATGGAACAGGGAGAGAGTGGACCTAGTAGCGACCAGCAAAGAGGAGGGGCCAGGAGCTATGACTCGACTCCTGCAAACACAAACAAGTACAAATAGGTGAGAACACACACACAATGTGAACTATTTATACCTGCAGGTACTTGTACTTATCAGTGGCACAAACCCCGATATACTCGAGCATCAGGTATGTATGTACACGTACGGAATGTTTTCATCACTCTCCATCATGCTGCAGCCTCTTATCTAGAGATATCATGTTTGACACATGAAAGATGATCAAGTATATATATATAAATAACGTTGGTGTACATCCGGGTTTGTGTCACTGATGAGATAAATATACTCACAAGGATGTCCTGACCCACCGGCTAAAATACCAACCCTAACTCCTTCCTTCCTTTATTCATCCTTTCATTAATTCGTTCGTCTATCTTTCTCCCTCTCTCTATAGTAAGGAAGGTAGGTAATGTAGATTCGAGTACCTCTGCAGCCATATATATATATATATATATATAATGTCGTGCCGAATATGTAAAACTGGTCAATTAGCAAGAACTCATTTAAAATTAAATCCTTTCTAAAAATGTTTCTTATACGTTTAAAGCTAGATTTTTTTCATTAATGTTGGTGTAAAAAAATAAAATTTTGCAACAAAAGAATCTTAGACAACTTACCTAACCTTATTATAACAAGAACAATTTATTTTAGCCTAACCCAACTAAATATATTTTAGATTTGTTTTCAATAATTTAATACTAAACAAACACAGTGAAATATATTTCTCTCGTTAGGTTCAGAATGATTTTGGCGAAATTATTGCAAACACAAATTTTCGCTTGTCCTATATGGCAAGATGAGCGTTGCTTAAGTTCTGCCTATTCGGCACGACACACACACACACATTATATATAAATATATATATATATATATATATATATATATATATATATATATATATATATATATATATATATATATATATAATATATATATATAATATATATATATATATATATATATATATATATATATATATATTATATATATTAGATAGTAGGTTGGTAGACAGCAACCACCCAGGGAGGTACTACCGTCCTGCCAAGTGAGTGTAAAACGAAAGCCTGTAATTGTTTTACATGATGGTAGGATTGCTGGTGTCCATTTTTCTGTCTCATAAACATGGAAGATTTCAGGTACGTCTTGCTACTTCTACTTACACTTAGGTCGCACTACACATACATGTACAAGCATATATATACACACACCCCTCTGGGTTTTCTTCTATTTTCTTACTAGTTTTTGTTCTTGTTTATTTTCTCTTACCTCCATGGGGAAGTTGAAAAGAATTCTTCCTCCGTAAGCCATGCGTGTTGTAAGAAGCAACTAAAATGCCGGGAGCAAGGGGCTAGTAACCCTTTCTCCTGTATATATTAATAAATGTAAAAGGAGAAACTTTCGTTATATATATATATATATATATCTGCAGAGGTACTCGAATCTACGACGCTCTAACACACTGGACCCCACAATCCTACAAATACCACTTGTTCGTGATTACAATACTATATATACTGCTTGTGGAGTAGAATGAAATTAGCTCTGAGGCACCCACACCACCGTATGTCCTCGAATCACGGTACAACACCTAGCTTTGCTTTGTGCGTGATCTATGTAGGATTGTATGATGTAATGGGTTAGAGCGTCGGGAATTTTCGCTCACCATGAGGCGGGCTAAAACAACACAGGTTCGATCCCTCGCCTAGTCGCAGTGTTATATATATTTATATAATATATATATATATATATATATATATATATATATATATATATATATATATATATATATATATATATATGTGTGTGTGTGTGTGTGTGTGTGTGTGTGTGTGTGTGTGTGTGTGTGTGCGCAAAACAACCACTGTGAAAGAATAATGAAATTCCAAGCGCTTTCGTGACTACTCAACGGTAATGCATCAACGGAAGGCATATAAAGGGTCTGGACCACACCTCACCATCACATCCCACAACAAAGAGAGAGAGAGAGAGAGAGAGAGAGAGCGTCAGTCTTAAGGAAGAACTCAAAGCATAAAAATTTCCAGAATAAACAGCACCAAATTATCAGTGATATTGAAACATTGAAAACCCAAGACCAAAACCACGTCCAGAAGAGAGTCCACGCTCAGGGCGAAAATTTAATGGTGTATAAGAGCTTGCAAACAAGGAGTCTTGCAAACAAGGAGTCTTGCAGTCTTGAAAACACAGCCTTGCAAACAATGAGCCATACAAGCCTATAATGACAATGATGATATTCACTTGCACTCTCTAGACTGGTACATTGTTCTACACTAACAGTGCTCTTTAATGTGAGCCAAACATCAGATGTGGAGAAAGTAGCCGAGAACTTTCACTGCCTACATCTATGCAAATACTTAAATTACTGGGAACGCGGGCGAGAAAGATGTCATAGTTTGTACCTATAAAATGCGGGAGGTTATTGTTCCAACTCTGCAGTGAAAGTGGCATCAGTTATATTGTAGGGCATAGCAGCTGTGGCATAGTAGCTGTGGCACAGTAGTGACACGGTAGCTGTGGCACAACCGAGACACGGTAACTGGTATAGTAACTGTGGCACAGTAGTGGCACAGTAGCTGGGGCACAGTAGCACGGTAGCTGTGGCACAACTGAGGCACAGTAACTGGCACAGTAGCTGGGGCATAGCTGTGGCACAGTGGCACAGCTGTGGTACAGTAGCTGGACACAGTAAATGGGCACAGTAGTGGCATGGTACCTGTGGCACAACTGAGGCACAGTAACTGGCACAGTAGCTGGGCACATTAAATGGAAACAGTACATGGTGCACAGTAGTGGCACTGTAGCTGTGGCACAACTGAGGCACAGTAGTGGCACTGTAGCTGTGGCACAACTGAGGCACAGTAACTGGGGCATAGCTGTGGCACAGTAGCTGAGCACAGTAGATGGGGCAAGTAGTGGCACGGTAGCTGTGGCACAACTGAGGCACAGTATTTGGCACAGTAGCCGTGGCACAGTAGTGGCACAGCTGTGGCACAGTAGCTGGGTACAGTAAATGGGAACAGTAGATGGGGCACAGTAGTGGCACGGTATCTGTGGCACAGTAACTGGCACAGCAGCTGTGGCACTGACAACCAGGGTCAGTAAATACACTAGGGGACACCCCACTAAGCATGAACCTGTACTGTGTGACTGGTATCTTGAGTTCTACCTACGCAGCCTTGTCAACCAGGTTGTTGATGATAGCGATCTGCAGGTTCACACAGTTATGACAACCTCGCTGATCCAGCAGGAGGATGTCCAGCTGCTTTTCCAATACGTCTATCTTCACATACACCACTGCTAATTTACACGTGGAATCGCGAACAAAATGGTAATTAATGTGGAGTGAAGAACAAAGTGCAGGCACGCTAAGAGAACAACCATACACTGAACAATACTCTGGAGTAAAGAACAAAGTGCAGGCGCGCTAAGAGAACAACCATACACTGAACAACACTCTGGAGTGAAGAACAAAGTGCAGGCACGCTAAGAGAACAACCATACACTGAACAATACTCTGGAGTGAAGAACAAAGTGCAGGCGCGCTAAGAGAACAACCATACACTGAACAATACTCTGGAGTGAAGAACAAAGTGCAGGCGCGCTAAGAGAACAACCATACACTGAACAATACTCTGGAGTGAAGAACAAAGTGCAGGCGCGCTAAGAGAACAACCATACACTGAACAATACTCTGGAGTGAAGAACAAAGTGCAGGCGCGCTAAGAGAACAACCATACACTGAACAATACTCTGGAGTGAAGAACAAAGTGCAGGCACGCTAAGAGAACAACCATACACTGAACAATACTCTGGAGTGAAGAACAAAGTGCAGGCGCGCTAAGAGAACAACCATACACTGAACAATACTCTGGAGTGAAGAACAAAGTGCAGGCACGCTAAGAGAACAACCATACACTGAACAATACTCTGGAGTAAAGAACAAAGTGCAGGCACGCTAAGAGAACAACCATACACTGAACAATACTCTGGAGTAAAGAACAAAGTGCAGGCACGCTAAGAGAACAACCATACACTGAACAATACTCTGGAGTGAAGAACAAAGTGCAGGCACGCTAAGAGAACAACCATACACTGAACAATACTCTGGAGTAAAGAACAAAGTGCAGGCGCGCTAAGAGAACAACCATACACTGAACAATACTCTGGAGTGAAGAACAAAGTGCAGGCGCGCTAAGAGAACAACCATACACTGAACAACACTCTGGAGTGAAGAACAAAGTGCAGGCACGCTAAGAGAACAACCATACACTGAACAACACTCTGGAGTGAAGAACAAAGTGCAGGCGAGCTAAGAGAACAACCATACACTGAACAACACTCTGGAGTGAAGAACAAAGTGCAGGCGCGCTAAGAGAACAACCATACACTGAACAATACTCTGGAGTGAAGAACAAAGTGCAGGCACGCTAAGAGAACAACCATACACTGAACAATACTCTGGAGTAAAGAACAAAGTGCAGGCGCGCTAAGAGAACAACCATACACTGAACAATACTCTGGAGTGAAGAACAAAGTGCAGGCGCGCTAAGAGAACAACCATACACTGAACAACACTCTGGAGTGAAGAACAAAGTGCAGGCACGCTAAGAGAACAACCATACACTGAACAACACTCTGGAGTAAAGAACAAAGTGCAGGCGAGCTAAGAGAACAACCATACACTGAACAACACTCTGGAGTGAAGAACAAAGTGCAGGCGAGCTAAGAGAACAACCATACACTGAACAATACTCTGGAGTGAAGAACAAAGTGCAGGCGCGCTAAGAGAACAACCATACACTGAACAATACTCTGGAGTGAAGAACAAAGTGCAGGCGCGCTAAGAGAACAACCATACACTGAACAACACTCTGGAGTGAAGAACAAAGTGCAGGCGCGCTAAGAGAACAACCATACACTGAACAATACTCTGGAGTGAAGAACAAAGTGCAGGCACGCTAAGAGAACAACCATACACTGAACAATACTCTGGAGTGAAGAACAAAGTGCAGGCGCGCTAAGAGAACAACCATACACTGAACAATACTCTGGAGTGAAGAACAAAGTGCAGGCGCGCTAAGAGAACAACCATACACTGAACAATACTCTGGAGTGAAGAACAAAGTGCAGGCACGCTAAGAGAACAACCATACACTGAACAACACTCTGGAGTGAAGAACAAAGTGCAGGCGCGCTAAGAGAACAACCATACACTGAACAATACTCTGGAGTGAAGAACAAAGTGCAGGCGAGCTAAGAGAACAACCATACACTGAACAACACTCTGGAGTGAAGAACAAAGTGCAGGCGCGCTAAGAGAACAACCATACACTGAACAATACTCTGGAGTGAAGAACAAAGTGCAGGCGAGCTAAGAGAACAACCATACACTGAACAACACTCTGGAGTGAAGAACTAGCCAAGTAAAGTTGCTAGTTTTGAATTTCATAAATTTCTGCATTTTTCATTATAACTATACCAAACCTGACATGGTTTTTGTATTCCTCATAACAGTTCCTATAAGTTAAGACTACTCTTCTGGCGCGTCTGTCTGACGACTGACTGGCGGAGGATCAAGCCTCAGCGACTCCTGGCTGCGAATGACCATCACGAATTTATTGCTTTAAGAACAACAAAAAAGGTGTTCTTGAAGTAAAATATAGTAAAATACGGTACCAGAGAGATTTATGTTGTTACCAGCGTTCATTTATCATAAAGAACATAAATCAGCGAGGCCTGGTCTCAGACTGGCCCACGGGGGCGGTGACCCCCAAAACCCTCTCCAGGTATAACTTAAATCTATTTCAAGGAATGAGACACTCACCAGGCCAATTTTTTTCAGTTAATATTGACTTTATGCCTGGGTTTGAATTCAGACATTAATTTAGCTTCTTAAATACCAGAAAATCTCCATACCCCTCACAATATCTGTTCCTTGTGAAAATTATTATTATTATTATTATTATTATTATTATAGTAGTAAGCATTAACCATAAAAATAGATCAAACACGGGAGTTATGTAAATATTACCGATATCTTTTCATGTCAAGATGTGATAGATACAAACATTCGTTTTCTGAGAAAATATTCATGCAGTCCAGAGGAGGTGAACTCCTTGCTATTAACAGGTGAAGCAAGGACGAATATTATAGGCGTAGGTGAAGGGGAAGAATACTGACAGATATGTTCAAGTAAACAAGCAAGTGAAGGTATTGTTAGTAATAAAGGTGACAAAGATAAAGGGTGTTGGGAAGGTAAGAAACAGGTGACAACACCTACATAGTGTGGTGTACTCTTTGATGAGTTTCCAGAGGTTTTTCTACTCTCGCAGCCTGGCCTTGGGCCAGGCTTGTCTGTGTACGCTGGCATACACATCCATCACAACCTGGTTGATCCGGCACTTGGCAGAGGTACTCGTCAGGTTTCCTCTTGAAGACTTCTACCCTTGCCCCAGCAGTGTTTCTGATATCTTCTGGTAAGATGTTAAAGTCTGGGACCACGAATGCTGATACAATGTTCTCTTATTGTGCTCACGACGTCCCTACATTTCACCGTTTATTTTACACTTCCTCCCATATCCTTCACTCCAGTATGTTATGGCAGTGTGCAGATTTGAGACGAGGCCCTAAAGTACTTTCCTTGTAATTTTGTATATAATATCATGTATTTCTCTCTCCTCCGCTCCAGCAAGATCATATTAAAGACTCTGAAACATTCCTATTAACTTAAATACTTTATTGGCTCTATGCGAGCCTAAATGATCTCAGTACCTGTTCCAGCTCTGATATGTCTCCTGCCCTGAACGGCGCCGTCAGCAGTGCACAATACTCTAAGACAGCATAGCCAATTTGAATAGTCACCAATGGCACTATTTCCCTTATTTCGAAAGTTTTCATTATCCACCCTGTTATTTTCCCGTCTTTCATGACATTAGCCTTATTGTGTTCTTTGAAAGATCAGCTGACATCATTACACTCAGGTCCTTCACATGTTCCTTTTGTTCTTCTGGGTGATCCTCCGGCGTTCTGTACACAGTGAACCTTGTGACACACTACACGACTCCATCTAGGACGTGATCACACTCACAACAAGGGGTCGAATAAACACAGGTTGAAGCTGAAGACGCACACGAGACATAGGGATATAAGGAAGTATTTTTTTAGTCTCAGAATGGTGGAAAAGTCTCGTAATACCCTCCGCCCCCTCTCCTTCACGAAAATAAAACCTGGTGATCATAACTCATGAGTACACACACACACACACACACCCGTGACGACACAAGCGAACAATCAATGCTAACAGAACAACAACAACAAGAGTGTTTACAAAAGATGAGAGAGGCAACAACCACAAGATGGAGGTAGGCGTCGCCATTCCCAGGCTTACGACACTCGCAGACATCGTCAAGCGACCGCGATTTAACCCAATTTATATGCGAAGAGCGTCTCGACCTTACCCCTCTCCGTCTTCTGTCAGCCCCATTTTGTGAAATTTGTCATCCTCTCTTCCGTCTTTCTTCTGTTAGGGGGCAGCCTTTCCTCCCAAGAGGGAATCAGGTCCGCAGTGTACCTCCTCACCCACCCCCCATACACAGGCGCGCTTGGATGAGAAGAAGCAGAAAGACAAATCGAAAACGACAGCACTGAAGGTTGCAACAGAAGCCCAAACTCAAGACTGAAGAAAGATGAGGGTGAGTTGACAAAGATGGCAAGGAGGTTATGTAAATAATTGAACGAAGGTTCCGAGTTCTTCATCGAAATGGAGGAGATTACAGCAAGAGAGAGGAAAGAAACGGGGGGGGGGGGCGAAGAGCAAACGAGAAAATAACAATAACAAGGGAGGGAGTGAAAGAGCTAAGAAAACTAGATGAAACACAGGCAGTGGGATCAGACAAGCTGTTTCCTTGTGCGCTGAGAGGAAAAGCTGAGGGACTTCGTGACCTCTTATCAAGGATACATAAATCGATACAATCAAGGTAACTGCCACACATCTGGGAAAATAGTAAATGTGATCCCGATATACAAGAAAGAAAATAGAGAGGAAAAACTGGACAACAAACCAGTTTCACTGACTGGTACATTGGCAAAGAGAACTGCTGAAATACACACATACGAAAATCTCACACTGGTTCAGTGATGGCATGTTGGAAAACGCTTGACTGGTCTGAGAGCAGCAGAGATCTGCGAGGAGGGAGCCACTACCATTCCTTACTCTGAGTGCTTGAGGAAACGCAACAACAACCAGAGACGGCAAATGTTGCCTCAAGAATCCCCTAAAGTTTTAGACAGTGACATAAATAAAGCAGGACTGAGGGAGACGGGCAGACTGTATCTTCCACGACTGTAAGGGAGTATTCAAGAGCACACGACCACCAATACCACCACCATCACCACATTGAAGACACTCAAAAATAAAGAAAAAATGTGGAGGACGCGTTGACTGTGCATACAAATGACTTGCCAGAGGAAAATATATCGCCCGTATCACTGTTAGTATGACTAATATGTATCACTGTTAATATGACTAATATGTATTCACTGTTAGTATGACTAATATGTATCACTGTTAGTATATGTATCACTTAGTATGAGTAATATGTGTCACTGTTAGTATAACTAATATGTATCTCCAGGTAACCTTCACGTGACAAGGGTTTGGAGAAAGCTGATCTTAATCTCACTAGTCTAACATTTACAATTTTCCAGCTGTCTTTCATTTTCCATGTTTCTAACAGAATATGATGCTAAATTAGACACATGTGTAACTCTTGAGTATCTTTATTGAGGAAACGTTTCGCCACACAGTGGCTTCATCAGTCCATACAATGGAGAATCTTGAAGAACAGGAGGAGAATGAGGTAATCAGTCCCTCAGCCTTGAGTCGATGTGGTCAGTCCATCAATCTTGAATAGAATACGGCGTAAGTGCGGAGAAGGAGCTTATAAACCGTAGGTAGGAGAGGTGCAGCAGTCGTAGGTGGTGTCACATTTGTTCTATGTGGAAGTAGGTGGTGCCCAAGGGTTAGGCAAGCGAAGAATTCCCAAGTATTAAGGTCCCAAGAAGTTGCAGTGTGACAGGATTGTAGATGAATGGTTCAGAGAACCGACACGTTGATAAATTAGACACATGTGCAACTCTTGGGTATCTTTATTGAGGAAACGTTTCGCCACACAGTGGCTTCAGTGGCTTCTCCTCCTGTTCTTCAAGATTCTCCTTTGTATGGACTGATGAAGCCACTGTGTGGCGAAACGTTTCCTCAATAAAGATACCCAAGAGTTGCACATGTGTCTAATTTATCAACGTATCTGTTCTCTGAACGATTGATCTACAAAGAATATGATGAGAAGTTGAGGGATAATAACCAAGACATTGAGAAATAGGCTGACTCAATATTCCTGGATTGTTAAAGATAAGCGTTGAATCCCAGTCTGTCCTTAAATTCGTTTGTGACGTCCTCAGCACGAAAAGTTGTGCATGTATGGTATACAATACCGACAACATGAAGAATTAGAAACATGTGCAACATCTGGGTATCTTCAACGTAGACGTTTCGCCATCCAGTGGCTTAGCAATACAAATTCAAGGGGATAATTGGAAAACAGTAGAAATATATGCAAAAGATAAGGTAATCAGTCCCTCAGCCTTCAAAGTTGAGGGACTGATTACCTGAACTTTTGTATATAGTTCTATATTCCAATTATGCCCTTGAACTTATTAATAAAGCCACTGGATGGCGAAACGTCTATAATAAAGATACCCAGATGTTACACATGTGTCTAATTCTTCAGCATGAGAAGTAATGACAATATACACACATGAACTGACAGAATAAGGAAAAATAATAGAGGACCTTTCATCCATACACAAGTAACACGTATTAAGAGGCACGTAAGCTCCCCGTCACCTAATAATAACATGTTCATTTTTCCACTACAATCTACCCTGTCCATATTTACTTTCGCATTTGCTTTGTCTGTTTCATAAGGTGAAGTCCAGGATCTTTCCTTAATTCATGGTATAACTTAACAAATCTTTGAGGACAACTGTGTTGTATAGGTGTGAGCTTTACTCATACTTCTACAACACAATTGTCCTCAAAGATTCGTTAAGTTATACCATGAATTAAGGAAAGATCCTGGACTTCACCTTATGAAACAGACAAAGCAAATGCGACAGTAATTATGGACAACGTAGATTATAATGGAAAAATGAACATGTTATTAGAAGACTGGGGAACTTATGTGCCTCTTAATACTTAGTACGTCTTGAACTTAAGATCCGCTCTTCCACTGGCAGGACTTCCACTCCAAAATTCTTATTTTGAATTAATGGTAATGTCAGCCACTAAACTAAAACAATGTTAGTAGATATAAGAACATTAGAAAAGAGCACTTTAGCAGGCCTACAAGCCCATGCTAGGCAATAAATGATGTACAATGCAAGGGGTTGTATAAGTACTTGTTACCAGTGTCAGGAGACAACTAGTGTTACGAGTGCTGTGTCAGCATTCCTAGTTATGAGAGTTCCTGGCTTAAAACCTTCACAAGACCACCAATGACTGATGAAACTGTACACACAACAGTACTTAGAAGAAATATTATGTCTCACGGCCTGCTCTACATCCTGCCAAAGATCCTGCCCCACATCCTCTTCCTGATACTACCTCACATCCTGTTCCTACCTCACATCCTGTTCCTGATCCTGCTCCACATCCTGTTCCTGATTATGCCCCACATCCTATACCTGCTCCTGCTACACACTTTGCTCCTAATTCTGCCCTACATCCTGGCTCAGACTATCCTCCAGGTCGTTTTCTACATTGTGCAAGAAAGGTATAAAATACCGACAATATGAAAGTTAAGACACATGTGCAACATCTGGATATCTTTATTGTAGTAGACGTTTCGCCATCCAGTGGCTTTATCAATACAGATTCTAGGACATAATAGGAAGACAGTAGAACTATATACAAAAATTGAGGTAATCAGTCCCTCGGCCTTGGAGTTAGTGTTCACAGCATCGTGGTGGAGGAGAGTCTGGAGCAAAGGCAAGAAGACTGGCGCTTTTTATAGGCGTCAGTGAATGGGACGGGCAGCAGACGAGGGCAGTCACTGGTAGGCGGGATTCCCCAGTGGAAGTAGGTCCTTCCCAAAGAGATGGGTTAGTTGCAGCAGCCGTGAAGAAGGTCTTGTAGATGTCCTCTGAACCAAGATTCCATGATGTTGCAGTGTCTGACAAGTTGTGCAAGAAAGGTATAAAATACCGACAATATGAAAGTTAAGACACATGTGCAACATCTGGATATCTTTATTGTAGTAGACGTTTCGCCATCCAGTGGCTTTATCAATACAGATTCTAGGACATAATAGGAAGACAGTAGAACTATATACAAAAAATGAGGTAATCAGTCCCTCGGCCTTGGAGTTAGTGTTCACAGCATCGTGGTGGAGGAGAGTCTGGAGCAAAGGCAAGAAGACTGGCGCTTTTTATAGGCGTCAGTGAATGGGACGGGCAGCAGACGAGGGCAGTCACTGGTCTACTACAATAAAGATATCCAGATGTTGCACATGTGTCTTAACTTTCATATTGTCGGTATTTTATACCTTTCTTGCACAACTTGTCAGACACTGCAACATCATGGAATCTTGGTTCAGAGGACATCTACAAGACCTTCTTCACGGCTGCTGCAACTAACCCATCTCTTTGGGAAGGACCTACTTCCACTGGGGAATCCCGCCTACCAGTGACTGCCCTCGTCTGCTGCCCGTCCCATTCACTGACGCCTATAAAAAGCGCCAGTCTTCTTGCCTTTGCTCCAGACTCTCCTCCACCACGATGCTGTGAACACTAACTCCAAGGCCGAGGGACTGATTACCTCATTTTTTGTATATAGTTCTACTGTCTTCCTATTATGTCCTAGAATCTGTATTGATAAAGCCACTGGATGGCGAAACGTCTACTACAATAAAGATATCCAGATGTTGCACATGTGTCTTAACTTTCATATTGTCGGTATTTTATACCTTTCTTGCACAACTTGTCAGACACTGCAACATCATGGAATCTTGGTTCAGAGGACATCTACAAGACCTTCTTCACGGCTGCTGCAACTAACCCATCTCTTTGGGAAGGACCTACTTCCACTGGGGAATCCCGCCTACCAGTGACTGCCCTCGTCTGCTGCCCGTCCCATTCACTGACGCCTATAAAAAGCGCCAGTCTTCTTGCCTTTGCTCCAGACTCTCCTCCACCACGATGCTGTGAACACTAACTCCAAGGCCGAGGGACTGATTACCTCATTTTTTGTATATAGTTCTACTGTCTTCCTATTATGTCCTAGAATCTGTATTGATAAAGCCACTGGATGGCGAAACGTCTACTACAATAAAGATATCCAGATGTTGCACATGTGTCTTAACTTTCATATTGTCGGTATTTTATACCTTTCTTGCACAACTTGTCAGACACTGCAACATCATGGAATCTTGGTTCAGAGGACATCTACAAGACCTTCTTCACGGCTGCTGCAACTAACCCATCTCTTTGGGAAGGACCTACTTCCACTGGGGAATCCCGCCTACCAGTGACTGCCCTCGTCTGCTGCCCGTCCCATTCACTGACGCCTATAAAAAGCGCCAGTCTTCTTGCCTTTGCTCCAGACTCTCCTCCACCAGATGCTGTGAACACTAACTCCAAGGCCGAGGGACTGATTACATAGTTCTACTGTCTTCCTATTATGTCCTAGAATCTGTATTGATAAAGCCACTGGATGGCGAAACGTCTACTACAATAAAGATATCCAGATGTTGCACATGTGTCTTAACTTTCATATTGTCGGTATTTTATACCTTTCTTGCACAACTTGTCAGACACTGCAACATCATGGAATCTTGGTTCAGAGGACATCTACAAGACCTTCTTCACGGCTGCTGCAACTAACCCATCTCTTTGGGAAGGACCTACTTCCACTGGGGAATCCCGCCTACCAGTGACTGCCCTCGTCTGCTGCCCGTCCCATTCACTGACGCCTATAAAAAGCGCCAGTCTTCTTGCCTTTGCTCCAGACTCTCCTCCACCACGATGCTGTGAACACTAACTCCAAGGCCGAGGGACTGATTACCTCATTTTTTGTATATAGTTCTACTGTCTTCCTATTATGTCCTAGAATCTGTATTGATAAAGCCACTGGATGGCGAAACGTCTACTACAATAAAGATATCCAGATGTTGCACATGTGTCTTAACTTTCACACGTTTTCTACATTGTTGCCAAGCTTCGGTCACCGCCAGCAGTAACAGCCAGGTTGACCAGACAACCCCAGACAAGCCTAGCCCAGGGCCGGGCTGTGAGAGTAGGAAAACTCTCGAAACCCAGCAAAGGTATGTTTGAGTTACCAGAACCTCAACAACACTGCTCCACGCAGTGTTACCAACGCAACAACACTGCTCCACACAGTGTTAACAACACAACAACACTGCTCCCCACAGTGTTACCTACCAACACTTCTGTAGACAGAGTTACCAACACCACCACCACAATCCTCTCAAGTGTGGCAACAATGTCGTCCCTCGCACACGGGAATAAACTGGTTTAATTCCATCATGCGTTTATTCTGGCGCGTTTATTACCCCCGGAGACGAGTCCCCCGGGGCATTAAGGTGTGTGGAGGCGGGTATTAAGGGGCAAGATGCAACGGTACTTGAGTACATGATGAGCCTTAAAGCCTTCCTGAGCAAGACAAAACTCACAACCCACCCCCTTCCATAATCCCCCCCTCCCCCAATGCTAACACCACCTTTTTTTAACAAGTTTAAAAACAGTTTCAAGCCAAATTTAAATTGTTAAGCATTAATTGTTATTAAAGCTACAATATTAGGTACTTCCCCGAGGCTGTGGGTCCCCACAAGCTGCACTACAGCTGCACATCATCTATACCAGTATCACGAATTAGTCCAATAAAATTAGTCTGGAAATTTTCAAGTGGTTTTGCGTCTATTTGAAATTTTTAATCAATGCATTTGATAACATTTTCATTTATATATATATATATATATATATATATATATATATATATATATATATATATATATATATATATATATATATATATATATATATATACACAACATAGTGTATATATATATACAAGGTATAGTGTATATATATATACACTATACCTTTGAAGAGTTTCGAGAGTTTATCTACAATAGAGCGGAAAAATAATGTAAGGGACCTGGGAGTAGTAATGTCTGAGGATCTCACTTTCAAGGATCACAACAGTGCCACGATCGCACGTGCAAAGAAAATGATAGGATGGATAATGAGAACTTTCAAAACGAGAGATGCCAAGCCAATGATGATCCTTTTCAAATCACTTGTTCTCTCTAGGCTGGAATACTGCTGTACATTAACATCTCCATACAAAGCAGGTGAAATCGCAGATCTAGAGAGTGTACA
Source organism: Cherax quadricarinatus (assembly GCF_038502225.1). Classification (NCBI taxonomy): domain Eukaryota; kingdom Metazoa; phylum Arthropoda; class Malacostraca; order Decapoda; family Parastacidae; genus Cherax; species Cherax quadricarinatus. The sequence goes on from NC_091328.1 coordinate 19,779,632, forward strand.
GAGATCCTTTACTGCACGTATAAGTTCTGTCAAGCACCTTAACTACTGGGAACGCTTGGAAGCACTTGACTTGTACTCGTTGGAACGCAGGAGGGAGAGATATATCATAATCTACACTTGGAAAATCTTGGAAGGAATGGTCCCAAATCTGCACACAGAAATCACTCCCTACGAAAGTAAAAGACTGGGCAGGCGATGCAAAATGCCGCCAATAAAAAGTAGGGGCGCCATTGGTACACTAAGAGAAAACACCATAAGTGTCCGGGGCCCAAAACTGTTCAACAGCCTCCCATCAATCATTAGGGGAATTGCCAATAAACCCCTGGCTGCCTTCAAGAGAGAGCTGGACAGATACCTAAAGTCGGTGCCGGATCAGCCGGGCTGTGGCTCGTACGTCGGACTGCGTGCGGCCAGCAGTAACAGCCTAGTTGATCAGGCCCTGATCCATCGGGAGGCCTGGTCGTGGACCGGGCCGCGGGGGCGTTGATCCCCGGAATAACCTCCAGGTAACCTCCAGGTACTCTCTGAGCCCGGCCATGGGCCAGGCTCGTCTGTTGCTTGCCTGGTCAACCAGGCTGTTGCTGCTGGAGGCCCGCTGCCCTACATATGCATCACAGCCTGGTTGATCCGGCACCTGGTGGAGATACTTGTCTAGTTTCCTCTTGAAGGCTTCAACACTTGCTCCAGCAGTGTTTCTGATATCTTTTGGTAAGATGTTGAATAGTCTGGGACCCCGGATGTTGATACAGTGTTCCCTTATTGTCCCCACCGCACCCCTGCTCCTCACTGGGTTTATTTTACACTTCCTCCCATATCTCTCACTCCAGTATGTTGTTATGGCAGTGTGCAGATTTGGGACCAAGCCCTCGAGTACCTTCCAGGTATATATCATGTACCTCTCTCTCCTCCGCTCCAGTGAGTACATGTTCAAGACTTGCAGGCGTTTCCAGTAGTTTAGATGCTTTACTGGCTCAATGTGAGCCGTAAACGATCTCTGTATTTGTTGCAGCTCCGATATATCTCCTGCCCTGAACGGGGCCGTCAGCACTGAGCAACATTCTAAGTGAGGGAGTACTAGCGATTTGAAGAGTGTCACCATCGGCATTATTTCCCTTGTTTTGAAAATTCTCAATACCCACCCCGTCATCTTCCTGGCTGTCGTGATCTTTCTCTTGTTATGGTCTTTAAAAGAAAGGTCCGCTGACATAATTATTCCTAGGTCTTTTACGTTCTATTTGGTGACCCTCTTGAGTTTTGTATATAGTGCTCCTTTGAGTTCTTCATTCTTTCCATACCTAAGCAGCTGGAACTTATCACCATTGAACGTCATGTTCTCCACTGCCCACTGGAAAACCCTGTTTATGTCTTCCTGTACTTTTTCAGTGTCCTCTACCGTAGTGACTTTCATGCTTATTTTAGTGTCATCTGCAAATGATGATACAAAAGTGTGCCGGGTGTTTTTGTCTATGTCTGTTATGAGGATGAGGAACAGCAGAGGTGCCAGGACAGTGCCTTGGGGCACTGAGCTTTTGACCTCGCTGATGCTGGATCTTGCCCTGTTCGCTACTACTTTTTGTAGTGATCGCATTTATCAAACGCCTTTGCAAAATCTGTGTAAATCACATCTGCGTTTTGGTGGTCTTCCAGTGCCTCCGTAATTCTGTCATAATGGTTCAGCAGCTGTGACAGACATGATCGTCCTGCTCTAAAACCATGCTGGTTCGGGTTATGTTGGTTGTGCTGGTCCATGAAATTTGTAATCTGCCGTCTCATCACTCTTTCGAAGATTTTTATGATGTGAGAGATTAGGGCTATTGGTCTGTAATTTTTAGCTAGTGCTCTACTACCTCCCTTATGCAAAGGAGCTATGTCTGCACTCTTTAAGGCCTCCGGTATTTCACCTGGATCTAAGCTCTTTTTCCAAAGAATACTGAGGGCTCGTGCTAGTGGTACTTTGCACTTCTTTATAAACAGAACATTCCATGAATCTGGTCCAGGTGCTGAGTGAGTGGACATGTTTTCCATTTCTTTTTCGAAATATATGGGATTTGTACTAATGTCAGTTAGTTGGTCTGTGCAGCCTTCTTCTGGAGTGAAAAATATTTCTGAACACCGACTCATACTGTTCTTTTAGGATTTCACTAATTTCCCGTTCGTCGTCAGTATACGAGTCTCCTCTCAGTAGGGGTCCAATTCTACAGGAAGTTCTTAGCTAGGATTTTGCGTAGGAATAGAAACATTTTGGGTTTCTTGCAATATCCTGTATGGCCTTTTGTTCCCTTTGTACTTCTGTGAGGTATGACATCCTAAGTTTTTGCTCTAATTCAGTGATCTCTCTGCTAAGTCTATCTTTCCTCTGTTGTAGCATATTTGTGTTTTAAGCAGTTCAGTAACCCATTTTCTTCTTCTGTACCATCTCCTACGCTCTCTATATCTGATCTTCCTCTGGGTTTCCTCAATGGTACATGTTTCATACATACTTTGTATGCTTCTGTATTCAGCTTCTCTAGGCACTGGTAGGGATTTAGGTCGCTCATGTGTGATTCCCAGGGTATGTCTGATAGCTCTTGGTTTATTTTTTCCCAGTTAATTCTATGGTTGTTAAAATTAAACTTACTACACATCCCGTCTCTAACTTTAGCGATGCAGTTTCCTACCCCTGAGTTAATACTAGTTTGAACCTCTATGGTGTTATGATCAGAGCAATTAGTTTTGGAAACTGTTATGTCTCTGATCAGTTCCTCGTTGTTTGTGAATATCAAATCCAGAGTATTTTCATTTCTAGTGGGATCAGTTACCTGTTGGTTTAAAGAGTACTTTTCACAAAGCCTCATTATTTCCCTGGTATGTACCTGTTGAGCCAGGATGCTTCCCGGGGATATTTCTGGTATAACATTACGTTGTGCCATCTTCCATTTTACATGAGGGAGATTAAAATCTCCAAGGTGTAAAATATTTGTAGGATTTTCTAGCGTACAGCCAGCAGTAACAGCCTGGTTGATCAGGCTCTGATCCACCAGGAGGCCTGGTCACAGACCGGGCCGCGGGGGCGTTGACCCCCGGAACTCTCTCCAGGTAAACTCTCCAGATAGCTATCTATCTTACTTAACTGATCGGTGAATTCCTCAGCAGTTGCTGATGGTGGTTTGTGTATTAGGATAATTACCAAATTCCTATTTTCAACTTTAATGCCTAGAATTTCTAATATATCATTCGTAGAATTCAGCACTTCTGTGCAACAGAAAGTATTCTTTACATAGTCCTACTCCTTCCTGTGACCTATTGATTCTATCACATCTATACATGTTGTAGTTTTCTATCTTTATCTCTCCGTCCAAAACATCCCTTGTATGTGTTTCTGTAAATGTCTCTGAACATGGCATTCGCTTCTGTCAGGAGCCCACTGACATAACTAACTTTGTCATTTTTATTTGATTTCAAACCCTGTATATTTGCAAATATGAAGCAGGAATTACCAAGTGGGATGTTTTGTCTCGCTTTGTGTTTCATTAGTACCACTGGTGGTGTACTACCTGGTATGTCCCCTGGTGTACACTCCCCTGGTTTCTCCAGTACTGGCTTCGCGGTTGTTTGCTTTTCGGCCTTGACGAATAAGCAAACAGTATATGTGTGTGTGTGTATATATATGTATGTGTATATATATATATATATATATATATATATATATATATATATATATATATATATATATATATATATATACATATATATATATACATACACACACACACTGGTCAAGAACATGAGAAAACTGTCGGGTTTCCTCTTGAAGACAGCTCGGATAGAGTAATGACGAGTAGAGGTCCCTTTACACTTGCTGACTTCTCTCGGTGTACTTATCGTTTAAGAGGGAGATCGGAGGGTTATTTAACAGACTGTAACCAGACCGCACACTGATAACACACAGTTGTGTTAGCCAGAAAGCGGAAACTACAGTTGTAGCAGCAACAAGTAATTACAACACTAGAACCTGAGATATAACAGTACAGCAGTGTAGCTACATACACAGCGAAGCAGTGAAACTAGACACACAGTGAAGCACTGTAGCTAGACACAGTGAAGCACTGTAGCTAGAAACACAGTGAAGCACTGTAGCTAGAAACACAGTGAAGCACTGTAGCTAGACACAGCGAAGCACTGTAGCTAGACACAGCGAAGCACTGTAGCTAGACACAGCGAAGCACTGTAGCTAGACACAGCGAAGCACTGTAGCTAGACACACAGCGAAGCACTGTAGCTAGACACACAGCGAAGCACTGTAGCTAGACACACAGCGAAGCACTGTAGCTAGACACAGCGAAGCACTGTAGCTAGACACAGTGAAGCACTGTAGCTAGACACAGTGAAGCACTGTAGCTAGAAACACAGTGAAGCACTGTAGCTAGAAACACAGTGAAGCACTGTAGCTAGACACAGCGAAGCACTGTAGCTAGACACAGCGAAGCACTGTACCTAGACACACAGCGAAACACTGTAGCTAGACACACACTGAAGCACTGTAGCTAGACACACACTGAAGCACTGTAGCTAGACACAGTGAAGCACTGTAGCTAGATACAGCGAAGCACTGTAGCTAGACACACAGTGAAGCACTGTAGTTAGACACACAGTGAAGCACTGTAGCTAGACACACAGTGAAGCACTGTAGCTAGACACACAGCGAAGCACTGTAGCTAGATACACAGTGAAGCACTGTAGCTAGATACACAGTGAAGCACTGTAGCTAGACACAGCGAAGCACTGTAGCTAGACACACAGTGAAGCACTGTAGCTAGACACACAGTGAAGCACTGTAGCTCGACACACAGTGAAGCACTGTAGCTAGACACACAGTGAAGCACTGTAGCTAGACACACAGTGAAGCACTGTAGCTAGACACAGTGAAGCACTGTAGCTAGACACAGCGAAGCACTGTAGCTAGACACAGCGAAGCACTGTAGCTAGACACAGCGAAGCACTGTAGCTAGACACACAGTGAAGCACTGTAGCTAGACACACAGTGAAGCACTGTAGCTAGACACAGCGAAGCACTGTAGCTAGACACAGCGAAGCACTGTAGCTAGACACACAGTGAAGCACTGTAGCTAGACACACAGTGAAGCACTGTAGCTAGACACACAGTGAAGCACTGTAGCTAGACACAGCGAAGCACTGTAGCTAGACACACAGTGAAGCACTGTAGCTAGACACACAGTGAAGCACTGTAGCTAGACACACAGTGAAGCACTGTAGCTAGACACACAGTGAAGCACTGTAGCTAGACACACAGTGAAGCACTGTAGCTAGACACACAGTGAAGCACTGTAGCTAGACACACAGTGAAGCACTGTAGCTAGACACAGTGAAGCACTGTATCTAGACACACAGTGAAGCACTGTAGCTAGACACAGTGAAGCACTGTAGTTAGACACACAGTGAAGCACTGTAGCTAGATACACAGCGAAGCACTGTAGCTAGACACACAGTGAAGCACTGTAGCTAGACACACAGTGAAGCACTGTAGCTAGACACACAGTGAAGCACTGTAGCTAGATACACAGCGAAGCACTGTAGCTAGACACACAGTGAAGCACTGTAGCTAGATACACAGTGAAGCACTGTAGCTAGACACACAGTGAAGCACTGTAGCTAGACACACAGTGAAGCACTGTAGCTAGACACAGCGAAGCACTGTAGCTAGACACACAGTGAAGCACTGTAGCTAGACACAGTGAAGCACTGTAGCTAGACACACAGTGAAGCACTGTAGCTAGATACACAGTGAAGCACTGTAGCTAGACACACAGTGAAGCACTGTAGCTAGATAGAGTGAAGCACTGTAGCTAGACACACAGTGAAGCACTGTAGCTAGACACACAGTGAAGCACTGTAGCTAGACACACAGTGAAGCACTGTAGCTAGACACACAATGAAGCACTGTAGCTAGATACACAGCGAAGCACTGTAGCTAGACACACAGTGAAGCACTGTAGCTAGACACACAGTGAAGCACTGTAGCTAGACACACAGTGAAGCACTGTAGCTAGACACACAGTGAGGCAGTGTAACTACACGTAGTAAAGCAGTGTAACTACACACACAGTGAAGCAGTGTAACTACACACACAGTGAAGCAGTGTAACTACACATACAGTGAAGCAGTGTAACTACACATACAGTGAAGCAGTGTAACTACACATACAGTGAAGCAGTGTATCTACACATACAGTGAAGCAGTGTAACTACACATACAGTGAAGCAGTGTAACTACACATACAGTGAAGCAGTGTAACTACACATACAGTGAAGCAGTGTAACTACACATACAGTGAAGCAGTGTAACTACACATACAGTGAAGCAGTGTAACTACACATACAGTGAAGCAGTGTAACTACACATACAGTGAAGCAGTGTAACTACACATACAGTGAAGCAGTGTAACTACACATACAGTGAAGCAGTGTAACTACACATACAGTGAAGCAGTGTAACTACACATACAGTGAAGCAGTGTAACTAGACACAATCCTCACCACTATTCAGTTAAGTGTAAAGAAAGCATCATCAGAGCAGGCTCAATACTCTCCCTCTCACACCTCACTCGCCCGGATGTGGCAGATGTAAACATTGGGAAGTAGAAGCAACTGTCTCACTCCCTGTGCCCGTTCCCTCTCCCTATAAAACTTCGCCCACCCCTAGATTCCCCTCCTACCCTCCCTTCATCCCTCCTTTCTCTCTCATGCCGGGCTCTGCGATGGAGATAGCTTTACAAACATTCTATTTCTGCTGTGTATCAGATAGTCCATCCTGAACGGTGGTAGTTCCCAGGTGATAGTAACTGCAGCTCCGCCGGAAAGAAACCTTTGAAGCTGCCCTAGCTGACGAGCCCTTGCTGGAATACCTGATAATATCCTCGCTGATACTACTGAAGTCTCCCAGCTCAGACCCACACTACTGAAGTCTCCCAGCTCAGACCCACACTACTGAAGTCTCCCAGCTCAGACCCACACTACTGAAGTCTCCCAGCTCAGACCCACACTGCTGAAGTCTCCCAGCTCAGACCCACACTGCTGAAGTCTCCCAGCTCAGACCCACACTGCTGAAGTCTCCCAGCTCAGACCCACACTGCTGAAGTCTCCCAGCTCAGACCCACACTGCTGAAGTCTCCCAGCTCAGACCCACACTGCTGAAGTCTCCCAGCTCAGACCCACACCACTGAAGTCTCCCAGCTCAGACCCACACTACTGAAGTCTCCCAGCTCAGACCCACACTGCTGAAGTCTCCCAGCTCAGACCCACACTGCTGAAGTCTCCCAGCTCAGACCCACACTGCTGAAGTCTCCCAGCTCAGACCCACACTGCTGAAGTCTCCCAGCTCAGACCCACACTGCTGAAGTCTCCCAGCTCAGACCCACACTGCTGAAGTCTCCCAGCTCAGACCCACACTGCTGAAGTCTCCCAGCTCAGACCCACACTACTGAAGTCTCCCAGCTCAGACCCACACTACTGAAGTCTCCCAGCTCAGACCCACACTACTGAAGTCTCCCAGCTCAGACCCACACTACTGAAGTCTCCCAGCTCAGACCCACACTACTGAAGTCCGTACTAATAACGACCACTGTACTAGTAACAAGCACGGTACCAATAACACTGTACTTGTAACGACCACTGTACTAGTAAAGACCATCGTACTAGTAACCATTGTACTAGTAACAACCAGTGTACTAGTAACACTACTAGTAACAACCAGTGTACTAGTAACCACTGTCCTAGTAACCACTGTACTAGTAACAACCACTGTACTAGTAACCTTTGTACTAGTAACAAATAGTGTACTAGTAACAACCAGTGTACTAGTAACAACCAATGCACTAGTAACCAGTGTACTAGTAACAACCAATGCACTAGTAACCAGTGTACGAGTAACAATGTACTAGTAACCAGTGCACTAGTAACAACCAATGTACTAGTAACATCCACTGTATTAGTAACAACCACTGTAGTAACTAGTCTACTGGTAACCAGTGTGCTAGTAACAACCAGTGTACTACTAGTAACAACCAGTGTGCTAGTAACAACCAGTGTACTACTAGTAACAACCAGTGTACTAGTAACCAGTGTACTAGTAACAACCAGTGTACTAGTAACAACCAGTGTACTAGTAACAACCAATGCACTAGTAACCAGTGTACTAGTAACAACCAATGCACTAGTAACCAGTGTACGAGTAACAATGTACTAGTAACCAGTGCACTAGTAACAACCAATGTACTAGTAACATCCACTGTATTAGTAACAACCACTGTAGTAACTAGTCTACTGGTAACCAGTGTGCTAGTAACAACCAGTGTACTACTAGTAACAACCAGTGTGCTAGTAACAACCAGTGTACTACTAGTAACAACCAGTGTACTAGTAACCAGTGTACTAGTAACAACCAGTGTACTAGTAACAACCAGTGTACTAGTAACAACCACTGTACTAGTAACCAATGTACTAGCAACAACCAGTGTACCAGTAAGATCTACGACTCCCTTTCAACAGTGACAGAAGGTACGAGGACGGGACAGGAGGAAAGAGAGGAAGAAAGGAAGAGAAGACAGGAAGGAAGAGAAGACAGGAAGGAAGAGACGACAGGAAGAGAGGACAGGAAGGAAGAGGGGAAAGAAGAGTGGGGAGTAAGATGAGACGAGAGGGAAGAGGAGGGGGCGAGGGAGGGAGAAGAGGAGGGGGATGTAAGAAGAGTGCTGAAGGGGGAAGTAGGAGGAGGAAGGAAAGGGGGTGAAGGGGCACTAACGGAAGGGGATGAGGGGGCACTAAGAGGTGAGGAAGGGGGAAGTAAAAGGGGGTGAGGGAGTAAGAAGATATTGTCACCAAGAGTGATAATCGTCCACATATGAACGCTATGTTGTTACCATGCGATCATGGCGTAATAGCCCATAAAATACGTGCTAAAGGAATAACTGGATAAGTGGGGAGATGGATCTTCAACTTCCTAACAAATCGAACACAAAGAGTAGTGGTCAACAGAGTTAAATCGGAGGCTGCCATAGTGAAGAGCTCTGTTCCACAAGGCACAGTACTCGCCCCCATCTTATTCCTTATCCTCATATCAGACATAGACAGAGATATACACCACAGCACCGTATCATCCTTTGCGGATGATACTAGGATCTGCATGAGGCTGTCATCTGCTGAGGACGCGGTTAACCTCCAAGAAGATAAGTATGTAAAGTAAAAGGACACAAGTGCAACTAATGCGACATTTATTGTGGCAACGTTTCGCTCTCCAGGAGCTTTATCAAGCCAATGGCTTGATAATGGCTGGGTAATGGCTTGATAAAGCTCCTGGAGAGCGAAACGTTGCCACAATAAATGTCGCATTAGTTGCACTTGTGTCCTTTTACTTTACATATTGTCGGTAATTCTACCAACTTTATTCCAAGAAGATATAAACAAAGTTTTCCGGTGGGCAACGGTAAACAATATGATATTCAATGAGGACAAATTCCAACTACTCCGTTATGGAAAACTGGAGGAGATAATAACTAGAACAGAGTATACTACTGACTCCGGCCATACAATAGAGCGGAAAAATAATGTAAGGGACCTGGGAGTAGTAATGTCTGAGGATCTCACTTTCAAGGATCACAACAGTGCCACGATCGCACGTGCAAAGAAAATGATAGGATGGATAATGAGAACTTTCAAAACGAGAGATGCCAAGCCAATGATGATCCTTTTCAAATCACTTGTTCTCTCTAGGCTGGAATACTGCTGTACATTAACATCTCCATACAAAGCAGGTGAAATTGCAGATCTAGAGAGTGTACAGAGATCCTTTACTGCACGTATAAGTTCTGTCAAGCACCTTAACTACTGGGAACGCTTGGAAGCACTTGACTTGTACTCGTTGGAACGCAGGAGGGAGAGATATATCATAATCTACACTTGGAAAATCTTGGAAGGAATGGTCCCAAATCTGCACACAGAAATCACTCCCTACGAAAGTAAAAGACTGGGCAGGCGATGCAAAATGCCCCCAATAAAAAGTAGGGGCGCCATTGGTACACTAAGGGAAAACACCATAAGTGTCCGGGGCCCAAAACTGTTCAACAGCCTCCCATCAAGCATTAGGGGAATTGCCAATAAACCCCTGGCTGCCTTCAAGAGAGAGCTGGACAGATACCTAAAGTCAGTGCCAGATCAGCCGGGCTGTGGCTCGTACGTTGGACTGCGTGCGGCCAGCAGTAACAGCCTAGTTGATCAGGCCCTGATCCATCGGGAGGCCTGGTCAGGGACCGGGCCGCGGGAGCGTTGATCCCCGGAATAACCTCCAGGTAACCTCCAGGTAACCAGGTAACCATAGAGACCCAGCTGCCAGACGTACCACCCTGGTCACTTTGTAATTTGCTGGTAGTTAAGTACCATACATATTTACAGTTTATGTAACTCGACCCGACCAATCTTACCTTCTAGTGTCACATGTTAACTTCTAGGTTCACATGTTAACTTCTAGATTCACATGTTAACTTCTAGTGTCATATGTTAACTTTACCTTTGAGGGGTTTCGAGACCAGCGGGAGGCCTTCAACCACCAAAAGCTCCACTCAGCTCTGGGTATCATAACATATCTAGATTTTGCTTGCTATTTCTAGTGAGGAAGCAAATATCCTCAGCCCCTTGACTGTCAGGCAGTACCAGGCTTGCTTTAAGAAAAGCCCCAACTCCTTGCAAGTGAGCGGGATCTGCGCTCTGACCAACCACCACCTTCACCACACTGACGACCACCCTCACCACAACCGGACATAGTATTACCGCAGAGAACAAGAACAGCGGGTCACAGGCGCAACAAAACCACACGAGCGCACGGCCAACAACATTATTATTCTGTTTTGCCCGTAATTTACCGGTCAATGCCACCGCGGCCCGGTCCCAGACCAGGACACGGCAAGAACACGGGACAACACAAGCATGGCTTGTTGCTACCTATTGTACACACACACACACACACACACACACACGAGCTAGGACTCGACCCCTGCAACCTCAACTAGGCGAGTACACACACACACACACACACACACACACACACACGAGCTAGGACTCGACCCCTGCAACCTCAACTAGGCGAGTACACACACACACACACACACACACACACACACACACACACACACACACACACACACAGGAGCTATGACTTGACCCTTGCAACCACAACTAGGAGAGTACACACACAAGTGGACAGGGCCAGAATGTTTCGAGATGGGACACAAACAAGAGGACACAACCGAAAGTTGAAAACTCGGATGAGTCGTAGGGATGTTAGGAAGTGTTTTTTTCAGCCTTATAGTTATTAGGAAGTGGAGAGTGATGTAGTAGAGGCAGGATCCATACAAAGCTTTAAGGGGTACGATAAAGCTCTTGGAGCAGGGAGTGGACCTAGTAGCGACCAGCAAAGAGGCGGGGCCAGGAGCTGTGAATCGACCCCTGCAACCACAAATAGGTGAGTGTACACACACACACACACACACACACACACACAGAGGAAGCGGAATAGTCTAGCAAGTGAGGTAGTGGAGGCAGGAACCATATATAGCTTTAAGACGAGGTATGATTAAGCTCATGGAGCAGAGAGAGAGAGAGAGAGAACCTAGTAGCGTTCAGTGAAGAGGCGGGGCCAGGAGCCGAGTCTCGACCCTTGCAACCACAATTACGCGAGTACAATTAGGCGAGTACACTTCTTCAGCCTGAGAAGTAAGGAAGTGGAACGACCTGGAAAATTAGGTGGTAGAGGCAGAATCTATACGAAGCTTTAAGAAGAGGAACGATAAGGCTCTCGAAGTCGAGAGAGAGGTATGAACCACTGTACCACAGTAATGAACCACCTGCACCACAATAATGCACCACCTGTACCACAGTCATCCTGGTTGACAGGCTGACGAGTCAGACTGATGGTGCTAGCAGCAAGTCTGATTGATCAGTCAGTACAACTATCACAGCCCAGCTGATCAAGAAGTGGGTAGAGGAACTGTACAATGTCCCTTCTTAAGACAATTAGAAAGTCATTTAAAATCCATATATATGTTTCAATAGTTATGACAAGATCCAGGAGACCAGAAACTGATAACTAATGTCGACGAATCTAACAGGAGGGAGGGTGTCAGAAACCAAGGTTTGACCCCCCGCAAACACACATCGGTGAGTACAAATCAAAGGAGATCATGCAAGTAATATAAATAATCTACAAACACACACACACACACAATATATATATATATATATATATATATATATATATATATATATATATATATATATATATATATATATATATATATATATATATATGCATGCATGCAATAAGATCACAATAAACAAGTGATATCACAATAAGCAGAACAACCACTGTGAAAAAATAGTGAAATTCCAAGCCCTTCGTGACTTCTCACATTATCAAGGAACTATAAAAATAAAAGGTTAACAGGAAGGCATATAAGGACGAGACTACACCTCGGTGCCACCCCACAACAACACTTGACATTTTATGATGTACGTGTTTATAAGACTCCTTGTCAAATATGTGATAAAGTTTATTACAGTCAAACTGGTAAAAGTCTTGAGCTTAGGTTAAAACAACATAAATATAGCATTAAAAGTGAACAAGATTCTGATGCTCTGTTTATTCATGCTAGAAATTTTAGCCACCCAATTGATTTTAAAAATGCTGAGAAAGTTAGATCAAGCAAGTCCATGGTCGACACGAATATAATAATCATGCTTCATAAAAACTAGTTTTGAAAATATGAATATTTCTTTTGGTTTATATAAATTGGATTCATTTATAATTAATAAAATTTGGGAAGAATATAAGGTACATTAGACAAATTTTAGGGTACAATATAAGCTGTTTCACGGATCACTGACTACCTACCTATATCATAAAAATTCAGGTGTTGTTGTGGGGTGGCACCGAGGTGTAGTCTCGTCCTCATATGCTTTCCTGTTAACCTTTTATTTTTATAGTTCCTTGATAATGTGAGAAGTCACGAAAGCGCTTGGAATTTCCCTATTTTTTCAGTGGTTGTTATGCACACACACACGCACACACATGCAATGTAGTGGAGGCAGGATCCATACATAGATTTAAGCAGAGGTATGATAAAGCTCACGGTTCACGGAGAGTGACCTAGTAGCGACCAGTGAAGAGGCCAGGCCAGGAGCTTGGACTCGACCCCGGCAACCTCAACTAGTTGAGTACATAATATATATATATATATATATATATATATATATATATATATATATATATATATATATATATATATATATATATATATATATATATATATATATATATATATATATATATATATATATCTTGCCGAATATGTAAAACTGGTCAGTTAGCAAGAACTCATTTAAAATAAAGTCCTTCCTATAATTTTCTCTTATATATTTAAAGATACATTTTTTTCATTCATGTCAATGTAAAAATTAATAATTTTGTACCAAAAGAACGTTAGAAAACTTACCTAACCTTATTATAACAAGCATAATTTAATTTAGCCTAATCCAACTAAATATATTTTATACAAGTTTACAATAATTTAATAACAAACAAACACAATGAAATATATTTTTTTCGTTAGGTTTAGAATGATTTTTTGCGAAATTACTGCATGCACAAATTTTCGCTTGCCTTATTCGGCAAGAAGAGCGTTGCTATTTAAGCCAAAATCGCAAGTGCAAAAGATTTAGAGTTAAAGATTTGCATCCCCATGAGAGAGGGAGAGAGGAGAAAGAGAGGGAGAAGAAAGAGAAGAGAGAAGTGAAGTGAGGAGAGGAGAGAGCGGTGAGGAAAGGAGAGAGCGAAGAGGAGAGGAGAGAGCGAAGAGGAGCGAAGAGGAGAGAAAAGAAGAGAAGAAGAGAAGATCAAAGCAGAGCAGAACCTTCAACACCTGAGAGATGTGGGTTGCCTTACTGTTATGTACCAGGCCAATGTTGTTAAGGTACCACACTGGACTCCACTGCGTGGACAGCCAGCAGACAGCTTCTACACAACAAAACGGGCAACAAACAGCAACTACAATCTGGCTGTATCCTTGCAAACATCACTTGATCCAATATCAACCAATTCTAAAATAATTCGAGTCTGGAACATGTTACTACAGAATAACAACATCGATGAAATAAAATCAGTTGAACAAATAAAATCGCTGACCCACAGATAGTTCAAAGTTCATCCTGTTCCTTATTTGTATGTCTTATAACAATAATAAAAAAGGTTTTCAGATGAGTTGAGGTAGGTAACAGCTCTTAGGTTGTAAAAATAAAGGCAGGAACTCTTAACCTAACACTGTAAAGACTCTTGTGTATATATAAAAAGAGAATGCAATGATAGAAGAAGAGAGAACAAAGATAAGAGGGAGAGAGATCAGAGATGGTGGCAGAGAGGGGGAGAGAGAGCAAAGATAGTGGTTGAGAGGGTGAATCAAAGGGAAAAAGATTCACAGCAGCAAACCATCCTCGTAAACAAGGTGTGAGAGAAGCAGCGGTTAAGATGCCAGTAACACTAAACTGTGAGCCCCATGCATTCCCAGTCAGTCAAGCATCCACAGTCAATCATTCCCAGTCAGTCAAGCATCCACAGTTGATAGAAGACACTTATGACGGTATTTACGTTATCACACCTGACAAACATTATAAACCTTTCCTATTTTTTCTTATAATTATATATTTTTGTTACTGATGTTATTGTTAATAGTCATTGTTGTTGTTGCCACTGTTGTTATTGCCATTGTTGTTGTTGTAGGCGTGAGCCAAGTTAACATTAACTTCCCTTACATTATATCGTGGTGTCATGTGTGTATCTCTCGTAATTTACTTTTAACTGTTCATTAAGAAACCTGGTCAACACCTTCGCTTGTGGTTGCTGCTACTACTACTATTACACTTGATTATCAACCACATGGTCACCATCTTCACCACTTCGAAACACCAGACGAGCCTGGTCCATGGCCAGGCTCCGAAAGCATCGAAGATAAAACTGATGAATGATTTTGAAAATCGACGAGTTGAAGAATTGAGACACTTATGCAACATATGGGAATCTTTATTGAAAAAACGTTTCGCCACACAGTGGCTTCATCAGTCTTATACAAATCATAAGTGTCTCATTTCTTCAACTTGTCGGTTTTCAAAACCATTCATCACAACTGTCAGACACTGCATCATCATGGGATCTTGATACAAAGAATTCTTCAAAACTGTCCAACCTTTGGACTGAAGACCTACTTAGACTAGTGGATGGTTCCACTACGACCCCGACCCCACCGCCTCCTGCTTCGCCTCACCTGACTACAGTATATATGCCACTGCTACGGCCCTGTGCAGTACTTTCTACAAGACTGATGGACTAAACCATACCCCGGCCGGGGTTTGCAATCGTGTCATTACGATTTCGTGAGTCCTGATGGACTAAACACATCGACTCCAGGCTGAGGGACTGATTACCTCAAACTCTTCCTCTCCTTATACCTTCCTGCTTTGTATAAGACTGATGAAGGCACTGTGGCGAAACGTTTCTTCAATAAAGATTCTCTTATGTTACATAAGTGTCTCAATTCCTCAAAGATAACACTGCTACTACTAAACTTGGTCACCACCTTGACCTGTGGTGGTTGGTACTATTACTACTACACTTCATGAACCAGACATCATAAACAAGCGTGTTAATCTTAACGTTGTTCATTATTGCCCAGACACCTAGCTGTTGCCACAAGCGCTGTCACCACTTTTAATGGGCCATTTCCTGACAAAATGTACGTTTTATGTAACTCATCTTACGTTTTCCTTCAGATGATTCCGAGGGTTATCACCCCGAAGGTCCGGGGATACCAGACCTCCAGGATACCAGGGTGTTGGTGCTGGCCACGGTAGCCTCTTACACTGATGATATTTTTTTTTCTATCTCTCAACCCCTCCCTCCCCCTCCTTCTCCCCCCCCTCTCTCTCTCTGTACACAGGATTTGACAAGGTTAGGTTAAGGATCCCTAACTTTATTGACAAGCTATTGACAAGTTAAAGATTCCTAACTTTATTGACAAACTAAGAGCTGTTACCTACAAGAGCTCATTTGAAAATATTTTTGTTATGAAAGATACAACTAGAGAACAGGATGAAGTTGGAGCCATCTGTGGGCCAGCATTTTCATTTGATCAAATATCTCGCTGATATCTTTATGCAGTACGAACGTGTTCCAGACTCGAGTCATCCTGGGGATAAATGATCTCATATGAAGTGATGTTCTGGAGAAAGGTACAGCCAGAGTGAAGTTGCTGCTTTTTGATAAGTGTGATACTTTGACAATGTTGGCCTTGTACATAACAGTAAGGCCACCCACATCCCTCCGTGTTGAAGGCTCCAGGATGGGTCCAAGCAAGAGATGAGGCGTCAAGCTCTGTTCTCTACTCCGTCAAACAGTCGCAGATGAGAGGGTAGAGGGCAGGCAAACCAAGAAAATAGAGCATACTCAAGATGTGAGCGTACTTGTGCCCCATACAGAATCTTGCAACCCCTACTGTCGAGTAAATGCGAAATACGTCGAAGTGCTATAAGCTTCCTGGCTGCCTTGTTTGCAAGATTTACAACGTGGTTTTTCATGGTCAGTATGGAGTCAAAAATATCAACTTATTCCCCTGGTACCAACACATGATGGTCTAGAGACCATCATCATGTGTGTTTTCTCAGGTGCAAATGTTACCTGCCATCGGTTTCCCCAGGCTCATATCGCTTTTAGCTGGTGATTGATATAGCTTAGAGCAGCTAGCATTTCTCTTGGATAAGTAAATGTCAGAGTACAGTCGTCTGCATATGCATGGGATTCTGGGAAGAGATGAAGGAGGTCACTGAAGTAGACATTCCATAACAATGGTCCCAGCACATTTCCCTGTAGAACACTTGCTCCGATAGGATGCTTTGCTGATTCTGTTCCATTGAGAACCACCCTTAGAGATCTACCATGAAGGTAATAACTCTGTCTGTCTGTCTGTCTGTCTGTCTCTGCATATTCATGTCGCCCTTTCAAATTATTTTAGGTATTTTTCACCATCTGCCAAGTCTCTTGCTTTAAAGGACAAAGGGGAATAATATTGTGAAATACACAAATAACCTGCACAAAGGAAACAGGAAAAGCTTACGACGACGTTTCGGTCCGACTTGGACCAGTTACAAAGTCCCACTCCTGCTTTAATATTTGTATGTACGTTTGGGACTAGTACCTTCCAGATCTTCCAGGTATAATTTATACTATCTTTTTCTATTACATTCCAAGGAGTACAATTCAAGACATCAAAGTATTTCCGGCAGTTTAGAGGTCTGACTGAATTTATATGGCCACTGAAAATTCTCTCCTGCCTTGAAGACCTTTAATATACAGCAGGATCCAGCATGGAAAGAACAAGTTGAAGAGCATCGTCACTGCCTCAGCATCTTGTTTTAAATGTTCTAATTATCCAGTATATCATTTTCCTCACGAAGGTGATAGCAACATTGTTGTGATACTTTAATGTGAGATTTTTCTGACATGATTACTCCCACATCTATTAAATTAGACTTTCGCTCAACTGAATGGCTTGAATTCGTCCTGTACTCTACTTCAGTCTTTATTTCTTCCAGTATTCTTTAGTGAAGCAACTATAACTTGTCGTCACTGAACATCATACTATCGTCTGAAGTTCTCTGGAAGATTCAATTTATATCTGCTTGAAGAATTTCTCTCTCCTCGATGGACGCCACTCACAGATTATGATGCCATCAGCAAAATATATTCTTGTCTTCGTCAGATATAATATTGGAAAAGAAAAGTGGGGAAATGTTGTGCCTTAAGGAACACAGGTTTTCAATGTGGCAGCTTCTTGACTTCATTTTGCTTACTACTACTGAGTTCCATTTGTTAAGAAAGTTAAATATCCATTTGCCCACTTTTCCATCTATTCCTTTTGCACGCATTGTATGTACTATCACATGGTCGCACATGACGATGGCTTTTGCAAATTCAGTGTACTTGAGCATTTAACTTGTCTTCCTGTTCATCCAAAACTACATCGTAGTGGTCTAGTAATTGTGAAAGTTATCAGCGACCCGCCTTAATCCCATGCTGTCTTCAATTATGCAACTGTTGTGATTCCATGTGACTGACACTCTTGCTCTTTAGGACCCGTTCAAAGACTCTTATAATGTGTGAAGTTAGAGCTTTTCGTCTATAATTTATTTCTGCAGTTGTTTAACTACCATCTTTGAGAAGTTGGGCGATGTCAGTGGTTTTTAATGACTGTGGGATGATGTGCTCCCTCTCCACCTACCGGGAGTCTATCTGGACGGTGTTCGGAGGGTCAACGCCCCTGTGGCCCGGTTCCAATGGATCTGATCAACCTGGCTGTTGGTGGTAGCCACACCAAGTCCACACTATGCACCACAGCTCGGTTGATCAAGAACTGACTTGGCGAACTTTTCTAGTCCTTTCCTGAAGACAGCCGAGTGTTTGTTGTTAATCCTCCTATGTATGAAGAGAGGATACTGGAAAGTCTTGATCCCTTCACACATACTGAGTTTTCTCTTAGTATACCCGTTGCACCTCTGCTTTTCATTGGAGGTATTTCATTTGAATGATGTGTGTGTGGAAATTTGGGACCAATCACTCTAGAATTTTGCAGGTGTAGATCATGTGTCTTGTGTATGTTCCAAGGAATAAGGATCAAGGGATTTCAAACCTTCCCAGTAATTTTGGTACTTGACTGAATGTATGCAAGCAGTGAAGGCTTTCTGCATATTTCCCAGGTCTGCAATTTCGCCTGCTTTAACGACGCTGTTAAGAGCACAGTAGTATTCCAGCCTAGAGAGACCAAGTGATTTGTGTATCATTATTGGCTTGGCATCTCTTATTCTGAAGGTTCTAATTATCCAGCCTATTATTTTCCTTGAGGTTGTGAGTGACAATGTTGTGATCTTTCAAGGTCAGACCTTCCCACATTATCACTCCTAAGTCTCTCACATCAGTCTTACGCTCCACTGACTGATACAAGTTTGTTGTACTCTCAGTCCCAGTCTTTATTTCCTCAGTCTTTCATAAGCGAGTAACCGAAACTTGTCCTGACTGAAAATCATATTGTTGTCAGTGGCCCATTAGAATTTTTTGTTTATATCAGCTAGGAGGTTCACCGTGTCCTAAACGAATGCCACTCATGTAGACTCAACTGTAGTATCCTCTGCAATGGCTGAAACTGCTTTGATTTATGCCTACACGTCTGTTATGAGAAAGAACAAAACAGAAGCCAGTTTTGTGCCTTGGGCGACAGAACTTTTCACTATGGCAACATGTAACTTCACTCTGTTCACTAATACAACTTGGCTTCTATTCATTAAAAAAAATTAAATATCCACCTGCCTACTCTTCCAGTTATTCCTTTTGCATGCATTTTATGAGTTATTACACCACGGTAGCTGCTGTCAAATGCTTTTGCAGAGTCTGTGTACACTAACTACAACTGCATTCTATCTTCCACCGAATCTAAGACCATATCGTAATGGTCAAGCAATTACGAGAGGCGGGAGCGACCTGCTCTAAACCCATGCTGCCCTGAGTTATGCAAATGTTAAGATTCTATGTGATTACCAATCTTTTTATCTCAAGACTCACTCAAGGATTTTGATGATGTGGGATGTCAACGTTAGTGACCTATATATTTCTTGTGACTGCCTTACTGCCACCTTTGTAGAGTGGGACTGTCAGTAGTTTTCAAGGACTGTGGGATGATTCCTGTACCCAAGTTCCTCCTTCACTGAATATTCGAGTTTCGTTTTTTTTTCTACTCCTGGTGCCCGGTCCCGAGCCAGACTTGTCTGGTGCTTGCCTGGTCAACCAGGCTATTGCTGCTGGCGACCCCCTGGTTCACATATTCATCACAGCCTGGGTGATGTGACACCTAGTGGAGATACTAGTCCAGTTTCCTCTTGAAGACTTCAACACTTGTCTTAGCAGTGTTTCTAATATTTGGGACCATGAATGTTGATACAATGTTCTCTTATTGTGCCCCTACTTTACATTGGTTTATATTCCCTCATTTTTTCCATAACGAAGTAAAATTTGTCCCCATTGAGCATGTTTTCTCTGACCCACTGGAAGACTTGGTTTATATCTGCTTGGAAATTTGTATTATCCTCCATAGATGCCACTCTCAGGCAAATTCTAGAATTATCTGCAAAGGATGATACGGTACTACGATTTATACTCTTGTCTGTGTCATATATGAGGAGGAAAAGCAGAGGCGAGAGTACTGGATCCTGGGAAATAAAGTTTTTCACTGGGGTAGCCTCTGAATTAACTTTGTTAACTATTGATTTTTGCGTTCTACTTGTTAAAAAAAAAGTTAAGAAACCATTTGCCCACTTTACCAGTTATTCCGTTTGCATGTGTTTTGTATGCTGTTACACCATGATCGCACTCATTAAAGGCTTGGACAAAGTGTGTATGGTCTTCCAGTGCAGCCAGGACCGGGTCATTTAAGGCTCGTTAATGAAGTTTCTTTTAGTTCTTGATGAACATAGAGTTCCACGAGTCTGGGCCTGAGGCAGAGTATGTGGGTAAATGGTTATGTCGGCTAGTTTGGAGATGCTGACAAATTTTCGATTTTCGCTGTGAGGAATTCATTCGGACTTAGTCAAGTCTGATTAACGGCTCACTGAACACAGTCATTTTGAGACCTCATTATTTCACGCATTTCTTTATCATCACTGTACGTTCTACCTTATTTGAGCAAGGGTCCGAGACTTAATGTGGTTTGTGATCTGATATGGCATATGAGAAGAAGTTTTTTGGATTTCTTTCAAATTCATTAACTGATTTTAGCTCCCGCTGTCTTACCTAAATTTTGCACGATTCATTCAGACAGTCCAACACCCTTGAGGAGTTCTATGATTCTTCGTCTTCACTTGTAAAGTGAGCCTCTCTCTCTAGCTTACATCTCTTCTTTTTTTCTTATTGGTGTGTGCCTTGGGCATACTATCAGTGGTACAGAATTGGTTGGGATCCGTGTTATTCGATATATCTTCCCACTCATCAACATCTCAATCCATTCTGCAACACTAATACACTTGCCAACACCTCAACACACCCTACAACAACAACGCCTCAATACATCCACCAATACCTTAACACACCACAATACACCGCAACACTCACCACCACCAACACACTCACCAACACAACCAGGCAGCTTGGCAGTTCTCCATCAATAAGAGGAGGGAAGCACTGCAGGGAGGCTGGCCGCCTCTTTGTCTGCCAACTCACCAAAATCCTCCGTCCTCTTCCCTTTCTGCCCTCCATTTCTTTCCCATATTTTCCCCTTGTTTATATCGCCATTTATCCTCACTTCCATTCCTCCCCTTTCTATAGTGCAGTCCATCCTAGCGTTATTTCCAGTCGCTCTCCCTACCATCCTTCCCTCCTCCACTCTCCCTACCATCCTTCCCTCTTCCACTCTCCCTACCATCCTTCCCTCTTCCACTCTCCCTACCATCCTTCCCTCTTCCATTCTCCCTACCATCCTTCCCTCCCCATTCTCCCTACCATCCTTCCCTCCTCCACTCTCCCTACCATCCTTCCCTCCTCCACTCTCCCTACCATCCTTCCCTGCCCCACTCTCCCTACCATCCTTCCCTGCCCCACTCTCCCTACCATCCTTCCCTGCCCCACTCTCCCTACCATCCTTCCCTCTTCCACTCTCCCTGCCATCCTTCCCTCTTCCACTCTCCCTACCATCCTTCCCTCTTCCACTCTCCCTACCATCCTTCCCTCTTCCACTCTCCCTACCATCCTTCCCTCTTCCACTCTCCCTACCATCCTTCCCTCTTCCACTCTCCCTACCATCCTTCCCTCTTCCACTCTCCCTACCATCCTTCCCTCCCCCACTCTCCCTACCATCATTCCCTCCCCCACTCTCCCTACCATCCTTCCGTCCTCCACTCTCCCTACCATCCTTCCCTCCTCCATTCTCCCTACCATCCTTCCCTCTTCCACTCTCCCTACCATCCTTCCCTCCTCCACTCTCCCTACCATCTTACCCTTCCCCACTCTCCCTACCATCTCTGCCTCCCTGGTTCTCCTCTCATATCTCTAATATCCTACATTCCTTTTGTCTTTCCACGTTATCTCCTCGTATGCTCTCTCCCACTCACGTTATCTCCCACCCACACTGTTTCTCCCACCCATTCTATATTTTCCTCCAACGTTGAATCTTCCTCCTGCATTCTCTCTCTCGTAAGTTCTTCCTATTTTAAGTATCCCTGTGATGCTGCCTATCTCAACTTATGTATCCCCTGTGACGGTACCTATCCCAAGTTATGTATCCCCTGTGACGGTACTTATCCCAAGTTATGTATCCCCTGTGACGTACCTATCTCAAGTTATGTATCCCCTCTGACGGTACCTATCCCAAGTTATGTAACCCCTGTGACGGTACTTATCCCAAGTTATGTATCCCCTGTGACGGTACTATATCCCAAGTTATGTATCCCCTGTGACGGTACCTATCCCTACCAGGTTCCCATGGTTGAAGTTATATATCAGAGGTGGTGTGTAAACAAAGGTTGACCTTGGCAGGAGGAAGAGGATGCTGGCACTACGAGCTCATTAACACACACACACACACACACACACACACACACCACACCCACACCCACACCACACACACACACACACACCACACCACACACACACACACACACACACACACACACACACACACACACACACACACACACACACAACATTATCACTTTGAAGTGTAAAGTGCAACACTTCTAATGATGCTTCGCTCAATCGCAGCTATGATAACTCTCCATTTCAGCGAAGTGTGTTTTACTGGGAATCGTTTTTGCCGTAGCACGGGGGGACCATACGTCTAATATTGTCTGGGTTGCTGCCGCATGCATCCCAATTACACACCACACAGACACGTCTCTGTTATATATATATATATATATATATATATATTATATATATATATATATATATATATATATATATATATATATATATATCACACACACACACACACACACACACACACACACACACACACACACACACACACACACACACACACACACACACACACACACATGCAAAACAACCACTCTGAAAGAATAGAGAAATTCCAAGCACTTTCGTGACTACTCACATTATCAAGGAACTAGATAGTTCCTTGATAATGTGAGTAGTCACGAAAGCACTTGGAATTTCTCTATTCTTTCAGAGTGGTTGTTTTGCATATTCTGAAATCACCTGTTTACTGTGATCTTATTGCATATATATATATATATATATATATATATATATATATATAATATAATGTAACTGTGACCACAAACGAGTGGTAGTGAATCAATAACAACACTGCGACTAGCCAAAGATTCGTACTCATGTCATTTTTCGTGAGCGAAAATCACATGACGCTCTAACCCACAGGACCACACAATCCTACATGAATCAAGCACCCAGCAGAGCTAGGTGTTTTACCTTGATTCGAGGACATACGGTGGTTTGGGTGCGAACCCTCGGCTAGTAGCAGTGTTGTTATTGATATATATATATATATATATATATATATATATATATATATATATATATATATATATATATATATATATATATATATATATATATATATATACATACATATACATACATGTGTGTGTGTGTGTGTGTGTGTGTGTGTGTGTGTGTGTGTGTGTGTGTGTGTGTGTGTGTATGTATTTGAATACATCCACTGAAGCAAGTGTTTTTAAAGTGACAACATGCTACCACTGGCCGGGATTTGAACCCGATTCGTTCTGGCAGCCTCCAATGGTGTCGAGAGTTTAGCTAGCATCCCAGGAGGAAAACTAGCTATGTATTCTCTGTTGTATTTATTTTCTGTTGTTTTCTCTTCGCATTTCTTTCTTGGTTTCTCTGGTATATTTAGTCTCCTAAAATAATTTTTTTGTCTCCCGTTTCTCGGTATTTCTATATTGTTATGTCCTCTTCACGTGGAACTTTTCACTGCTCAGGTTGTAACTTTTCCTGGTGGCTAATGATGGCCGACACACTTGGCAGTGAAAATATCAACATTCTTCACCAAAGCGACACCATCCTTTTCTCAGCAAATCGGAACGCTTTTTGATATGAGGATATTTACAAATTCTACTGGGCATGCAAATTACCATGGCATACCATTTACATATTCCCTCTCTTGTGCATTTTTCTGTTGCACCTCAGCTTTGTCTGGTGTATTTTATCTTCGCTCTCTATCATGACCTGAGTATATTTCTTGTGGTTCAGTGTGTTGTTGCCCGTCTCTCACTGAACGTATCTCATGTGTACTGTTTTACATCACTGATTCTGGCTCGCCTGTATTAACACCTGTACTCTCTCCTTACTTGCGGAACTTGCACCTGTTAATATAGCTGCAATAGCTTTGTTTCAGCTGGTCTTCTTCTCTGCACCGAAAGAATTATCCAACATGCTGAAGCCACAAGTATAACAGGAATGATCCACTTATATGTATTCTGCTTGACTTTCATTCACCGATTATTCATATTATATATATATATATATATATATATATATATATATATATATATATATATATATATATATATATATATATATATATATATATATATATATATATAGAGAGAGAGAGAGAGAGAGAGAGAGAGAGAGAGAGGTTGGTAGACAGCAACCGCCCAGGGAGGTACTACCGTCCTGCCGAGTGTAAAACGGAAACCTGATGTTTTACATGATGGTAGGATTGCTGGTGTCTTTTCAGGTACGTCTTGTTACTTCTACTTACACTTAGGTCACACTACACTTGCATGTACAAGCATATATATACACACACCCCTCTGGGTTTTCTTCTATTTTCTTACTAGTTCTCGTTCTTGCTTATCTCCATGGGGAGGTGGAACAGAATTCTTCCTCCATAAGCCATACGTGTCGTAATAGGCGACCAACATGCCGGGAGTAAGGGGCTAGTAACCCCTTTTCTTATATATATATATTACTAAATTAAAAAAAAGTTTAACTTTTTAGGTCACCCTGCCTCGATGGAATATGGCAGGTTTGTTGATATATATATATATATATATATATATATATATATATATATATATATATATATATATATATATATATATATATATATATATATATAATTAGTATAGATGACTAGTCATTTTTGTCCAAGTTAAGAATATTTGCAGTTACGAAAGAATGTGTTGGAGCGCTGGCAAACTTCTTCAGAGTTTTGTCTTGGAGTTAATAATAATAGTGACTTTTTTGTGTACTGTAGTTTAATCAATTAATATGCTATTATGATGCTGATTTATTTTTAATATACGAAAAATTAAAAGATCATTTATTAAAGGTTACCTCTAACTTATCAGGTATGTTTTAAAAAGTGGAAGTTCATAATATATATAGACTGACACCGTGGGAAGGATGATAATAAAGCTTGAAGAATGGAAGGCAATCGGGTTAAATTCAAAGAAAAATGGATCAACATACGTTTCCCCCTATGCAGAGTGGTTGTATTATGCTCCTGTGTTCAGTTCATTCATTAAAGATTTGCCGGTACTTCCGGCCCGGGTCTTCTCCAGATGGTGACCCGGCGTCTGTGTTCAGTGAAGCACTCATCTTTCTCGAGACCGAAGACACTATTGAGTTTTTCAAGAAAGAGACTCAGTTGTTAACATGGCCGACTTCTCCACAACTTCTGTTGTAGCTTCTCCATTGTTAACGTTGAAGCCAAGTTATAAACCCCTTGCCACCACCCTCATCTAACACACTCACACAGGTCTGTTGGTTGTTGAACCACTTAAAACATCCTTCACCCCCCCCCCTCCTTCTAACCATTCCTGGGACGACCCATTACCCCCCAGCATACCCAAGCATTCTGCTCCAGGATTAGGTGTGACTTCGTCAAACATTGCAAGAAACCATTTTCTCGGGGTTTTAATATTCTATGGGAAAGGATCCTAAACACAGGTATTATCCCACAGTCATTAGAAACCATTAATATTGCTCCACTTCACGAAGGTGGTAATAAAAAATCTCTGAAAGGGTCCCAAGACGCAAGCTCGCCAATCATGTGAAATCGCAACAATTGCACAATCCAGGGCAGAATGGGTTTAGGGAATTTCGCTCCTGCAATCCTGGATGCTCTGGAAGACAGGCTAAGTGCTGATGAAGTGTACACTGATTTTGCAAAACCGTTTGAGAAGTGCAACCAAAGTTATTTCCTTTACACGTATTTTGTGCGTGTCAAGTAAATAACTGAAATAATGGGCATATGGATATGTAACTTCTTAATAAATAGAGCCCGTTAGGAGTACAAGTAAACAAAGTGAAGTCGGAGGCTGCCACAGTGAAAAACTTGTTCAAGACCCGGTACTCGCCCTACTTATGTTTCTCAATCCTACATCCAATATCGACAAGGACATAAATCATAGCACAGTAATATCTTTTGCTGATGTCATCAGAATCTCTACGAGACTGGCGTCCTTCAAAGACACAACGAATTTTTAAATAGATATAAATCAAGTCTTCCAGTGGGCCTCAACAACAACACGATGTTCAATGTGGACAAGTTTCAATTGCTCCTCTATGGAAAGATGATGGATACAAAAAAGATCTTAATGGAGTACAGGACAAACTGAAATCATTCAACAGAGTGAAAGTTCCATGTGCAAGACTTGACAGCAATGGTGTCGGAAGATCTCATATTCATGGATCACAACAATGATGCTATTGCTACCGCAAGGAAAATGAAAGGCTGGATAACTAATAAGTTCAATACAAAAGATGCAGAGTCAATGATTATACTCTCAAGTCACTTGTTCTTTCCGGGCTGGAATACTGATCGATACTATCGGCCCCCTTTAAGGCAGGTGAGATTGCTGAGCTGGAAAATGTAGAGAGAACCTTCAATACCCATATAAATTCAATTACACATCTGAACTACCAGGAACACTTGAAGTATCTAACTGTATTCCTTGGAACGTAGGCGAGAAAGGAACAATTTACACCTGGAAAATCCTGGAGGGAATGATCCCAAACTTGTACACTGCAATCACTCCCTATGAAAGCAAGAGACTTGGTTGACAGGGTAAGAAATATCCAATAAAGAGCAGTGGCACGATGTGTACACAGAGAGAACCAGGTAAGTGTCAGAGGTCTTCGACGTTTCAAATCACTCCCTTCCTGTATGAGGGGAATTACCAACAAACTTTGGCTGTATTGAAGAGAAAACTTTGATAAGTTCAACAAGTTGGTTCCTCGCCAGCCAGACTGTGGTTCCTATGTTAGACTGCGTGCAGTCAGCAGTAACAGCCTGGCTGATCAGGTCTTGATCATACAAGAGGCCTAATCTGGGACCAGGCTGCGGGGGCGTTGACCCCTCTCAAGCATCCTTCAGGTATCCTTCATTTATCTGCCGTGCCTGTGAAGGTACTGTAGAATGGAAGTAGAATGGCACTCACGTCATGCACCCGTCCCTACAGTGGTGCCAGGCAGGGATAGGTAAGTACGAATGACAGGGCCAGGATGTATCTCATAATCCACCACACTACCACCATCACCACCACCATCAGCACCATCACTACCACTACCAGCAACACCACCACCACGACTAACAGCACCGCCACCACGACTAACAGCACCACCACCATCACCACGACTACCTGAGTTGGAGAGGAAAGAAGCAGCACAAAGGGAACAAAACGCTGAAAAAAAAAAGAAAATTATTTCTAAGCATATTGCGAATGCAGGTTAAGACCTACTTGGGGAATTGGACATTAATCACAGAAGGTTCATATACTGACGATGAACAAGAACCGAGTTAAATTCTAAAAGACCAATATATTTAAATGTTCAGCAATTCATAAGTAAAAGCAGGGCAGAGAATGAACAAAAAAAAATTCGTTATCCCTGAAGGCCACACAAATTATCAAAGAATAAATCCGAAAGAATTCGAAAAAAAAAAAATAGAAAAAAGTCCACTCATGCAGCACCTGGACCGTATTTGTGGGATTACTTATAAATACGTGCAAAATACCACTAGCACGAACACTCAATATCCTTTGGAGTTAGAACTTAAATCTAGGCGAAATCCCAGAGACCTTAAAGAATATGGACATAGCTCCTTTGCATTAAGGAGGCAGTAGATCGCTAGTCAAAACTTTCGGACCGGTAACCCTGACACCGCACATCATAAGTCTTAGAAAGGTTGATGAAACACCAAACTGGAAACTTCATAGAAAATAACCTACATAACCTAAACCAGGATAACCACTAAACAGAAGCGTTAATGAAACCCAAAGTGAAAATGTAGAATACATGGATTTCAGAAAAGGCATTTGATAAAAGCGATCATGGACGCACATAAACTGAGGGCAATTAGATATAATGAGGACCGTAGGTAAATAGATTTTAAATAGAACATAAATATTAGTAGTAACCAGATTAAAATACAGTATTAGCAACGTAAAAAGCTCAGTACCCCAAGGCACTCTCCTGGCGCCTTTACTGTTTATCGTCACAGCATAGATAAAAACACTCGTTCAGTGTTTTATCACCATTTGCGGATGATACAAAAATAAGCATGAAAGACACCTCGCTAGAAGGCACGAAAAAAACTGCAGGAAGATAAACAAAGTCTTCCAGTGGGCAGTGAAGAACAAAATGACTTTGAATATTGACAAGTACCAACTGCTTATTGATAAAAAAAGAAGAACTCAAAGATATCAAATAGAAAGAAGGGAACAAGTGAAGGATCTGGATGTAATGTCATCATACCTTACTTTCAAAGAACACAATAAGGCAAATATCTCTAAGGCCAAGAAAATGATGGGATGCATAATGAGAACTTTTAAAATACGAGAAAGAGTGTCTAAGACACTTTCCAAATCACTTGTGCTCTCTTGCTTAGAGCACTGTTCAATATTGATGACTCCATTAAGAGCAGGAGGGATATCAGAGGTGGAACAGATACAGAGCTCATTTCTGGCCTGCAAAGAACCAATAAACCATTTAAATTACTGGGAAAGCCCTCAAGTCCAAAATATGTACTCGCTACAGCAGAGGAGAGAAAGTTGCATAATATATACGTGAAAAGTACTTGAAGGGTCTGGTCCCAAACCAAAACACTACCATAACACTGTGCGCTGTGGGCACAATAAGAGATCACTGTATCAACATCTGTGTTCACAGACTGAGCACTACCACAAGATATCAGACACTACTGGAATAAGTGTAGCAGTCTTCAAGTAGAAACTAGACAAGTACCTCTGCGAAGTGCTAGATCAACCAGGCTGTGATAGATATGTGGGCCAGCGAGCTGCCAGCAGCAACCGCCTGGTTGACCAGGCAAGTACCAGACATGCCTGGCCCAAGGCCGAGCTGCGAGAGTAAAAAAAAAAAATAAACCCGTGAAAAGTATATCATTGGTTAAGGTTGTTACTACCAACACTGCACCCACTGTTACTGATACCTTATATAACAAACACACCTTGTTACTATCAACACTGCACCCACTGTTACTGATACCTTATATAACAAACACACCTTGTTACTACCAACACTGCACCCACTGTTACTGATACCTTATATAACAAACACACCTTGTTACTATCAACACTGCACCCACTGTTACTGATACCTTATATAACAAACACACCTTGTTACTATCAACACTGCACCCACTGTTACTGATACCTTATATAACAAACACACCTTGTTACTACCAACACTGCACCCACTGTTACTAATACCTTATATAACAAACAGACCTTGTTACTACCAACACTGCACCCACAGTTACTGATACCTTATGTAACACACAAACGCATCCTGGGGGACAAGATTGAGGGCCCCAATGGAAATAAGTTAGACAGTCCTCGATGATGCACTGACTTTCTTGGGTTATCCTGGGTGGCTAACCCTCCGGGGTTAAAAATCCGAACGAAATCTTATCTTATCTTAACAAACACACCTTGTTATTACCAACACTGCACCCACTGTTACTGATACCTTATATAACAAACACACCTTGTTACTCTTGCTATTACCACTTGCATAACAAACACAACTTGTTACTACCAACACTGCACCCGCTGTTACTGCCATTAACCACTAGGCCTTGCTCACAATCGAAGGAACCTGGAGTCGAACCCTAAGCCTGAGTGGATGTAAGGTCAGGACTGCTAACACCTGCTGCCCCTGTAACCTAGCAGTGAGGAGGAACATAGGAATTAGTAGAGTGTTGTGGGTGGTATCCTGGGGACCAGAGGATGCTTGGCCATCATCTTTTCAAGATATAAGGCAGGAGACACTGTGTTTCTTCCTGAGGGATATATCATCCTGGCCGCGGATTTCATCAGGAACACAAAGGAAATAAGCAACTCTGCCTGGATTTCTTGGGTTATCCTGGGTTATTAATCGTACTGGGTTAATGATCAGAAAAAAAAGCGTTCATCATCTACTGGTGACAACAACAATTGTGACACCCTCTACTGCTGTCACCATCAGCAGCAGATCAATACGTATGTTGTCACCACTACTATTACCACCACTGCCCTCAGTGTCACTATTATTACCACCATTGCCTTCAGTGTCACCAGTGCCTTCAATGTCATCACTACCACCAATTTCACTAGATAATTTTCTGTTTAATGCCGTTAACGTAACGGACTTACACCTGAGATGATTACCTGGGATGCTGCATCTCTCTCACCGCATCTTCCTCTCCACGCTCTACATATTCGCTGTCCACTGAGAATCACGGAGTACAGCACACCACACAACAATTATCCAGGATATTCTAACATGTGTACACAACTATCACTTTACCTCGTGCAGTTTCGTACCTCACTGACGCCTCGGCAGAAAACATCACTGAAGTGTCTCATTCACCTAAAAGTGCAAATCCACATCGTTCCTCATCCATCATCCACCTTACCGGCACTTTATCCGCGTTTTCTCATTCACTTGGTAGAGAATAAGTTGAAGCTTACAAAGACCCACTGTAACCTCTAAGTCCTCTTGAGCTACAGCTCACAGGATGAGCTACATATGCACAGCGTATTAGACAGACAGCAAAAAATATATAATAACGTTGATAACTGTCACTCCTTTAAGTTGTTCCTCCATCACTGCACAACTGGTGTAGGCTTCTAGGTGGATGGGTCACTGGGACTTCTTCAGAAGCCTCAAGAAGAGGAGCACCGGCAGACGAAGAGTTGAACAAGGGCGCCTGCAGCAGCAGTAGCAGCAACCACTGCCGCAGGAAGCAGAACGTGGGAGAAGTAACGAGAGCAGCGCAACACAACCACCGTTCACTCACCATGTATCTGGCAGACTGACGCCAGAGTGGGAGGGTGGCCCAGGCTCTGCTGCTGCTGCTGCCGCCCGCTACGGTGCCTGTGTGTGTGTGTGTGTGTGTGTGTGTGTGTGTGTGTGTGTGTGTGTGTGTGTGTGTGTGTGTGTGTGTGTGTGTGTGTGTGTGTGTGTGTGTGTGTGTGTGTGTGCGCGCGCGCGCGCGCGCGTGCGTGTGTGCGTGCGTGCGTGCGTGCCAGCAAACTATGCTATGAACGAACGATGTATAGGAGACCCTGTTAAGAGTGAGCTTTGAAGTGGGGAGAGGCGTAGAGATGATTAGATCTTGATGGAAGAATGTTAAGTAGGAGAGAGTGCCAGGGCTTACCTTGTTATCAACGCCGGGGCTGCTGACATACACACATAAATGAAAAGTTTTTTTGAAAAGATGTTTGGTCAGTAACATACTTTTTCAAGTCAATAACTTGAATTTTTTTTATATAGACAAAAGTCTTCTGGGTAAAAAATCTGTTATGTATGTTTCTATTTCAACTACCTTGTCTGATGTACGTCATCTCTCTACACTTCAGACCGGTTTTAATAAGAATCAATTAAAAATCACATTAATTATGAATGTCAACAGACATTCCTAAAGGTTCCCCGAGGTCCGTACAGGAACCTCGGTAATTATAAAAACAATGACAAATGTGGAAACGCCAAAGTCTTGGGTAAACTGATAAATGTAATTAAAACCAAACTGAGACATTCACATATATAACTGAGTATAATGAATCGAGAATACTTAGTCATTATCAACAGTAAATGTAATCATTACAGTAATGTTATACAATACCAAGAGGCAGAAGCGTGCAACACCCTGGTATCTTTATTGACAGAATATCTTACCTGCTGATTAGACTTCTTCAGTCGAATACAAAAGTGACTTAAATACTGGAGACAAGATATGCAATGAAGAATTGAATAAAAAGCCTCCATTCTCATGATTCAACTTGATACTGATCAAAAATGTGGAGCTGAACACTTTACAAGACTGAGACACTGACCGCTTTACAAGACTGAGACACTGATCACTTTACAAGACTGAGACACTGACCACTTTACAAGACTGAGACACTGACCACTTTACAAGACTGAGACACTGATCGCTTTACAAGACTGAGACACTGACCACTTTACAAGACTGAGACACTGACCACTTTACAAGACTGAGACACTGACCACTTTACAAGACTGAGACACTGACCACTTTACAAGACTGAGACACTGACCACTTTACAAGACTGAGACACTGACCACTTTACAAGACTGAGACACTGACCGCTTTACAAGACTGAGACACTGACCGCTTTACAAGACTGAGACACTGACCACTTTACAAGACTGAGACACTGACCGCTTTACAAGACTGAGACACTGACCACTTTACAAGACTGAGACACTGACCGCTTTACAAGACTGAGACACTGACCACTTTACAAGACTGAGACACTGACCACTTTACAAGACTGAGACACTGACCACTTTACAAGACTGAGACACTGACCACTTTACAAGACTGAGACACTGACCACTTTACAAGACTGAGACACTGACCACTTTACAAGACTGAGACACTGACCACTTTACAAGACTGAGACACTGACCACTTTACAAGACTGAGACACTGACCACTTTACAAGACTGAGACACTGACCACTTTACAAGACTGAGACACTGACCGCTTTACAAGACTGAGACACTGACCGCTTTACAAGACTGAGACACTGACCACTTTACAAGACTGAGACACTGACCACTTTACAAGACTGAGACACTGACCACTTTACAAGACTGAGACACTGACCACTTTACAAGACTGAGACACTGACCGCTTTACAAGACTGAGACACTGACCACTTTACAAGACTGAGACACTGACCACTTTACAAGACTGAGACACTGACCGCTTTACAAGACTGTGACACTGACCACTTTACAAGACTGAGACACTGACCACTTTACAAGACTGAGACACTGACCGCTTTACAAGACTGAGACACTGACCACTTTACAAGACTGAGACACTGACCACTTTACAAGACTGAGACACTGACCGCTTTACAAGACTGCGACACTGACCACTTTACAAGACTGAGACACTGACCACTTTACAAGACTGTGACACTGACCACTTTACAAGACTGAGACACTGACCGCTTTACAAGACTGAGACACTGACCACTTTACAAGACTGAGACACTGACCACTTTACAAGACTGAGACACTGACCACTTTACAAGACTGAGACACTGACCGCTTTACAAGACTGAGACACTGACCGCTTTACAAGACTGAGACACTGACCGCTTTACAAGACTGAGACACTGACCACTTTACAAGACTGAGACACTGACCACTTTACAAGACTGAGACACTGACCGCTTTACAAGACTGAGACACTGACCACTTTACAAGACTGAGACACTGACCACTTTACAAGACTGAGACACTGACCACTTTACAAGACTGAGACACTGACCGCTTTACAAGACTGAGACACTGACCGCTTTACAAGACTGAGACACTGACCACTTTACAAGACTGAGACACTGACCACTTTACAAGACTGAGACACTGACCACTTTACAAGACTGAGACACTGACCACTTTACAAGACTGAGACACTGACCGCTTTACAAGACTGAGACACTGACCACTTTACAAGACTGAGACACTGACCACTTTACAAGACTGAGACACTGACCGCTTTACAAGACTGTGACACTGACCACTTTACAAGACTGAGACACTGACCACTTTACAAGACTGAGACACTGACCGCTTTACAAGACTGAGACACTGACCACTTTACAAGACTGAGACACTGACCACTTTACAAGACTGAGACACTGACCGCTTTACAAGACTGCGACACTGACCACTTTACAAGACTGAGACACTGACCACTTTACAAGACTGTGACACTGACCACTTTACAAGACTGAGACACTGACCGCTTTACAAGACTGAGACACTGACCACTTTACAAGACTGAGACACTGACCACTTTACAAGACTGAGACACTGACCACTTTACAAGACTGAGACACTGACCACTTCAGACATAATACTTCGTCAAGACAGACACTGTCCACTTAGGACATAATACTGTCTCAAATACTTATATCACCTCTGTATTCGACTGAAAAAGCCTGCTGAGCATGCGAAACGTTTCGACAATAAAGATAACCAAGTGTTGCATTAGTCTGTCATCTAATGAAGCCCTGATAACAGGGTTTCAGTAGAAGACAAACATGTTCATGGTATGAAAGCTGAAAATGTGAGTGAAAATTTTCGGTGGGAGAAGACTGGTTTAGGTTATCTACATGTGTGGCAGGTTGATGTAGAGAGCAAGATATCGACAATGTATCTTAGAAAGATAATGTGAAGTATGTACATAAGTTATCTACACTTTCTGTCAGTTTATCCTAGATAATGTGAAGTATGTACACAGGAAGATAACTACACTTTCTAGCAGTTTATCTTAGATAATGTGAAGTATGTACACAGGAAGATAACTACACTTTCTAGCAGTTTATCCTAGATAATGTGAAGTATGTACACAGGAAGATAACTACACTTTCTAGCAGTTTATCCTAGATAATGTGAAGTATGTACACAGGAAGATATCTACACTTTCTAGCAGTTTATCCTAGATAATGTGAAGTATGTACACAGGAAGATAACTACACTTTCTAGCAGTTTATCCTAGATAATGTGAAGTATGTACACAGGAAGATAACTACACTTTCTAGCAGTTTATCCTAGATAATGTGAAGTATGTACACAGGAAGATATCTACACTTTCTAGCAGTTTATCCTAGATAATGTGAAGTATGTACACAGGAAGATAACTACACTTTCTAGCAGTTTATCCTAGATAATGTGAAGTATGTACACAGGAAGATAACTACACTTTCTAGCAGTTTATCTTAGATAACGTGGTGTGCACAGAAATATTTGTACACTTTCTAGCAGTTTATCTTAGGGAATTAATATATGTAAACACCACAAACATTTATAAATAAGAGGCGCCTGACGCCACAGAGGAACACGACATTCACGCAACACAGGCAGGATTTACAACAATTAAAAAAATATGATAATTTGTAAAGTGAGAGCAGAATGTTTTTTACACAGTGAGGAGGGAGTTGACACCACCAGAGTTATATGAAGTACCTGCTGCTGTGTAGCTTTATGACGGTGTTCACTGACACCATCATCATCATCATGATCTGTTAGTGTTGGTGGCTTTGGTGTTGGTAGTGGTATTACTACTACTACTACTACTACTACTACTGCGGCTGCGGCGGCGGCTGCGGCAGCGGCTGCGGCTGCGGCTGTTGCTGCTCCTGCTGCTGCTCCTGCTGCTGCTCCTGCTGCTGCTGCATTTGTTGTTACTCCTGTTGCTGCTGCTGCTTCTGATACTACTGTTGCTGCTACTGCTGCATTTGCTGTTGCTTCTATTACTGCTGTTGCTGATTCTTCCCCTTCATATTATCTTCTACTTTTCCCTTGTTTTATACATTCCGTCTCCTTATATCCTGCCTCCGCTTCTCTATAATGAGACAATAAGCAGCGATAATACTGATGCAGTGGTCAAGAGTCAGGCTGGGATCGTTCAGAAATGGAGACTCATAAACAAGTTAGAAAATGAACATTTATATCTGATACATCTTTGATGAGTTCCGAGAGTCGTCCTACTCCATGGGCCCGGCCATGGGTCAGGCTCGTGCATTCTGTAGAGTTAGTAACTTGCATTCGTCTAAGACTACCTACCCTTCACAAATAACTGGTACCTGGAATCGTTCCATCGTTGACCATCATTAAGTCACAGATTCGGCTGCGGGTTGTATGTGAACTGTTGCAGCCACGATACTTTGATTTATACTGTCTCGTGAACACTTGATCCATCCTGGTCTCCGAGGCTGGTGACCGCGTGTATCAACACGTACTGTCTTGTGTACCTGTACTAACTGCCTCACACTTAGTAAACACCAACTTGCTTTTTAATACTTAACCAATAAACTTATTATGTACTCCATGTGAGTGGTGAGCCGATGATGAACAGATGTTAGAACCCATGGCAAGCCTGTCTTAAAACTAACAGGAGTGCGCCATATTAAACCAAGTCTCAGATTTACCTCGCCTACATAAATCTGCTTTACCTCGCCAGCGTGAACTTGGTCACCGTATTCACACTGAGCGTCTTACCTGGAGGAGCCCTTGGGTATATTTACCACGAGATTAATTTTATCATTAAATACCAGGAGGGTGTTCCGGGGGGCAACGCCCCCGCGGCCCGGTCCACCAAGCCCTACAACTACATTACAATAGTTCTACACCATGCAACATTACAATAGCTTAATTACAGTAGCATGAAACATGGTGTCACGAAGAACATGAAAGTAGCATGGCAGTTTAATTACAGCAGCATAAAGCATACAAGGTAACTCATTTAAAATCACAGATCTGTGTGATACACGAGGTGTTCAGTGCAAGTCCTGAGACCACTGCTTAATTACAAACCAACCTAATATATTACACAGCGAAACGTGTAGTAGAAGAGAGTGAAGAGAGATAATTAAACTATATATATATATATATATATATATATATATATATATATATATATATATATATATATATATATATATATATATATATATATATATATATATATATATATATATACATGCAATAAGATCACAGTAAACAGGTGATTTTTAAAATATGCAAAACAACCACTGTGAAATAGTGAAATTCCAAACGCTTTCGTGCCTACTCACATTGTCAAGGAACTATGAAAGTAATACATCAAAGGAAGGCAATTAAAGGGCTTAGACCACACCTCACAGTCAACTCCCACAAGAAACACCTGACGCGGGACAATACCGGACTCATAAGAAAAGAGGAACACTGCAGTAGGTCCGCTGGTCCAACTAGACAGGTCCTCACGACATCCCACTAACAAATTATTCTACCCAAGAAATAAGGTTTATTATTTGTCCAATGTATTATTAAACTCTAACCAAATTTTATTAATTATAAATGAATCTAATTTATATAAACCAAAGGAAATATTCATATTATTGTCAAAACTGCTTTTTATGAAACAAGATTCAATTATATTTCTGTCAACCATGGACTTGCTTGATACAACTTTCTCAACTTTTTGAAAATCAGTTGGATGGTTAAAATCTCTCACATGAATAAATAGAGCATTGGAATCTTGTCCAGTTCTAATGCTATATTTATGTTGTTTTAATCTAAGTTCGAGACTTTTACCAGTCTGACCGTAATAAACTTTATCGAAAATTTTACAAGGAATCTTATAGACACATCCGTCAGCATTTTGGGGGGAATTCTTTATCAAAAGTTTTTTTTTACTGTATCAAGATTTTTAAATACAACTTTAATTTTAAAAGTCTTAAGAAGAGAAGGCATATCAACCAAGTTTTCATGGTAAGGGAGAACCAACATATTTTTAGTTGAATAAGGTTGGTTGTCCCTTTTTGGGTTGTAAAAAGTATTTCTAGCAATTTTAAATGATTTCTCAATTACATTTCTCGGGTATTTCAGATCATTGGCTATTTCATAAATTTTGGATATTTCTTCATCTATGAGCTCTGGACTACAAATACGTAAAGCTCTCAAAAACATTGATGAGAAAACAGACAGTTTAACTTTATCTTGATGGGAAGAATAATATATATATATATATATATATATATATATATATATATATATATATATATATATATATATATATATATATATATATATATATATATATATATGGTTTAGTTGTTGGCCAAGTCCCTGAGTGCTTGGATGTATCTTCTGGGAATGACCGGTCTTGAAGGCTCAGTAACTGCAGCAGTGATAATTCCTTGAACAAAGCCTTTTTGAAACTCGAAAAGGTTGGTTCTTGGTTACCATATCCACCAGACTATGTTTCTTGTTGATGCCGGTAGTAAACTTGAGCCCTAGGCTGAGGGCTTCTGTCTCGGTGGCGGTTAGTGTATAGGAAGATAAGTTATTTATGATTTCTGCTCGTCCCATTTCGCTCCATTTGCTGTGGGAGCACAGGTCTTGTAGTTTTCGTGATAGCTTCAATTTCTGTTGGATGTTGGCAGTGGTAATTTGGCTGAGTATATATTCTGCAGTTCTTCTGTCAGGAGTAGGAAGTGAAACACGAATCTGAGCGGCACGTAATGAGGCCTCCTTCTGAGCATGTCGCAGTCTTCAGTTACCATCTTTCTTCATCCGAGATTGCAGACTCAAGGCACAAGCTATCCTCAACAAACCGCCCATGGAACAGCCCCCTAAGCAGTTCATAGTACTCCCATGTGGTGATGTTGCCACGAATACTCGCCGGGCACTTGCTATGAGTAACATCAACGTTTCCACCATAAACACATCATCTATCAAAGACCTCACTACGAAACGCAGCCCCACACCTCTAACTTCTACAGCAGGCGTGTACACTATCCCCTGTGGGTTCTGTCCCAAGAAATATGTAGGCGAGACAGGCCGAGATCTTGCAGTCCGCCTGAATGAGCATCGAAATGCCTCTAAGAGAGACGATGTAAGGTACGCCTGTGTCCTCCACAGAGACTCCACGGTGCATTTGATGAACTGGAATGAGGCACAACTCGTTCTCACCGAACCAGACCTCAGGCGCCGACGGTGCCTAGAAGCCTCACTAATCGCCGTCACCGACACTATAGAACGCAACACTGGAAACTACAAAATTTCAAAAACATTGGCATACATGATACTTAAGCACCACCAACTCAACAACAC
Source organism: Cherax quadricarinatus (assembly GCF_038502225.1). Lineage (NCBI taxonomy): Eukaryota > Metazoa > Arthropoda > Malacostraca > Decapoda > Parastacidae > Cherax > Cherax quadricarinatus. The sequence goes on from NC_091328.1 coordinate 19,818,914, forward strand.
AGGAGTCACATGATTTCATCGTCTACCCGTCCTCGTCACAACATGACATTCCTCAGGTCAAGTGCGTCACTCACACCTCACTCTCCGCCTATATATATAATGCCTTTCTACCTCTGTATGTTAGAAGTGATCAAGGTCCCAGGACCGAAACGTTTTCTAATAAATATGTCATAGTGTTTGCTTACGCGTCTTTCTAAACCAACTTGAAGGTATTTATTACCAAGGTTTATACCATATATATATATATATATATATATATATATATATATATATATATATATATATATATATATATATATATATATATATATATGCACTACGATCACAGTAAACAGGTGATTTTAAAATATGCAAAACAACCACTGTGAAAGAGTAGTGAAATTCCAAACGCATTCGTGACTACTCACATTGTCAAGGAACTATCAATCAAGCGCTTGGAATTTCACTACTTTCACACACACACACACACACACACACACACACACACACACACACACACACACATACACACACACACACACACACACACACATACACACACACACACACACACACACACACATACACACACACACACACACACACACACATACACACACACATACACACACACACACACACACACACACAAACACACACACACACACACACACACACACACACACACACACACACACACACACATAATATGGCACAATGTAAGTGCACAAGAATGGCAAGACTGACCTGACGTTGGCAGGATGAACAACGGTGGCTGTCACTCTCCCTCAATCAACTTTCTCTCACACAAACTTCGAAAGTAAACACCATAAAACAGTTCCTTTTACAAATTCAGAAGCACAACATCTCATGTTCAGAAAATTTAAATTTAAAACTTATTTTTTATCTTGATAAATATTAACAGACGAACGAAGCTAATGAAGGAGGAGGTAGAAAAACAGAGGTTAAAAATGAGTGAGGAAGAGGAGTGTGTGTAAAAGATGATAATGAAGTAGGAAGACAAGGAAGGAAGAGGGAGGAGAGGAAGACAATGAGAGAGAGAAAAAGAAGCAGAAGGACCTAGGAAGAGGACAAGGAGTGAGAAAGGATAGGAAGAGAAGGATAAGTAAAAGGAATGAGAGGAGGACATGGAGAGAAGGAATAAGAGAAGAGCGTAGGAGAAAGACAAGGAGAAAATCTAATTAGACTTGTTTCCCTTGCTCCCTGGTGAAGAAGACTCCAAGATAACATCCTACAAGTGAAAGACAGAGGTGTACAACAAAGGTGTATGATGTGGTATGCCTTAGAGAGGACAGTATACACCAGCAGGCACCAACACTAGACAGAGTTGTCTAGTAATTACCAGAGTTATACTGAGATAGTGTTGCCTGTACAACACAGCTG
>NC_091328.1:19825296-19877796 GCF_038502225.1 Cherax quadricarinatus
TTCAGCATTGTATTCTCCAGTAATTGTCATTGTATTTCATGCAGTGATATTCACCCCAGTATACCAAATTATCCATTTATTTCTATGTGTGTCCTTTTTTCGTATGCCAGCAGTGTCTCATTCCTCTAATTTTTTCGCAGACTGTGTACCATTATTTTTGCCAGCAAATTTTTGTCATATCAGTCACAGCAAGATTTTGTTGTAAGAATATACTAAAATAATGAATACGTGATTAAGTGTTGTGTGCTCTGCCACTGTAAGTGTTACACTTCCCGTTTTGTTCCTTTGTTTTAATTTTATTCATATTTTTATATTTCTTTGAACAAATTCACTCTTGATGCAATTTCAATTACTTTTAACGTAAAGTGTTTTCTTTACTCTTGTTTAAGTAAATTGTTTTGTCTAATTTACAATTAAGAGTTAAAGTGTTCAATCAGTTTTTCTTCATATTTTTATTTCATTATTTAACCTGAGTTTTCCCAGTGACACTTTATTACTGCAGTGATTATTTCTACACCTTATTTTGTTGCACTTGTTCTGCAGTGAATTATTTTCTTTTATTGATATTTTTATGAATTATATTTTAATTTTGTTTATGCATTCTTAGAAAATACTTAAATTTCCCAGTTAACAATTTAGTAATTTTATTTTCTACTTTTTACATTGATTTAAAATTTTATTAATTAATTTCTTTATTAGCAAGAGTAAAGACAGCTCATTTTGCATTTAATTCAGTCTCCAGTAATATTTTTACTTGTATATTTCAATGTAATTTTTTTCTTGGCCAATAGTCCTTTACATTGAGTTGTCCTTCCTCTTGCAGTGTATCTTAGACATTTTTTATTACTTCTGCAGAATTAGTTGCATCTCTTTTATTTCAATTCTAGCATTTTGTATCATTTTTATTGTTCATTATTTTTGCCTTATTTGTTCTCGTGCAACTTTGCCATTATGTCTCACATACCGTCAAGTGATACTTTAGTGAATGTCGACACTCAGACCTCTCAGGCTACTGCTACTCCTGTCATCAGTCCTCACAATTCCTTAGCGACTGACAGACCGACCCAGACACCGAGATACTATAGTTATACTCGTGATTCCCTTGATGCGTTACCTTTATTCAATGGCCATGTACATAGTCTTGAAGCATGGTTTACTGCCATTCGTTCTCGTGCTAATGCTCTAGTTGAAGGTCCTCCTTCAGAGGAAAGTCTTATCAGACTTGCTAAAGAAGCTCTTCATCGATCCCCTGCTGCTGTTCACGTTGTTGATCTCCTTGATATGCGTGACTTCAGGAATCTTACTAAGTGGTCACAATATGAGGAACTGATTCGTTCTTTCCTTGTCCCAGTAAAAACAGCTGATCCATATGTCGTTCTTAGGGAACTAGTGAATGCTACACCCATGAGTAATGAATCGTTGAGTGCATTTGCTGTTAGATTAGACAAACTTTTATCATCATTTATCAATGCTGTCCAGTCCTCAGCTTTTCTCCCTGAGGAGGCTAAACCATTTACAGAATCGCTTGCTAAAATAGCAGCTTTTGGAGCAATTAAAGAACTAATGCCACCTGCTTCCGTGTGTGCTTATGAGGCTCATCCTCCAACTGTGACGATGGAACCACTTACAGCCTTAAATCATGTACGTTCCTTGTGCCCCCAGGGTACTTTCCCATGTATTAAAAGTAATTTCACACCTATGCCTCAGTCTGCACCACCTCTTGTTTGCGCCACAGAGACAAATCGTGGTCGTCAACCATCTCAGAGGTCACCAAGAACCAGTGTACAGAGTCGTTATAAACCTCGTAGTATTCATAGTACATTCAGTAACCATAGTCGGCGGACTTGTTACAACTGTGGTTTCCGTGGCCATATTGCAATTAATTGTCCTGATAGTTACCCTAAGAGACGTCGTACTGATGATGAGTACCAGTCACTGCCATACTGTACTTATCATAGAATACATGGACATGACACATCTGAGTGCAATGCTCTCTATAACCTTCAGTACTCTAGGTCTTTCCGTGGCTGTTCCAACCGCAGAACCCGTAGAGGAAACAGACGTCATGGTTCTCAAACTAACCAGAACCAGGCTCATTCTTCCAATTCGGGGGAATTCGAGCGCCCCAGTCAAACCGTCCCATGGTGACAGTAGGTGAAAATGAGTACACCATTCCCGTTCACAATTCCTTTGAAGCCTTAAGCAGTCTCGAGAATGACAATCCTGCTGATGATGTTGCTTCACATGTCTCTGACATAGATGATTTTGGGGATGAAGTAGAACAAGTCTTTTCTGATGACAATCCACCTTTTTGTTTGCACATAACTTCCAATGCAACCATAGGCCCTATAGTGCAAGCATCTGTTCATAATGCGCCCGTTCATTTGTTCATGGACTCTGGTGCGCAAGTCAATATTATTAGGTCTAGTTTGTTTAAGGATAAGTAGTTACGACATGTCCTTCTCGTAGAACCGACTCATGTGTCCTCCCTTAGTGGAGTAGCTGGTTCTCACCTGCGTGTCCGAGGTCGGACTTCCCTAACCTTTTCTATCCAAGGTAGAGACTTCACTGCTTCCTTCCTTGTTGTCGACCAGATTACTTTCCCTGGTGACCTTCTATTGGGATTTGCTTCCATGTGAGACTTACACATTGTGCTCGACCCGTACCGATGGCATGCCCAAATTGATGACTTGATCGTTCCATTCTGGGGTTACCAGCTTGGATCAGAATGTCATACTGCTGCAGAGTATGATGTACGGATTAAGTCCTTACAAGGCAATGCATTCTCCAGTAGCGTACCCAAGCGGTCAGGCACTGGTAATTCTGTCACTCCCATCAGTGTTCCACCTATACCTTCAGACTTGCAGGATAGTCCGTTGCCTCAAGTGTCCGAGGACACTCAGACTGCCTTGAGTGCACAACCTATCCCTGCAATGTCTGCTAGTTCAAGTAGTAGTTTCTCCACAGGGGACGCCTTGTCGGAAAACAATTACTTGCAACTAGTAATGCCATCTCTTGTTGATGTCACATGCCGTCTGCAGAAAGACGTTTCTGTCGCAGCTAGTGCCCTCACTAGAGTGTCTGTAGTTGTTCCTAGTGTTCCAGATGGTGATAACGTCCTAGTTGACAGTGATTCCTGCAAAGTAAAAGGTCTATTTGTTGAACCATCCTTACATGTTGCAAGAGATAGTAAGATCCATTTCTTCCTAGCCAACACTTCTGGTCACAGTGTTCGCCTCAGAGCAAATACCAATCTTGTTGACCTAGTTCACTATCCTTACCCTGTTCAGGTAGAGGATGAGTTGTCACCTGACCAGTGGGTCGGTGCTATTTCTGCCGGGGAGACCTCATCCACTTCACTGGATCAATCTGTTCCACCAGTTGAGGAGAAAGACTTAGCTCCCACTGACTTCCCAGATGAAGTCAAGCGTTTGTTGACTCTGTTGAACAAACGTCGTAAAGCCATTGCCTTACCAGGTGAGAAGATGGGTATAACGAACTTATTGTCCCATCGTATTCCACTTGAACCTGGTACTAGACCTATCTACATACCTGCGTACAGAATGCCTCATTCACAAGTTGCTGTCGCAGAAGAATTGATCAATCAAATGCTTGATGATGGAGTTATTGCACCTAGCAATTCACCTTGGAATGCACCCTTGATCCTAGTACCTAAGAAGGATGGTACTTGGCGCCCAGTAATTGACTTTAGGAAGTTAAATGCGAAAACCATTCCAGATCGCTTCCCACTTCCTGTACTGGGTGATCTTTTACGTAACTTCGGAGATAACAAAGTCTTTTCAACCCTGGATTTGTTACAAGGGTTTTGGCAAGTCCCTCTTCACGAGGACAGCCACGAGCTGTATTCTCCACTCCTACAGGTCATTATCACTTCCTCCGTATGGCGTTTGGATTACGATCTTCCCCTATCATGTTCTCAAGGCTCATGACTAATATCTTTAGAGGTCTCATAGGTAATGCACTTATGGTGTACTTAGATGACGTAATCGTCATGTCTAAAGATGTGGATACACACTTGAAAAGACTTGATGTAGTACTTGGTAAGCTTGAAGAAGCCAATTTAAAGATCAAACTGTCTAAATGTCAATTTTTCAGATCAGAAATTAAGTTTCTTGGTCACGTAGTCACTCCTAGAGGGGTTACGACTGACCAAAGTAAAGTAACTGCAGTACTAAATTTTCCAACTCCCAAAACTGCTGATGCCGTAAGATCCTTTGTGGGCTTAGCAGGTTTTTATAGATCTTTCATTGCCAATTTTTCTTCCATAGCTGCTCCTCTGAGTTGCTTAAGAAAGATGCTCCTTTTGTTTGGACCTTCCGTCAAGAAAGAGCATTCCAAACTCTAAAAGAAAAGCTAACATCTGCTCCAATTTTGAAATTTCCAGATTTTTCTAAGCCCTTCTATCTGACAACTGATGCTAGTTCAATTGGCATAGGTGCCGTACTAGCTCAGAAGACCGATGGCAAGTACAACGCAGTTGCATTTGCTAGCCGAGTCCTTACAAAGGCTGAACGTAATTATACAGTAACTGAGCAAGAAGCTTTAGCAATAGTATGGTCTTTAAAGCACTTCCGAAACATTATTTATCAGTACTCTGTTCATGTCTTGACAGACCATACTCCACTGATACCCTTATTCCAGAACAAACAACCTACTGGAAGGTTAGCCAGATGGACCTTGACTATCCAAGAGTTCAATCCCACCTTTGAGCATTTACCTGGCAAGTCAAATGTAGTCGCAGATGCCTTATCGCGACATGTTAGCATAGTAACTGCAGACCCTCCATTTAGTGCTGAAGATGTAAAGAATGCTCAACGAACAGATCCCATGTGGTCTGGTGTGATTCGATTCCTGCTCCAGGAAGATCTTATTCTGACTGTGAAGCCACCAGCACCCATCAGTGACTTTGTCATGAACCAAGAATTACTGTATCGAACAGCCGAGTTGGGTACTCCTAGCAGAAGAGTATACCAGTTAGTAATTCCACAGTCACTAGTGAATGTAGCCTTACAGCTAGTTCACGATGTACCAGGTGTTGCACACCCTGGTATGGATCGTTCAGTAAAACAAGCCAGATTGAAATACTTTTGGCCTCGTATGGCAACTGATATTTCTGAGTATGTTAAGAAATGTAGTGTCTGCATGCAACATAAAGGTAATGCTAATGGTCCTAATCCAATCCAAGTATATCCAACTACTAGCGAACCGTGGGAAAGAGTTGCGCTAGATTTGTTAACTAATTTCCAATGTTCCCTCCAAGGCAACAAACATCTGTGTGTTATGGTAGACCATTTCACCAGATATTGTGAGTTAGTTCCTATTGCAGATAAGACTGCCGAGACAGTAGCTAAAGCGTTTAAAGAATGCATTATCTGCAGGCATACCACCCCTAAGTCCCTAGTAACAGATAATGGAGGTGAATTCTGTAATGAGATTCTTGAAAATTTGTGTACCTTGTACAAGATCTCTAAATCCACCATTGTTCCTCATCATCCTGCCAGCAATGGGTTAGCGGAACGAACCAATAAGAAAGTACTTGATGTCTTGAGAGCCACTATCAATCCCAACAGTGAAACTTGGGATGAAGTTATACCTGATGTGCAGTGTGCTATAAATTCTGCTTACAATGTTTCTATAGGTGACACTCCACATTATGCATTGTACGGTGTAGATAAACGTTTGCCTTATGAGTTGTTATATTCTAATCCGAAACCAAATTACAACCCTGATGATTTCATAGCAACTCGTACCAGCTTAGCTCAAAGTGTTTTTAGAAGAATCCGTGAAATACTTCATAAATCAACAGCAGAATTTACATGAGTCGCAAACACTCGAGCAAAGCCATCCAAAATCAAAGTAGGTTCGAGAGTTATGCTGATTAACTTTAACAAAACGTCTGCAATGCCAAAGCTTGATCAAAAGTTTGTTGGTCCTTATCGAGTAGTTGAACATATCACTGGTAATAAGTACAAGGTTAGAGAGATTAGTACTGGTCAGTATAAAGAATCGCATTTAGATCATATGAAGTTAGTATGTGATGATAATGATGTTCCAACCCAGACTAATGTGACAGACTCTGACAATCCTCCTGATCCTGTACTCTCTTCCTCTGATATTCAGTCAGATGATCAACCTGAATGTCGTTATTCCCTACGTACACGACAGGTATTGAGAAATCCTCAAGTATCATTTGTAACATCCAATTCAGATTTGCCTCAAATACAGCATGAGTTAGCCAATGCTACAGAGTTTGATCCTCCCAGAGATGACACTCATTCTGCATATGTCAATCTCACCCTAGCAGAGTTGGGGTTAAATGTAAATAACCTGTATAGATGAATAATTACAGTATCAACTTATCAGTATTCAAGAATTTTTTTTTGTGTTCATGTTCTCTCCGCATTCTGAGAGTTAACAGTCTATATTTGAGTGCACCGAATCTGCCTTTCTGTTAAACACTCTTTCTTTGTATATATTCCTTTCTCAGAATCCGTAGATCACACGAATACAGATCGATCGATCAAATTTTTTTTTATCACTTCTACTGTGTAATCTCAACGTTGAGTTTCATTCGATGAGTTGTGCTATATTATACCTTGTATTGCATTACAGTTTCAGTTACGTAAGCTTCCATTCCAATGTTCTACTTATGTATGTTATAATGTTTAATTGTTGTGTACTTTGACATTGTATAGAATCAGCCCAAGCCATACACCTGCCATCTCTAGTTTGTATTAGTTGTATGTCGGGACGACATACGTTAGCGTCGCTGAGCTCTCAGTAGTAGTAACCAGTTACCAGTAACCAGTGTACCAGTAGATGACTCACTACCAACCCTCTCTGCCTGAGTCACTGTCTGTATTCATATTGTGCTGACCACAGCAGTATTCAAAGACCCCCTCACATATGGGTACTGTGGGCGGCCAGTCAGTTATACGAGAGAGAGCAGAGAGATAGGTACGGCTGTTTGGGCGCTCCCCACATTATCCGTAATATACGTACTACCAGCCTACGTGAGTATTACTTTACCCTATCCACGTATCGAACTCCCACATGATACTCCTACTCACCAGGCCTCCCACACACTCCCTCATCACCAGGCCTCCCACACACTCCCTCATCACCACGCCTCCCACACACTCCCTCATCACCACGCCTCCCACACACTCCCTCATCACCACGCCTCCCACACACTCCCTCATCACCACGCCTCCCACACACTCCCTCATCACCACGCCTCCCACACACCCTCATCACCACGCCTCCCACACACTCCCTCATCACCACGCCTCCCACACACTCCCTCATCACCATGCCTCCCACACACTCCCTCATCACCACGCCTCCCACACACTCCCTTCATCCTTTCCTCTTGAAAAGTCTCTTGACTTATGTGTCGCTATTGCACACGGCATGATTATTATTATTATTATTATTATTATTATTATTATTAATGATTTACAACTAAAATAATTTTAATAGTTCGTTTTTCTGTCATAATCCGTAATTTCAATTTAATTTTTCAAACTACAGCACTACAATAATTTGTGTGTCTGTGATGGCAACACAAGACAAAACACTTTCACAAAATAACCGGCACTTACAAGGAAAGTACTGACTTGCACCACTGATAAATAATCACAATGAAGCGAGAAGGGAAGAAGGGAAGAATATAATTAGCAGGGGTAGTAGTGGTAACTGTGGCATGGTACGTAACCTTTATTCGGCGCATGTACACACCCTCATTTACAGGCTATCTCCCCCAACCAGCGAACCAGGTTGCTAAGAGTTGATGATGGGGCCCCGTCGTTCAACTAGTGACCAGGTTCTAGCCAATAAGAAGATGGTTTTGGCAATCGCAGAGGTTATGTGGGTACCGCTCTCCTGTCTGCCCTTGTCATTCCCATTCTAGAGCTGGTTGAAGCACGGTCTGCTATCTTGTGGCTTCTATTTCTGCTTTGCTTACCGTGGAGTGCACTATACTTATCACTGTACATAGTGTACATATTGCTGTTCTAAATTGGTGAAGGATAATATAAGTCTACACTTTTTCTACTGTGTTTATTTGCTCCCATTACACCCGGGGTAACAGGCCATTTGGAATCCTGGGTTGTAATAGTAACAGTATTGAAAATGGAAATAGCAGTAGTGGTGATGGTGACAGAAGTAGTGGTAGAATAGTGCAGCACTGGTAGAGGTAGAAATAAGGGACAGAAGTGGTGCAAGTGGAAAACTACGGAAAAATGGTAGATAATGTTGCAGTAATGAAGAAGCGGCGGCGGCAGCGGCAGCAGCAGCAGCAGCAGCAGCAGCAGCAGCAGCAGCAGCAGCAGCAGCGGATCACAAGTTGAAGAGAAGAGAGGAGCTACTGGTCGACGGACCGAGGACAAACATCCTACGGTACAAAGCCCCACCTGACAGAACCTACCAAGGCAGAGGACAAGAAAGGCAATGAAAATATATTCGTAGGGAAGGTAAAGTGGTCAGGAGAGGAGAAGCAGAAGGGCAGGTCACGTCACGAGAGTATGTCTGTGTATACGAGTATACACCTAGAGGTGTATGGCTTTCAGGGCATATACACAGTTTAATCACTCTTCTAGGTAGGTACTGAAGGTTACATACAGACTTAATGACCCTCGTGTAGTCGATAGGCTTTAAACCCAATTCCGTCAACAAACCAAGCCTGAGAGTGAATTGTTGTAGTTTCGCCGGTCTTGTCCCGGCCCGGGTCTTTACCAGGTGGTGACCCGGCGACGCCTGAGATGGCTCAGTGTGTGTGTTCAGTAATGAAATGATTCCTCCTCGACCTGTCTTTGTTCATCTGTAGACCCAGACAACAAGAACACTCCGTCCATGAGAGAACAACACACACAGTAGGTAAACTTATTAAGTAACTTCACAATAAAATAGACCTGCACCATTACTCTGACTTCAGCAGTGTAAACGGTGACTTCAATATTGTAAACGGTGACAACAGTGTAAACAGTTACTTCAACAGTGTAAACGGTGAATTCAGCCATACAAACAATGGCAACTAATGAGTAGTACAATAAGTTTTCTCGATTAACTTAATACGACTTTACGACTGTAAAACAATAAGAACCCACTACTTGTACATAAGGGCGATTTCCCCAGTGTAAGTAAAGGTCAGCTAACAACTGTTAATGATGCTGTTTAACACTGCTGACACAACGTCACCACTTTATGTAAACACCAACTTGACAAATATAAACAATGACTTGAAAAACGGCGACTTCCATATTTACAACTTTATTATGGTAAGAAAAATCATTGATTCATCATCAACTTCATTATTTTCGGGGTCAACTTCATCACTATCAACGTCAGCAGCAGCAGCATCAAGTTCATCACTATCAACGTCAGCAGCAGCATCAAGTTCATCACTATTAACGTCAGCAGCAGCATCAAGTTCATCACTATCAACGTCAGCAGCAGCATCAAGTTCATCACTATCAACGTCAGCAGCAGCATCAAGTTCATCACTATCAACGTCAGCAGCAGCAGCAGCATCAAGTTCATCACTATCAATGTCAGCAGCAGCAGCATCAAGTTCATCACTATCAACGTCAGCAGCAGCAGCAGCATCAAGTTCATCACCATCAACGTAAGCAACAGCAGCATCATCATCATCATCATCATCAATGTAATCCCATTCCTTTCCCTTTCCTTCCTTATCGGAGTCCCTCTTTCATAGTGTCTCTCCTCTACACAACCCAACATACTGCCTATCAATCCGTGTGGCGTAGTGTGTGCACAGTAGTAACATAATTAAACTTGTAAGATTGACTTTCCCCATGAAACAAAAAGTGAAACTTCAAATATCATGGAGGGAGGGAGGGTGAGGGTGAGGGGGAGGGTGAGGGTGAGGGGGAGGGGGAGGTAGAGGGAAAGGGAAAGGGAAAGGGAGAATCATTTATGGTGAAGATTAAGTTAGGGTAAGCTAGGCTAGACGAGGGCACACATTATACTTAGTTAGGCTGGGCTATGTTGTGTTCGAAACAGTTTAAGTTAAGTACTTAAAGCAATGCCACATGTCTGTCTTCCACAAGTGATTCAATCCTCCAACTCCAGACTTCTCCCCAACTCAGCCAATTTCCCCTCCCTCACAAACATGTTGCTAGCTACAACCCTAAGTATGGTGCTAATGTGACAATAGTGAAAATGATGTACACATCCTATATTAGATCATTAATTATGTTGCGCCTATGTTAATGTTAGCTAGGAAGAATTTTCTTAAGTCCTTGGAGCTAATGCAAAAGGAAGCCCTTAGAATTATTCTTGGCTGGCCTAAATCTATCAAAGTTCTTAATAATAGGAAGGAGCTTAGTGTTCCTAGTATCATTAACAGGATTATTGAGATTAACATCATACTTGGTTTTACAATGTTAGAACCAGACACTGTCACTATAAATCTTATTAAATATCCAAAAGTGAATAAACATGGATATAAATGGGTTGTGAAAACATGCAATTATATTAAGTTTAATATTATTATTATTATAATCATGGGGAAGCGCTAAACCCGGAGGATTATACAGCGCCTGGGGGGGGGATGTGGAAGGCATTCAGGCTTAATTCGGGGAACTGGAGCACAGATCCAATTCCCTAAATCAAGAGCCCCTCACCAACATCAAGGAAATTAAGTTTAATAACTTGCACGAAATGTATCACTGTAGACAATACGAGCATTTCACCACTCCATGGAAGATGTATCTACTTAATGTCACCTATCTTAAAGCCTCACCCAAGAAGCTAATCCCGTCTTAAAGTCACTTGCTTTTTTTTTGATAATAATAATAATCATAATAATAATAATAATAAAGTCACTTGCAACAACAACTGCTCAAGAATTTTCTCGTTTAACTGGTAGTAATAACAAGCCGCAAATTATATATTCTGAAGGATCTAAGCGAGAGTCTACTGCATGTGCTCTTGTTGTCGCCTCCCTAGATAAGAACTCAAGCAAATATGTTGAGTTGGGCATAAGAATTAAGTGGACGTCTACACTGCAAGCTGAATTGTTTGAAATCGTAATGGCACTAAAGTTAACTTATGACACTGAGCTTGACTCTGAGTATTACTGATTCTATGTCGTCGTTGAAGTTTCTTGATGACTAACAACGTGCCCATAAGAGAAGCCAGATAGAGAAAATGGAATTAACATACTATTGTTATGTATTCCATCACCCACTGAATTACTCCATGGTAAAAGCTGATAAGTTACCCAGAGAAAGTACACTGAAGGAAAATGTAAATTATAATTATGGTGTATCTGTGTCTAACAGACATAGGAATGCAGGTAAAAGCCGGAGTACATGTATCACTCATTATAACATGAACGTAGATAAGTATGTTAAGGGAGCAACTTGCAGTGTGAAGAGACAATGATGATGTAGTAGCCAGGCTTTGGCTTGGTTACAAGTACTTCTGGTAGTTTGGTAGACTCTCAGATGATATTCAAACCAAATGCATATTATGTGGTTAACCTTGTAGTTACTTTCTTGATCTTGTTTTATTGTCCACTTATTGACGAATACAATGACAGACAGTATAACAACCTGTGTGATATGTAAAGGTATCCTGTTCATGAAAATAAGATATCAGAGATACTGAGCAAATATCCTAAATTTGCTTGCAACAGATAAGTAACCTGCAGATATAAATACAGATGTACTCCAGTTAACCCTTTTGGGGCCTAGTTCCTAGGCTTTTTTTGTGTATCCATATGCTCTTGCGGTACCGTCCACAGGATGGATGGGGTGCACAATAATTAGCCATTTCAGCAGCAAAATCTAAATCTAATCCCCACACATCAATGTCTCCTGTTAATGGGATAGGCTACACACAAATGGTAATTTCCAAGTGATAGTAACTTTAGCTCTGCTGGAAGACTTCGGTAGTGGCAGCTCAGGCTGACACTACTGAAGTCTTCCAGCTCAGGCTGACACTACTGAAGTCCTCCAGCTCAGGCTGACACTATGTATGTGACACATTTTACTGTGATGGACTATGACTGGGCGATATAGGTAGCATTTGTTCCCAGTGTGTAACCATCATATAGAATAGTGTAGCAGCACACTGTTGATGTATATAAGTTTGACCAAAATAAACCTCTGGTTAAGTTATAGTACTAGCAACGGTGCTTCCCTCACGCCCTGGGCAACTAACGCAGTAATGCTTGATAACGAGCGCCATTAAACACTTGCACGACCACACTGTACCGTCGTAGTGGCCAACTGCTCTGTACCGTCGTAGTGGCCAGCTGCTTACCACCGTCATCTGCTTGTGCCTGCGAAGCCATCTGTACTGCTTTCTTTAGTTACCCATGCATATTTTATATATATATATATATATATATATATATATATATATATATATATATATATATATATATATATATATATATATATATATATATATATATATAATGTCGTGCCGAATATGTAAAACTGGTCAATTAGCAAGAACTCATTTAATATTAAGTCCTTTCTAAAATTTTCTCTTATACGTTTAAAGATATATTTTTTCATTAATGTAAATGTAAAAAAATTTAATTTTGCACCAAAAGAATCTTAGAAAACTTACCTAACCTTATTATAACAAGAGCAATTTATTTTAGCCTAACCCAACTAAATACATTTTAGATTTGTTTACAATAATTTAATACTAACCAAACACAGTGAAATATTTTTTTTTCGTTAGGTTCAGAATGATTTTGGCGACATTATTGCATACACAAATTTTCACTTGTCCTATATGGCAACATGAGCGTTGCTATTTAAGCCAAGATCGCAAGTTCTGCCTATTCGGCACGACATATATATATATATATATATATATATATATATATATATATATATATATATATATATATATATATATATAAAACACGTCGGCCGTTTCCCACCAAGGTAGGGTGACCCAAAAAGAAAGAAAAACCTTTCATCATCATTCAACACTTTCACCATCACTCATACATAGTCACTGTCTTTGCAGAGGCGCTCAAATATAACACTTTAGACGTCCCTCCAAACTGCCAATATCCTAAACCCTTCCTTTTAAAGTGCAGGCATTGTGCTTCTCATTTCCAGGACCTAAGTCCGTCTAACCGGTTTCCCTGAACCCCTTCACAAAATATTACCCTGCTCACACTCAAACAGTTCGATCAAGTCCCAAAAACCATTCGTCTCCATTCACTCCTATCCAACACGCTCACGCACACTTGCTGGAAATCTAAGCCCCTCGCCCACAAAACCTCCTTTACCCCCTCCCCCCAACCTTTTCAGGGACAACCCCGACCCTGCCTTCCTTCCCCAATAGATTTATACGCTCTCGAAGCCATTCTACTTTGTCCCATTCTCTCTAGATGATCAAACCACCTCAACCCCTCTTCAGCCCTCTGACTAATACTTTTAGTAACTCTACACCTCCTAATTTCCCCACTACGAATTCTCTGCATAATATTTACACCATATATTGCCCTTACACACATCTCTACTGCCTCCAGCCGCCTCCTCGCCGCAGCATTTACAACCTATGCTTCACACCCATACAAGAGTATTGGTACCACTATACATTTTAAACTAAAGCATTATGGAATCAGAGGTCATACTCTTGCTTACTCAGACTTGCCTTAACAGTGATACCAGCATGTCTCCATCAATTCGACCCATCAACATATGGGTGCCCTTCACTTTTCTTCACCTACATCAATGACCTTCCTAATGCATCCCAGGAATTTAAACCTGTACTGTTAGCAGATTACATAATTTTTGTCAGATCCCATTCAGATCCGGTTCTTCTCAATAACACTAATAACGATGAGCTCTTAGACATGAGGGAAGATTCTTGGGTTTATAACTTCATAGCATTTTAAAATTTAACCCCTACATCCAGCACATATCCAAGGTTTCCAAAACATTAGGCATCCTAAGATACGTTACTATGTTCCTCAAACAACACTAGTGGCTTTGTACTATTCTCTAATCAAGCATTATCTAACCTATGGTATTTGTGCCTGGGGATCTACTACAGCGCACGAGCTCACGTTAACAGTAACTCAAAATGTTGCTGCATTAATGATTACTCAAGCAAGTTCTAGACATTTCCTTCACTCTTCACACGTTTAAACTTACTCATTATACAAAACATTCACTCATACTAATGTGCATACTATATATACAGGACAATGACTAATAATATAAACCCAACTCTGAAACTCTTCCTAAAATGCTGCAACAGAACTCTCAAGACTCAAGGCCCCAAATCTCAAACTCTCTGCTTAAGATTCCAAAGGTTCCGTATCTGCTTCAAAACTACCGTTTAAAAGCACCTCCTTTCTTTAATGTGACTGACGACAGCAATACTCTATATTCAAACATCTTTAAACCTGCTTAAGTTTTCATCCATTATCCATCCTCCTGTAGTTCTTTCTGCATTTTTTTAATACTTCCATCTATTGCATCATAGGTTTCTATTCCATTCACTCAGATATAGTTGTTCTACGAAGATTTATACATAAAATAATTGTACTTCTTATATCCATGTCTACTGTAAAAATTTTCAGGTACCTATATTGCATTAACTTGTTTGTATCTTCGTAAATTATATACACTTACTCTTTTACAACTAGACAATTGTCATTTATTTTATAAATTATGCAATATCCTACAAGCATTGTCACTTCCAATTAATACTATTAATAAACTTGTAAATAATAATTACTCAAACTATGGAGGTCATAAAAACAAGACTAATGGTCTAGCAGTTGTGGAAGACAGGAGCGACCTGCTTCCAACCCATGATGTGCTGGTTTGTTCAAGTTTGCTGATTCCACGTAACTGGCGAACTTGTTTCTTAGGATCCATTCAAAGGTTCTGATATGCACATGATGGGTTTCGAGAGTTTTCCTACTCTCGGAGCGCGGCTTGTCTGATGCTTGCCTGGTCAACTAGGCTGATACTGCAAGCAGCCCGCTGGTCCACATTCCCGCATTATTGGTTCATAGTTTTTGGCAATTGCTTTACTGCCATGTTTGAGAAGTGGGTCAGTATTGGTGGTTTTCAATGACTGTGGGAGAGCACCTGTGTTCAGGCTCCTTTCCTATGATACTAAAGGCCAGAGTTTTTTTTTTTTCCAAATTTTTTGATGAATATAAAATTCCACGAGTCTGGTTCTGGGGCAGAATACATGGGCATGTTGTCCATTGCTTTTTCTAAGTCAACTGGGTAGCGAGCTGCATAAGAAAATGTAGAGATGGTGACTGTGTTTTGAGTCTTAGTCATGAAAAACTCGTTTGGGTTCTTCAATCTGCAGACTGATGACTGCTTCACTGAACACAGTCATATTGTATTTCACTCATTTTTTTATCATCATCAGTGTATGCTCCAGCCCTGTTAAGTAAATGCCAAATTCTGGATAATTTTCGGCCTGGATTTTGTGTACGAGAAATATTTGACATTCCTTCTAGTTTTATTTATGCCTCTTTACTCCCTCCGTCTTTCCTGGACTATATGGACTATATGATGGAATCAGTTTGTACTTGATGCTCTCCAGTTCCCTAATCAGAATTTCTTTTCGTGTTTCAGAAAGTCTGCTGCCTTGGAGAAGCTCTGTTATATGTCGTCTTCACATATTGAGGGAGCGCCTCTCTCTCTCTCTCTCTCTCTCTCTCTCTCTCTCTCTCTCTCTCTCTCTCTTTCGTTTGCATCTTCTCCTTAGCCAGAGAGGTATGTGTCTGAAGCATACTTAGAACGTCATCCTCTAGAAAAACTGGTTTAGATCCCTGGTGGTCATGTAGTCTTCCTAACTTATTTCATTGATCCCAGCTGATATTCATGTTGCTGAAATTAAATTCGTCTTTCTCTGACCCAGGCTTCAATTATGTTGTGGTCTGAGATGGTAGTCATTATTTTCGAAATGTCCCTGATCGAGTCCTCGTAAATACAATATAAGATCTAGGGTGTGTCCCAGTCTGGTCGGTTCGGCAATCTGCTGGCTTAAGGCGAATTTATTGCAGAAGTTCAGTAATTTTGTTATGCAAGACTTCCTCCAGGCTAGCTTGAGGAGACTCTCTCTCTAATCACAGTCCTTGCTACATTATTCCATTAAGATGTCTCAAATCAAAGTCACCAAGCAACAAGATATTTGAGAACTGGTTCGATAGGCTTTCAAGACATCGCTCGATCTCTAATAGCTGGTCCATATTGAACTACTGATATTAAGTTGTATCCAGTAGTTTATACACAAGCACAACAACCAGGTTCCGTTCTTAGACTTTAACCGCCAGGACTTCGACTACATCACTGGCAGCGTTCAGTAATTCAGTGCACATGAACGACTTTTTTAACATATAGGCCAACTTCTTATTGCCTGTTTTTTTTTTCCAGTTGCATCTAAACATTTTGTACTCGGGAATTTATAATTCATTATCAAAACAGTCTTTCATGCAGGTTCCTGTGAAGACTGCTAACACTGCATTTGACTGATAATATTACTGATAATTGTTATGCTGAGGAAATTTGACTGAACTTATTATCTGTGTGTGAGATAAGACTGCCACTACTAACTCTGATTCTAGTCTATCATGGCTCCTAAGTGGTGATACATTCTTAACATTTCTTTCTATTCTTTTCCACTGACTGGCACTAATAAAATCGCTGTGGGTTGCAATATTATAGTTTGCATGTTCATAAAACTTTATTTTCCTGGGAACCTTCTTGTGGTAGTCCTGACGGTTTAACACTGACGGTTATAACACTGTTCTTCATTTACGGCACTGATTCTGAGCTTTTCTTCAGGAGATTCTGACACTTCTTGGGATGGTTGTACGTATATGTTCCTTTACTGTTAGTCGCAGGAGGAGCATATTTACAGATGCACTAAGAATAGAATTTGTACTTTTCACGTTTCCGCTGGACGTGGTTTTGGCGCTCCGAGTTCTGTACCAGACCCAGAAACAACACTGATAGTAACACCAGCACCAGTCCTACCACCAGCTTCACTAGTACCACACACTAAAAGAACCCTAGAACCATCAGGGTCACCAGCTGTCAACATGGTTTACTCCGGTACTGTCATAACTCATTTTTATTTGTTTGTCTGAAGTGTACCTGCTCTGATTACGATGATGCGTACCGCTAGCGACACAGCTGATGTGTACCTACGGTAATATGGAGTTAAGTCTCCAGATTATCTCCTTTTCTGACGTTTGTAACTTCTCACGAGGTAGTTTGTTGTGTCCAGTCTTCCGTCTCCTCTTTCACACAACAATATCTTGCACAAGTTGTGACTGAACTCCAGCAGCCACTTGCTACATCCCGTCTGTTACCTGTGTCAGCCTATCTTAAGATTTTCTCTCTCTCTCAGCTTATATTACTATTACTCAGTAATAGTAGTGGTGGTGGGTAAGTGGGTGGGTAGTGATTAGTAGTAGTAATAGTTGTAGCAGCAAGAACAGCAGTAGCAGCAGTATCAGTAGCATCAGTAGTAGCAGTATTTAGTTTATGGAGAAGCGCTAAACCTGTAGAAGCCGTACAGTGCCTTGTTCATGTCCTAAAAAAAAAAGCTGTTTCCTGTACTTTCATCGCAGACACTGTCAAGATTTTCACAAGCATTAAGAAAGGGCGACTGTATTTTAATTACTCAAAATAAACTAACATTAACCTTGCTATAATGAACATTAACTAAAACCAGTGACATGTTAATTTTCTATAACTAAATCTTAGCCAATTCATCTAACGTCAGATTTAATTAATACCAGGAATATTAAATCTATTAATTTCGTGATGTGAAGACTGGTTATTGCAACAAGTGACGCTTGGCTTGTATGGTAGAGTCCTGCTTGCTGAGTGACACACGTAGACTGTGTGCGCTTAACACCCTCACATGTACATATATAACTGGCTTAGAACATCGGCAAGTGGAAGAATGAGTTACAACTTGTGCAACACTTGCGTATCTTTACTGCGGAAACGTTCCAACAATAAAGATACTCTAGTGTTGCACAAGTGTCTCGTTCTTCAGTGAGATATCGAAGAAACACTTGTTACGACCCACTAGATATCGAACACTTGTTACGACCCACTAGATATCGAAGAAACACTTGTTACGACACACTAAATATCGAAGTAACACTTACTACGACACTCTAGATATCGAACACTTGCTGCGACCAATGAGATATTGAAGTAACATTTGCTACGACCCATCAGATACAAACACACACTAGCAGCTAACACTTGCCATGGACCCACAAACCTCCTTGGAGGAGGAAGAGGACGGTGGTGGCGGAGGCAAGAACAAAAACTACAACCTGAAGAAAGACGCCCACACACCACGTCAGCCACCAGTCTGGCGCCTAGATACACCCACTCACACACACACCTACATCACCATACAACTACTCACACCTGCATTGCCCTACACACACGTACATGACCAGAAACGCGCACGACACACACTCACACGAAGAAGGGTTAATAATAAATCAGCTCTAGATAAACACCAGAAACAGGGGAAATACATGACTGGAGAAAGTAAAGGATGTGGATAACTAACAATCAGGAACAAGAAAATACAAATTATTAATGATCTAAGGTATCAAAGATGGAGAGGGAAACTTTGACGGACAAGAAGAAAGCACGAGGCACAGAGCTCTCATGGTGTTCAGCTGAAATGAAGAAAGACAACCTGGGAGGAAAATACAAAAGCAAGAGGAGCAAAAATTAAAAAAAAAAAAGAAAAAAAAGAAGAAACAGGATAAACTAAGGTGACAAAAATATCTGTTTATTTTTTCTAAGAATAGGAGAGTAAGTGAACGAGAAGACTAATGTGAATTCTGTATAAATCAAGAAAGTAAGTGATGAGAAGACAATTAAACCTGAGACCTCACAATTTACACACAGTTTATGTCGAAGAAGACAGGACGAATGAGAGAGAGGGAGGGAGAGAGGGAGAGAGATGGGAAAGAATAAGCAGTAGAGAAATGGAGCAACCTACCTGGAGGGTGTTCCGGGGGTTAACGCCCCCGCAACCCGGTCCATGACCAGGCCTCGAAGTGAATCAGGGTCTGATCAACCAGGCTGTTACTGCCGGCCGCACGTAATCCAATGTACGAGCCACAACCCGGCTGGTCAAGCACTGACTTAAGAGGGAAGAGACCGCCTATCAAGGGGTGAACCAACAGAGAATATAGGAAATGCCCTTAAACACCACAGACTCCTCCAGTATCTCCACAAGAGAACACAACATGAAGAGACAGAAGGATGATTGTGTTGCACTCTTATATATAAAGTAACAGACGAAAGATTCAAGAGTGTGGTATTTAACTCTATACTCTCTTACACAGTTGCTGGATCAACCATCAACTCTCACAAAGTTGCTGGATCAACCATCAACTCTCACACAGTTGCTGGATCAACCACCAACTCTTACACAGTTGCTGGATCAACCATCAACTCTCACACAGTTGCTGGATCAACCATCAACTCTCACACAGTTGCTGGATCAACCATCAACTCTTTCACAGTTGCTGGATCAACCATCAACTCTCTCACAGTTGCTGGATCAACCATCAACACTCACGTAGTTGCTGGATCAACCATCAACTCTTACAGAGTTGCTGGATCAACCATAAAACGTCTACATTGCCACCAAAAAAAAGATAAATCCTTGAATTCAATTTGGGTGGACGTTCGCATTTTCCAATTTTGTCTTTCCACTGCCAGAGCCTCCAAGAATAATGATGAGGAGGATGGAGGAGACTGGAGGATGGAGGAAGAGGAGGAACAGGAGAAGGCATGGAGAGGGAAGAGGAAAGAGGGATACCTTTGATATCTTCTGGTAAGATGTTGAATAGTCTGGGGCCACGGACGTTGATATAGTTTTCCTTGTTGTGCTCACTGCACCCTGCTTTTCACTGAGCTTATTTTGGACTTCCTTCCATGATGGGAGTGAAAAGGCAGGAACTAAAATGGAGGAGGAAGAAGGAAGGAGAGAAGGAGGAAGGACCAGGACTGAGGAGGGAGATCAGAGTAGGGAAAAAAGGGGAAACAGGAAGACGAATGAGGAGGGCGATGGAGGAGGTGGACAAGATGGGGGGGGGATGAAAGAGGTGGATAAGATGGAGGGGGATGAAGGAGGTGGATAAGATGAATGAGGGGGATGAAGAAGGTAGATAAGATGAAGAAGGGGTATAATATGGAGGGGGATGAAGAAGGTAGACAAAATGAAGGAGGTGCATAAGATGGAGGGGGATTAAGGAGGTGGATAAGATGAAGAGGGATGTAGGAGGGGGTTGAGATGGAGGGGATATGATGGAGGGGGATAAAGAAGAGGATGAACGAGGGGGATGAAGAAGGATAAGATGGAGGGAGATGAAGGACAGGGATAAGATGAAGGGGGGATAAGATGAAGGAGGGGGATAAGATAGAGGGGATAAAGGAGAAAGATGAAGGAGGGGATGAAGGAGGGGGATAAGATGAAGGAGGGGGATGAGATGAAGGAGGAGGATAAGATGAAGGATGGGGTGAAGGAGGAGGATAAGATGAAGGAGGGAAGGTAAGAGACAACATGGTTATTGTGTATTCTTCAGCGCTACAAGTTTTATGGTGATACAATAACAGTTCCAGTGTTTAATACAACAGTTTGTACACACACACACATATACACACACACGTACATATACACACACACACACACACACACACACACACACACACACACACACACACACACACACACACACACACACACACACAGGCTTGTACTGTAGGGAGAACAAAGGATGGTTTTTTAAAAAGCGAAGGGATAAGAGAGGGAGAGAGAGAAAGAGACAAGAGAGAGAGGGAGAGCCGAGAGGGAGAGACGAGAGAGAGGAGAGAGAGAGAGGAGACAGACGAGAGAGACAGACGAGAGAGACAGAAACGAGAGAGACAGAGACGAGAGAGACAGAGACGAGAGAGACAGAGACGAGAGAGACAGAGACGAGAGAGACAGAGACGAGAGAGACAGAGACGAGAGAGAGAGAGAGACGAGAGAGACAGAGACGAGAGAGACAGAGAGAGACGAGAGATAAAAAAAAAAAGCAGGAGTGAAGAAGTGAGTATAGACAACATAACACAACTGTAAGAGCGACACTAAGCAATAACAACTACAAAGCTAACAAAACACACAGAACAAACACAAGAGAACAAAGGTACAAAGATATAACAAAATGTTTGGGTAACCTACATGAGAATACAACTGTTCAAATAAATGTGACAACAATATTGAATTACTCATATTTAAAGATGTGTTGCACATACAGCCCCGCAACACCCAACTAGTTGACTCAATCTGCCAGTGTGTCTGTCTGCCAGTGTGTCTGTCAGTCCGTCCGTCCGTCAGTCGTCGTCATGATGATACCTGTCTTCCCTGGGAATCGTAGTTCCCCTCCCATTTCTCGCCTCAAAACCTGCTTACTTCCCATTCCGCAGGCAAAGTATGACCCCTGCCGACTTAGCGCTTCCCCATGACTAAACACTGACCAACAATGGTTTAAATCCAAGTTTAAAAACACGTGTTTCTAAATAATACTGGAACACTGAATTCAAATGTGAAGTTAAGTCTTGATGGAACACACACACAGTGTGGAAAACAACACCACGGTAAACTATGTTACCAAGACAATCGCCATGGAGAAGATACCAGGGAAACCTGACAATGGTAAGACTACTGCTGGACACTGCTGCCGGAGAACCATACAACTAATGCAGGAGAACCATACTACTGCTGGACACTGCTGCCGGAGAACCATACAACTACTGCAGGAGAACCATACTACCGCTGGACACTGCTGCGGGAAAACCATACTACTGTTGGACACTGCTGCTGGAGAACCATACTACTGCTGGACACTCCTGCGGGAGAACCATACTACTGCTGGACACTGCTGCGGGAGAACCATACTATTGCTGGACACTGCTGCGGGAGAACCATACTACTGCTGGACACTGCTGCGGGAGAACCATACTACAGCTGGACACTGCTGCGGGAGAACCATACTACTGCTGGACACTGCTGCGGGAGAACCAAACTACTGCGGGACACTGCTGCGGGAGAACCATACTACTGCTGCGGGAGAACCATACTACTGCTGCGGGAAAACCATACTACCGCTGGACACTGCTGCGGGAGAACCATACTACTGTTGGACACTGCTGCCGGAGAACCATACTACTGCTAGACAATACTATGGGAACACCATACTACTACTGTGGAAGAACCATACTACTACTGCGGGTGAACCATACTACTACTGCGGGAGAACCATACTACTACTGCGGGAGAACCATACTACTGCTGCGGGAGAACTATACTACTGCTGTGGGAGAACCATACAACTGCTTGACACTGCTGTGGGAGAACCATACTACTGCTGCAGGAGAACCATACTACTACTGCTGCGGGAGAACTATACTACTGCTGCGGGAGAACCATACTACTGCTGTGGGAAAACCATACTACTGCAAGACAATGCTGTGGGAGAACCATACTACTGCTGGACACTGCTGCAGGAGAACCATACTACTGCTGCGGGAGAACCACACTACTGCTAGACAATACTGTGGGAGAACCACACTACTGCTGGACACTGCTGCGGGAGAGCCATACTACTGCTGGACACTGCTGCGGGAGAACCATACTACTGCTGGACACTGCTGCGGAAGAACCATACCACTGCTGGACACTGCTGCGGAAGAACCATACTACTGCTGCAAGAAAACCATTCAGCTGCAGAAGAACCACACTACTGCTGCTGCGGGAGAACCATACTACTGCTGGACACTGCTGCGGGAGAAGCATGCCACCGCTGGACACTGCTGCGGGAGAAGCATGCCACCGCTGGACACTGCTGCGGGAGAAGCATGCCACCGCTGGACACTGCTGCGGGAGAAGCATGCCACCGCTGGACACTGCTGCGGGAGAAGCATGCCACCGCTGGACACTGCTGCGGGAGAAGCATGCCACCGCTGGACACTGCTGCGGGAGAAGCATGCCACCGCTGGACACTGCTGCGGGAGAAGCATGCCACCGCTGGACACTGCTGCGGGAGAAGCATGCCACCGCTGGACACTGCTGCGGGAGAAGCATGCCACCGCTGGACACTGCTGCGGGAGAAGCATGCCACCGCTGGACACTGCTGCGGGAGAAGCATGCCACCGCTGGACACTGCTGCGGGAGAAGCATGCCACCGCTGGACACTGCTGCGGGAGAAGCATGCCACCGCTGGACACTGCTGCGGGAGAAGCATGCCACCGCTGGACACTGCTGCGGGAGAAGCATGCCACCGCTGGACACTGCTGCGGGAGAAGCATGCCACCGCTGGACACTGCTGCGGGAGAAGCATGCCACCGCTGGACACTGCTGCGGGAGAAGCATGCCACCGCTGGACACTGCTGCGGGAGAAGCATGCCACCGCTGGACACTGCTGCGGGAGAAGCATGCCACCGCTGGACACTGCTGCGGGAGAAGCATGCCACCGCTGGACACTGCTGCGGGAGAAGCATGCCACCGCTGGACACTGCTGCGGGAGAAGCATGCCACCGCTGGACACTGCTGCGGGAGAAGCATGCCACCGCTGGACACTGCTGCGGGAGAAGCATGCCACCGCTGGACACTGCTGCGGGAGAAGCATGCCACCGCTGGACACTGCTGCGGGAGAAGCATGCCACCGCTGGACACTGCTGCGGGAGAAGCATGCCACCGCTGGACACTGCTGCGGGAGAAGCATGCCACCGCTGGACACTGCTGCGGGAGAAGCATGCCACCGCTGGACACTGCTGCGGGAGAAGCATGCCACCGCTGGACACTGCTGCGGGAGAAGCATGCCACCGCTGGACACTGCTGCGGGAGAAGCATGCCACCGCTGGACACTGCTGCGGGAGAAGCATGCCACCGCTGGACACTGCTGCGGGAGAAGCATGCCACCGCTGGACACTGCTGCGGGAGAAGCATGCCACCGCTGGACACTGCTGCGGGAGAAGCATGCCACCGCTGGACACTGCTGCGGGAGAAGCATGCCACCGCTGGACACTGCTGCGGGAGAAGCATGCCACCGCTGGACACTGCTGCGGGAGAAGCATGCCACCGCTGGACACTGCTGCGGGAGAAGCATGCCACCGCTGGACACTGCTGCGGGAGAAGCATGCCACCGCTGGACACTGCTGCGGGAGAAGCATGCCACCGCTGGACACTGCTGCGGGAGAAGCATGCCACCGCTGGACACTGCTGCGGGAGAAGCATGCCACCGCTGGACACTGCTGCGGGAGAAGCATGCCACCGCTGGACACTGCTGCGGGAGAAGCATGCCACCGCTGGACACTGCTGCGGGAGAAGCATGCCACCGCTGGACACTGCTGCGGGAGAAGCATGCCACCGCTGGACACTGCTGCGGGAGAAGCATGCCACCGCTGGACACTGCTGCGGGAGAAGCATGCCACCGCTGGACACTGCTGCGGGAGAAGCATGCCACAGCTGGACACGGCTGCGGGAGAAGCATGCCACCGCTGGACACGGCTGCGGGAGAAGCATGCCACCGCTGGACACGGCTGCGGGAGAAGCATGCCACCGCTGGACACGGCTGCGGGAGAAGCATGCCACCGCTGGACACGGCTGCTTGAGAAGCATGCCACCGCTGGACACGGCTGCGGGAGAAGCATGCCACCGCTGGACACGGCTGCGGGAGAAGCATGCCACCGCTGGACACGGCTGCGGGAGAAGCATGCCACCGCTGGACACGGCTGCGGGAGAAGCATGCCACCGCTGGACACGGCTGCGGGAGAAGCATGCCACCGCTGGACACTGCTGCGGGAGAAGCATGCCACCGCTGGACACTGCTGCGGGAGAAGCATGCCACCGCTGGACACTGCTGCGGGAGAAGCATGCCACCGCTGGACACTGCTGCGGGAGAAGCATGCCACCGCTGGACACTGCTGCGGGAGAAGCATGCCACCGCTGGACACTGCTGCGGGAGAAGCATGCCACCGCTGGACACTGCTGCGGGAGAAGCATGCCACCGCTGGACACTGCTGCGGGAGAAGCATGCCACCGCTGGACACTGCTGCGGGAGAAGCATGCCACCGCTGGACACTGCTGCGGGACACTGCTGCGGGAGAAGCATGCCACCGCTGGACACTGCTGCGGGAGAAGCATGCCACCGCTGGACACTGCTGCGGGAGAAGCATGCCACCGCTGGACACTGCTGCGGGAGAAGCATGCCACCGCTGGACACTGCTGCGGGAGAAGCATGCCACCGCTGGACACTGCTGCGGGAGAAGCATGCCACCGCTGGACACTGCTGCGGGAGAAGCATGCCACCGCTGGACACTGCTGCGGGAGAAGCATGCCACCGCTGGACACTGCTGCGGGAGAAGCATGCCACCGCTGGACACTGCTGCGGGAGAAGCATGCCACCGCTGGACACTGCTGCGGGAGAAGCATGCCACCGCTGGACACTGCTGCGGGAGAAGCATGCCACCGCTGGACACTGCTGCGGGAGAAGCATGCCACCGCTGGACACTGCTGCGGGAGAAGCATGCCACCGCTGGACACTGCTGCGGGAGAAGCATGCCACCGCTGGACACTGCTGCGGGAGAAGCATGCCACCGCTGGACACTGCTGCGGGAGAAGCATGCCACCGCTGGACACTGCTGCGGGAGAAGCATGCTACCGCTGGACACTGCTGCGGGAGAAGCATGCTACCGCTGGACACTGCTACGGGAAAAAAATCAGAGTAAACAGGTGATATCACAATATGCAGAACAACCACTGTGAAACAACAAAGGGAGGCAAGCAGCTGGACACTCTTCAAGAGAGGTTGGACAGGTTGCTAAATTTGCAGAGTAATAAAGAGGTTGGTAAAGATTAACCTCAGCACGTACATTACTACTACAGTCATGAAGAAGAGTGATGAACTGGTACGGAGTATACAGAGTCTGTGGAAATGGAATGCGTTCAGTCTCGATCTGAAGGAAATTGACACAGGTCCAATTTCGTAGATAAAGAGACCCTGACCAGCATCAAGGAACCTCCCTTGAGAGGTCAGCAGATACAAAATAATGAAAGCAGAAGCTGGAGAAAGTAAAATAAAAACTATCACAAGGGAAGAAAAGTGGCCAACTGAAAGAAACCTAGAGAAAACATGACACGCAACATTTACATACAAACGTATAAACAGAATGTGGCATGCAAAGAGTACGTAACCTTTATTCGGCGCATGTACACACCCTCATTTACAGACTATCTCCCCCAACCAGTGAACCAGGTTGCTAAGAGTTGATGATGGGGCCCCGTCGTTCAACTAGTGACCAGGTTCTAGCCAATAAGAAGATGGTTTTGGCAATCGCAGAGGTTATGTGGGTACCGCTCTCCTGTCTGCCCTTGTCATTCCCATTCTAGAGCTGGTTGAAGCACGGTCTGCTATCTTGTGGCTTCTATTTCTGCTTTGCTTACCGTGGAGTGCACTCTACTTATCACTGTACATAGTGTACATATTGCTGTTCTAAATTGGTGAAGGATAATATAAGTCTAAACTTTTTCTACTGTGTTTATTTGCTCCCATTACACCCGGGGTAACAGGCCATTTGGAATCCTGGGTTGTAATATGGGTAGCCTGTCCGGGAGCTGGAGCTGGACTTAGAAAAACGGTTGAGTTTAGGGTGAAGCTCGTAGCAGGAACATTGTGCAGCTTGCTGTCTGGCATTGCTTTACAAATTTTGCGTGTCAGTTGCTTTATGATCAGCCTTGCTATTGTGTGATCGTTCAACAGCTCGCTACTAGCTTGTTCGGTGTGCTCGCTTCGCTACGGTCAATCTTCTAGAACAGTGTAGCTGTCTGGCATTGCTTTACAAATTTTGCGTGTCAGTTGTTACTAGCCTGTTCGGTGTGGAGAATTTTGCAGTCGGCTTTGCTTGTATGCGTATTCTGCAATCGTATTGTGCATAGCTAAGCGTGTTCTGCAAATTAACGTGTTACGTTGGGGTATTCTGCAATCGTACTGTGCATAGCGAATAACTTATGCCACCTAGACGAGTCAGACGTCTGGTGTCGGCATATACTTTGCATAACCTACCTAAATTGTCCCTACAGCGTTGTTGGCAAATTGCTCGTTCCATTGGCATTACATACAAACGCACTCTCACAGCTGCGCAACTGCGTTCACTGATTGCTGACAAACTTATAGAAGAAGAGATGGCACATCAGACTCCTCCCTCTACGGGAGCTAGGGCAAAAACTCCTATGTTCTCGCAGGAGGAAGATGATACTCCAACGGAGCAAAATGGTCAGTATAGTGCAGCTGGGTTGTCTCAAGGTGAATCAGCGTCGTTGGCACTTGAGCTGGCAAAAATCAATCTTGAGCAAACTAGGGAACAGAGAGCATTCGCAAGGGAAGAATTTGATAGGGAAAGAGAAAGGAGGCAGTTTTCGCATTCTGTAAATGATTTTAGTTTACAAAAAGCAGTACAGTTTGTTCCCCGCTTCAATGAGGCCGAACCAGAGCAATTTTTCGAAAGCTTCGAAAATCAGGCTCGAGCCTTGAGGTGGCTGGAACAGCATTGGGCATCGTTGGTTCATACAGCATTATCGGGTAAGGCACAGGAATTTACGTCAGTATTAAATGACGCTGAATTCTCTGATTATCAAGTAGTGAAGACCACAGTGTTGGGAGCATATACATGTATCCCAGCCAAATATCGCAAGCGTTTTAAATTAAGCAGGCGGCAGCTTGGTCAATCCCTAGTGGACTTTGTGAGACAGCAAACCAAAGCTTTTACCAGCTGGTATAAAGCAAGTGGTGTCTCTACCTTTGAGGAGCTGGTGCAGCTTATTCTGATTGATAACCTGCTGGAGTCTGTGGGACCAGAGGTTCGAGTCTTTCTGCAGGATCGTGACTTAACCACTGCATTGGAGGCAGCCAGGTTGGCTGATACCTTCGAAACTAACCGCTCCTTGTCCGAGCGGTCCCGTCTCTCTTTTCAACAGCCTGGCATGAGCAGAGATCGTCATCCTTGGAGAATGAAGTGCCAGCCGGAGGGAGAACGTCTACGTCAGCCAACCAAGTCACCTGGTGAGCCACGCTTCTCAACATATGGTCCACCTGCGGAGAGGCAAACTACTCATGGTGCATCTCGACAACAGTATCCAGAGAGACACCAGCCAGAACGACACCATTTGCAACGTCAACAGGGAGTAAAGGGCAAGCCTGTCGTCTGCTTCAGGTGCAATAAAGTAGGTCACATCAGTCCCAACTGCCCCCATAAACCCCAACCCATTGGGAAAATCTCTAATATCCCTAGTAACATGTCCCCTAGAGAAGTAGAAAAAGGTATGGCCCCTTATTATTGCAAGAGTCTTATTTCCCTTCAGGAAAACTCAGAAACAACTAAAGTAAAGACCTTTAGAGATACTGGAGCATATTGCTCACTTGTAAGAGAGGGAATATTACCCCTTTCAGAGAATACTTCTTTGAATTCCTCTGTTTTATTGGAAGCATTTGGAGGAGCTATATATTCTGTTCCTTTGCATAAAATTTATGTACAGTGCAAATATTACACTGGGTACTTGACTGTAGGCGTCTCAAAAGGATTCCCCATGAAAGATGCAGTGTTATTACTGGGTAATAACATTACTACTGTTAGTTCGTGTCCTGAACCTATAATGATTAATTCTTCTCCGGTGTTGGCCATAACTCGGGCAACATCCCAAGGGTTGTCTGGAGAGAATGTTGATCTATCCTTGGACGACTCCGATCTCGGAATAGCCACATTGTTTTACGAGGAAAACTGGCCA
Organism: Cherax quadricarinatus; assembly: GCF_038502225.1. Taxonomy (NCBI): domain Eukaryota; kingdom Metazoa; phylum Arthropoda; class Malacostraca; order Decapoda; family Parastacidae; genus Cherax; species Cherax quadricarinatus. The sequence continues at coordinate 19,854,169 of NC_091328.1, forward strand.
GAGCCTCGTAGATCAAGTGAACAGACCCCGATCAAGCCTTCCTATTCCCAGGTTGCAGGATTGCCAGATGTCTCTGTTTCCATGCCCGAGGGACTGTCCTTCCGGGAGGAACAACGAAAGGACCCTTCTTTAAAATTCGCTTTTGAGGCAGCCATGGGTAAATCCTCTTTGGGTCATCCGGTCAAGTATGAAGTTAAAAACGATTATTTGATCTGCACCGAGACTGGTAAGGAGATAGAGGGCCGGCAATTGTATGACAGGTTAGTGGTTCCAACAAAGTATAGACCTCAAATATTAAATATAGCTCAAAATACGTCATTAGGAGGTCACTTAGGAATTACAAAAACCTTGTATAGAATCACAAAAGAATTTTATTGGCCAAAATTAAAGAAAGATGTGAAGAATCATATTAGGTGTTGCCGAGAATGTCAGCAAGTTGGAAAACCTGGACATTCCATTAAACCTGCACCTCTCCAACCTATACCTGCTGATGGAGAACCTTTTGCAGATTTAATTATAGATTGTGTAGGTCCACTACCTAGGTCAAAGTCTGGAAATCAATATTTATTTACGATTATGGATAAAGTAACCAGATATCCTGAAGCAATTCCCATGCGTAGTATTAATACTAAAGCTATTCTCAAAGCTTTAACAAAATTAATTTCTTGTTTTGGCATTCCTAAAACTATTCAAAGTGATCAAGGTACTAACTTCACTGCCAAAGCATTTAGGGAAGTATTAACTAGGTTAGGGATAATCCACAACTTATCCACTGCCTATCATCCTCAGTCCCAAGGCGCCTTGGAAAGATTCCACCAGACATTAAAAACAATGATGAGAAGTTTTTGCATGCACTTTCCTACAGACTGGGATGAATCACTACCTTTGTTGCTGTTCTCAGTACGAGAAACGGTGCAAGAGTCTACAGGGTATAGTCCTTTTGAGCTCATCTTTGGGCACAATGTACGAGGTCCTCTTTGGGTGCTCAAAGAAGGATGGATGGGAGAAGACGTTAGCTCAACACTCTACAATCCGTCTTCAAGGTTGCAGGTGGCACGTCAGTTAGCCAAGGCTAACCTAAAGACAGCTCAAAGCAAGATGAAACAGAGGTATGACAGAAGTGCACAATTCCGCTCCTTCCATCCAGGAGACAAGGTGTTGGTGCAGGAACCTATACCTGGCCACACCTTGAAAGCTAGATTTACGGGACCTATGCAGATTGTAAGTAGATTATCTGATGTAAATTATGTGGTAGCTCCCATTGATAAGACCTCAAAAACTAAAACTTACCACATTAATCAAATAAAGGTTACGTACTCTTTGCATGCCACACAGAACATCCGGAATGTAAACTAACCTGGAATGCTGAACACACGATCGCTCAGAGACGTGTAAATAAAGACACCTTGAAGGTAGTCTTGACCACATGTGTGTCACCAATCCTCGATTAACCAGCGCCGGTACCACTCCTTCACACATACACAAGGTCAATAAAGCTGAGAGGTATACTTGCACACAGGTGAACCAGCTACATCATTTGTCTGCCACAAAAGCTTATATACCTGTCATATACATTAATGCTTTCCCTAAAATCCATGTAAGTCCATTGTTCGGTACTCAACTTATTTTGTCCATAGAAACCCACGTTATATCGGAAAAATGCGTGTTCCAGCCATAATATTCTCTATGTAATTTCAAAAAGCAATTTACAAATGGTTATTTGCCCAAAATTTAACATTAAGTACAGTTCCTTTTCATTTACATTGTTAATTATTGTATATCCGTCAATTAAAGAGAACAAAGGAACATACAATACGCAACTGTCTTTACACATGCTCACTGTTGTGATGTATGTTAAATGGGGGGAGGGGTGTCACAGATGTGTAGGAGATGGCAGCACCAGCTGGACTCTCCCTCTCTTTGTCATTCATAATACTCTCTCTCACACTCCAGCCTCGTATCTGACACAATACTCTTTACATATGCCCATCACTCCCTCACTCTTATGGTGAGGGCTTAATATTAGTGGGTATACACTGTGTGAAGGTAATGGTGAGTATATCTCGTAGGAAGAACTGCAGGGTGTGGTAAGAATGTTGTTCAAGGTAACATGGGTTTAGAGCAAGTCGCTCCTGCCTCTCACAACTACCGGACCACTATGACAGTTTTGGATGCACTGGATGATAAACAAAATGCAGATGTAGTATACACAAATTCTGCAAAAGCCTTCGACAAGTGCGATCATAGTGCAATAACGCACAAAATGTGTGCTAGAAGATTAACTGGATATGTGAGCAGGTGAATCTTCAACTCTCTAACAGAATCCAAAGGGTAAATGGTTAAGTCGGAGATTGCTACTGTGAAAAGCTGTTCTACAAGGTACAGTACTCGCCGCCATCCTGTTCCTCATTCTCATATCAGACGTACATGTAGACAGAGATGTAAATCAGAGCACCGTGTCTTCTTTTGCATACGGTACTAGAATCTGCACGAGTGTCATCTACTGAGAACACTGTAAATCACCAAGTGGATGTAAACCAAGTTTTCCAGTGGGCCACGGAAAACTAGAGGAAATAATAGCTAGAACGTAGTATACTACAAACTTTAACCACACAACAGAGCGAAAGCTAATTTGAAAGATTTGGGAGTGTGACTGTCAGAGGCTCTCACCTTCAAGGACCACAAGTGTCACTATCACGTCTGCAAAAAGAAAAAAAAATGATAGGATGGATAATGGGAACTTTCAAAACAAGGGATGCCATGCCTATGATGACTGTTTAAGACGCTTGTTCTTTCTAGGCTGGAATACTGATGTACACTAACAGCCCTATTTAAGGACTGTGAAATCGCAGATCTTGAGAATGTACAGAGAATCTTCACTATATCTTTACGTACGGTTAACCACCTTAATAAATCCCTTTATTGGGCCTGTCATTCCCGTTGATGACCTAAGCACACATGTTTTAAGGGATCATTTGGAGACCTACCCCACAAAGGGAACATTTGGAGTCTCCTGATCAGTACTCCCTGGAATGAAAACAACAAAAGATGCATCATAATCTACATCTCGAAAATCCTAGAGGGGTTGGTCCCAAATCTGCACAAAGAAATCACTCTCTACAGTGCAACATACCCTCAATGAAAAGTACGGGTGTCATGGGTACACTAATAGAAACACAGTAAGTGTCTGGGGCTCAAGACTCCAGGTAGGTAGACCACTGTCACACTACATCCGCTGTTCATTGCAGGCAGCTGTGGCGGCTTCCGTAGAACATAATTACATCCATAGTGCAAGTGCAAGTTCTCTACACACGCACAGAGTGAGCACAAACAGTATGGATGCATGCATCCCGGGCCGCGGGGGTGGTGACCCCTAGAACGTCCTCTAGGTAGGTAGATACCTGGGTTTGTGTGGATGTCTTGGCCTCATGTGATTACTCTGTATCCTAGAACACTCGTGTGGGTCGCTGTTGAGGTGTCACCCAGGCCGGCACTGGGTGACACCTGACAAGAGCATTTGCTGGCATCTAAGAGTGACTGACATTAACACACTTAGCACATGCTCGTATACACGTTGATAGCAAGTGTTGTCCTTAGAATAGTGGCTCCCAGGCTGGGTCTAAGGAATGACACACTTCCCGAAAGGTGACTATGTCCACACGTTAATTAGTGCGTGCATATCTTCTCCGGGCTATATATACTCTCGAGTACGCATTTCCTAGTCTGCTTCCCGAGTAGATATATGAGAGCAGACCATGTTTACACTACCAAGGTACTTCCAACTCCGGCCTAGGTTGGTTGCCAGGTAATGCCAGATAAAGAGAGACTAACGCCCTCTCCTTTCGTGAATGCAAAGACAGAATGTCCTGTCATTCGTTATCATTGGTGCTGTATACTTACTTAAGATTTCAGATATTAAGCTCTTACCTTACAATATACCGCGCAGGGAGCTAGCAGGAGAGAGCCAGCATCTCGAGAGGACTTAGCGAGGGGATCAATGGATACATAACCCTCTATCAAACAGGCCTTGTAATGAAACAGTGCTCCTTCTTCCTCCCTTCTATCTCCCCCGAGGGGTTGGAAAGGTAGGGTTTTTACTGAGATGGGGAAAATTCCTCTACACTTGCCAATTGTAGGATGCATATAGTCACCAGTTATTCGACCACCTTTACGGAACAGGTTAAGAATGTCACCACTACAGATACAGATTCTGGCGCAGGAACCTAGGGCATACCCAGTGGTGGCTGCAGCGAAGTGTTCGTGGGAGACATAATAAAAAACCTGGAGCAGCACCTCAAAGATCATAAGTACACATGTAGAAGGGACGATATTAACGAGTATTTAATTCACTGACGCTCACGTGACTATCTGATGAAGTGGAGAGAGACAAAACTCGTAATCAAATAAGACTGTTGCCTGCATCACCAACGATCACAGTTACCAATACTGTTGTACAGAAACCGATGAAGTAGGATGTCAGACGTACTGACCAACTTGTTGCAACTCAGTAAAACACAGCGATCAAGTTACTTGACACACCACTGATCTCATGCGTCCCACACTTGACTTCTCTGCTTTTATATACACATGTACACCTTCTCGTTAACAGAAATAGTACCTAATCAGCCAATCATATGGCACCACCTCATTGCCTAAAAGGAGAATGACCAGACTTATTCAAGCTGACAGGAATGTGACAGTAACTCAAATAGCTACGTGATACAACAGTGATATGCAGAAGAGCATCTCTGAATGCACAACACTTTGAACCTTAAAGTGGATGGGTTTCAACAGCAAAAGACAACACCGGGTTCCACTCCTGTCGGCTAAGAACAGTAAACTGAAGCTACAGTGGGCACAGGTTCACCAAAAGTGTACGGCTGAAAAAAAAAAAAAGTCAGGTCTGACCAATCACGATTTCTGATGCGATATGCAGATGGTAGGGTCAGAATTTGGCGCCAACCTTTGGGATGTGGTGAAACCGAAGATTCAAAGCATGAATGTGCAGCAGAGAAATATGCAGCAATGGCGTGATGCTATCATGCCATCATGGACCAAGATTTATAAGGAATGTTTCCAGCACCCTGCTGAGTCCATGCCACTAAGAATTCAGGCTGTCCTGGGAACAAAGGAGGGCCCCCAGTATCCTGTACAAGAAGGGTGTACCTAATGAAGCGGCCACCGAGTGCACATACTGTAAAAATCTCATATCTTGTAGTTGACAGATAAAGGTCCCAATGAGCGAAGCATTTCCTAATGAAATAGGAAAACAATACCTGGAAAAACTGTCAACAATATTTGGATAACAGTACCAACAATAATGAGAAGGCAATATTATTATTACTGGGAAGACAATGCCACCAATGCTAGGAAGACAATACCAATAATATTGGGAAAACAATACCAATAATACTGGGAAGACAATATCAATAATACTGGGAAGACAATACCAATAATATTGGGGAAACAATACCAATAATACTGGGAAGACAATGCCAATAATACTGGGAAGACAATGCCAATAATACTGGGAAGACAATGCCAATAATACTGGGAAGACAATGCCAATAATACTGGGAAGACAATGCCAATAATACTGGGAAGACAATGCCAATAATACTGGGAAGACAATGCCAATAATACTGGGAAGACAATGCCAATAATACTGGGAAGACAATGCCAATAATACTGGGAAGACAATGCCAATAATACTGGGAAGACAATACCTGGAAATAGTGTTAACAATAGGAACTATACCAGTACAGTATGGAGAATAAAGAACAGGTAAATACCAAGAACAAATGACTAATAAACTGAGCCGCAGTGCGGGACCGACAACTACTGAAGACACGGAGACCATATTACCGGGGAATATTACTGGGGAATATTACTGGGGAATATTACCGGGGAATATTACCGGGGAATATTACCGGGGAATATTACTGGGGAATATTACTGGGGAATATTACCGGGCAATATTACTGGAGGATATTACTGGGGAATATTACTGGGGAATATTACCAGGGAATATTTAGAGATACATCCAGAGGTACACAAGTCACACGAAGTGAATATCAGACATTTTAAACAACACTATGTTGTTTTACTGAACGCAGCAGCCAGAAAATATGGCGATAATACACAGAAACGCACACAAGCACACTATACACATACCCAGATTTACACACACCCAAATATATATATACACACACACACACAATACACACACACACACACACACACACAGGGAGATTGCCTGAGGCATGGAAGACAGCAAATGTAGTCCCAATCTTTAAAAAAGGAGACAGACATGAAGCATTAAACTACAGACCAGTGTCACTGACATGAATAGTATGCAAAATCATGGAGAAGATTATCAGAAGAGTGGTGGAACACCTAGAAAGGAACGATCTCATCAACAGCAGCCAACATGGTTTCAGGGACGGGAAATCCTGTGTCACAAACCTACTGGAGTTCTATGACATGGTGACAGCAGTAAGACAAGAGAGAGAGGGGTGGGTGGATTGCATATTCTTGGACTGCAAGACGGCGTTTGACAGAGTTCCACACAAGAGATTGGTGCAAAAACTGGAGGACCAAGCAGGGATAACAGGGAAGGCACTACAATGGATCAGGGAATATTTGTCAGGAAGACAGCAGCGAGTCATGGTACGTGGCGAGGTGTCAGAGTGGGCACCTGTGACCAGCGGGGTCCCACAGGGGTCAGTCCTAGGACCAGTGCTGTTTCTGGTATTTGTGAACGACATGACGGAAGGAATAGACTCTGAGGTGTCCCTGTTTGCAGATGACGTGAAGTTGATGAGAAGAATTCACTCGATCGAAGACCAGGCAGAACTACAAAGGGATCTGGACAGGCTGCAGACCTGGTCCAGCAATTGGCTCCTGGAGTTCAATCCCACCAAGTGCAAAGTCATGAAGATTGGGGAAGGGCAAAGAAGACCGCAGACGGAGTACAGTCTAGGGGACCAGAGACTACAAACCTCACTCAAGGAAAAAGATCTTGGGGTGAGTATAACACCAGGCACATCTCCTGAAGCGCACATCAACCAAATAACTGCTGCAGCATATGGGCGCCTAGCAAACCTCAGAACAGCATTCCGACATCTTAATAAGGAATCATTCAGGACCCTGTACACCGTGTACGTTAGGCCCATATTGGAGTATGCGGCACCAGTTTGGAACCCACACCTAGCCAAGCACGTAAAGAAACTAGAGAAAGTGCAAAGGTTTGCAACAAGACTAGTCCCAGAGCTAAGAGGTATGTCCTACGAGGAGAGGTTAAGGGAAATCAACCTGACGACACTGGAGGACAGGAGAGATAGGGGGGACATGATAACGACATACAAAATACTGAGAGGAATTGACAAGGTGGACAAAGACAGGATGTTCCAGAGATTGGACACAGTAACAAGGGGACACAGTTGGAAGCTGAAGACACAGATAAATCACAGGGATGTTAGGAAGTATTTCTTCAGCCACAGAGTAGTCAGTAAGTGGAATAGTTTGGGAAGCGATGTAGTGGAGGCAGGATCCATACATAGCTTTAAGCAGAGGTATGATAAAGCTCACGGCTCAGGGAGAGTGACCTAGTAGCAATCAGTGAAGAGGCGGGGCCAGGAGCTCGGACTCGACCCCCGCAACCTCAACTAGGTGAGTACAACTAGGTGAGTACACACACACACACACACACACACACACACACACACACACACACACACACACACACACACACACACACTGGTGGTAATGAAGGATGGGTACCAAGTCATTGATCTTCACTGTTAATGTAAGCACATCCAGTATATTTAGTGCTTTGAAGATTTCTATGCAGGTGAGTCCTTTACACAAAGACCTTTACACAGACATCTACTCCGTCCTGAAACATATTTGTTCTATCACATCTGTGCAACTTAGATTTTAAGATATGAACCACAATGTCCAAAAAATATTTACTGTGAATTTCTGTAAAAGCTCCAAATATTTTTTTTAGAGTCATTAATGAAAGAAACTTTTTTTTTATCTTTTATTTTATTAGACCTTAAATATTTATAAAAGAAAGAGCGATAATCTACTTAGAGTGGTTTCACGTGATGATTTTGGATGATTTAGCTGTGGTAATAAGACCAGTTTAGCTGCCACTTGTGCTGTGTTGAGTGTTATCAGTACTGTTGTCTCCAACGTTTCTTCAGCCTCTTGTATGTTGCTTGGAGGAAGTGTTTCTCTTCCATTTAGTGTGGATGACAGTTGTAGTATTAGAGGATGTAGTTATTGTTTTTCAATGTGTGTATTCGTTGTTTCTCTCCAGATTATTATCTGCCTGATGGTACTGACAACAGCAAACCAACACCAGTTAGTGAAACTACGAATTACAAGGCCGAATGCAGTCTAAATAGTTCTTTATGGCTGCTCACTTTCATCATCGTTTCATTCATATGCATGTGAGCACTGGTAAAGGAATTAATCCATCTTTCTGTAGCTAAGCAGTGGCAACAGTTTGCCACTATCATGTTTGAACAATTATCTCTTAAACTGGAAGTTATGTACAACTTCAAGACAGACTTACATTTTAGATTTTGCCCCGAAGCGGTTAGTTTATTGTGTATCCAATATCCATCCTATGGACAGCAGTGGCTAGTTTATTGTGCACCCCATATCCATCCTGTGGACGGTAGTGTCTAGTTTACTGTTCACCCCATAGCCATCCAGTGGACGGTACCTCAAGAACATATGGATACACAAAAGCCTAGGAACTAGACCCCAAAAGGGATAACAGGAGTATATCTGGATTTATATAATATGCAGCTGACTTATCGGCTGCAAGAAAATTTAGGATATTTGCTGAACATACCTGGTATCTTTTCATTAATAATATATCTTGATGTATCAAATAGATTATACTATCTATATATATTTATCAATAAGTGGACAAATAAGCACATGGTGTTCAGGAAAATGAACAAAGTTGATCACATAATTTACATTTAGTTTAATCATTCGTATGTCTGTCAAACTGTCAGAAGTATTTGTAACCAAGCCTAAGCCTGGCTACCACGTCATCGGTCAGGAATCGTAAAAAAAAAAACTAAGGGAGGAGGAGGAGGAGGAGGAGGAGGAGGAGGAGGAGGAGGAGGAGGAGGAGGCGGCGGTGGCGGTGGCGGTGGTGGCGGCTGATTTCTTCTTAGAAGAGATTTCAAAACGTAGTTGATTCATGCAGGCAACTGAGTGGGCTCCATAAAGACCTGTGAACGATGTTCCGACGTGAAGGAAGTCAGAGCAAGGAAACTGTCTTCCAAGTTTGAAAGGCTTAATCGTCAGCCTGTATTATATAGGTACGTAACTTTCACCGTCTGTGACAGTATATGTGGCAGCTGGTGACACTGATCACATCGACTGTGTCACCACCAGTGACAGCAAGTATTGTGGCAGTTGGTGATACTGATCACCTAGACTGTGTGACCACCTGTGACAGCATGTATACCTGGCAGATAGTGGCAATGATCACATACATTGAGTGCTGATGTATTGTTGTCAATAACTGTACCATCAGTGCTGATGTATCGATGACAATTACCAGTACAAGGGACTACAAGCACTCCCAGTACGAGGGACTCCAGACACTCCCGGTAATGCAAGTGCTTTGAAGGAGGAACATTAGGATACACCAATATTCAACAGCGAAAGGATAACTGACCTGAAGAGCATCATCACTGGCTTGGTATCTCCTATCTCGGAAATTCTAGTTATGCACGTTATCAATTTTCCTCAAAGCTGCGGTAACAACATTGTTGTGCTCCTTTAATGTGAGATCCTTTGACTTTATTACTCAAAAAAACAATTGAGTGATGTCAGTTTTGTCCTGTACCTCCGAAAACGTCATTTCCTTAATTTTGCCGTAATCAAGTAACAGAAATTTGTCCTCAGTGAACAACATATTGTTGTCAGTCAGCAGACGGTGTCTTCATGATGCCACTAACACAAATTCTCATATCGACTGTAAATGATAAAATTTTATATTATCAGGGAGAAAAAAGCTTTATCAGGGACCACTCCGAATCCTGTATCAAGAACCCATTAGGATCCTGTATCAGGGACCCTGAGGATCCTGTATCAAGGAACCACGAGGATCCAGAATCAAGGACCCATGAGGATCCTGTATCAGGGACCCCTGACGATAATGTATCAGGGACCCCTGACGATCCTGTGTCAGGGGCCCTTAAAGATCCTTAATCAAACCCTAATACAGGATCCTCAGGGATCCCTAGTAAATGCAGGGTTACCACCTATGCGGTTGGACTGTACATCTATAGTCTCAGGTGAGGCGGAAGCTGAAAGGTGTCAGGAACGCTTAGGGATATCAGGAAGTATTTCTTCAGCCTGAGGACGAAGTAGGAGTGGAGGCAAGCTTCTTACATAGTTCCTAGCAAGACAGGACATACGAGACCAAAAAGATATGTGTCTTACTCGTCAAACTGTCGGTATTTTATACTATTTTCAATATAAGGTGTAAATTCAACAAACGCCAAGAGACGGGGTCAGGAGCGGTGACTCGACCCCCTGCAAATAGGCGAGTACACACAAAGCCATAGTGCACACACGCCCATTAAGCATTCATATTTTCAGAAATATTCATTTTTTTTTTCATGGGCTTCATCAATACACAAACAATTTTCCGCCATTTTTAAACTGCACAGTCAACCATGGCAGGGAAGTGAACATTCTTTTTTTGGACGTGTAAACATTATTTTATAAAATGAATTCAGCACCGACAGAACTGACAGGCAGAACCCCTCAGTTAAGACTACATGAAGTGACAGGCAGAACCCCTCAGTTAAGACTACATGAAGTGGCAGGCAGAACCCCTCAGTTAAGACTACATAAAGTGGCAGGCAGAACCCCTCAGTTAAGACTACATGAAGTGGCAGGCAGAACCCCTCAGTTAAGACTACATGAAGTGGCAGGCAGAACCCCTCAGTTAAGACATGAAGTGGCAGGCAGAACCCCTCAGTTAAGACTACATAAAGTGGCAGGCAGAACCCCTCACTTAAGACTACATGAAGTGACAGGCAGAACCCCTCAGTTAAGACTACATGAAGTGGCAGGCAGAACCCCTCAGTTAAGACTACATGAAGTGGCAGGCAGAACCCCTCAGTTAAGACTACATGAAGTGACAGGCAGAACCCCTCAGTTAAGACTACATGAAGTGGCAGGCAGAACCCCACAGTTAAGACTACATGAAGTGGCAGGCAGAACCCCTCAGTTAAGACTACATGAAGTGGCAGGCAGAACCCCTCAGTTAAGACTACATGAAGTGGCAGGCAGAACCCCTCAGTTAAGACTACATGAAGTGGCAGGCAGAACCCCTCAGTTAAGACTACATGAAATGGCAGGCAGAACCCCTCAGTTAAGACTACATGAAGTAGCAGGCAGAACCCCTCAGTTAAGACTACATGAAGTGACAGGCAGAACCCCTCAGTTAAGACTACATGAAGTGGCAGGCAGAACCCCTCAGTTAAGACTACATGAAGAGGCAGGCAGAACTCCTCAGTTAAGACTACATGAAGTGGCAGGCAGAACCCCTCAGTTAAGACTACATGAAGTGGCAGGCAGAACCCCTCAGTTAAGACTACATGAAGTGGCAGGCAGAACCCCTCAGTTAAGACTACATGAAATGGCAGGCAGAACCCCTCAGTTAAGACTACATGAAGTGGCAGGCAGAACCCCTCAGTTAAGACTACATGAAGTGGCAGGCAGAACCCCTCAGTTAAGACTACATGAAGTGGCAGGCAGAACCCCTCAGTTAAGACTACATGAAGTGACAGGCAGAACCCCTCAGTTAAGACTACATGAAGTGGCAGGCAGAACCCCTCAGTTAAGACTACATGAAGTGGCAGGCAGAACCCCTCAGTTAAGACTACATGAAGTGGCAGGCAGAACCCCTCAGTTAAGACTACATGAAGTGACAGGCAGAACCCCTCAGTTAAGACTACATGAAGTGGCAGGCAGAACCCCTCAGTTAAGACTACATGAAGTGGCAGGCAGAACCCCTCAGTTAAGACTACATGAAGTGGCAGGCAGAACCCCTCAGTTAAGACTACATGAAGTGGCAGGCAGAACCCCTCAGTTAAGACTACATGAAGTGGCAGGCAGAACCCCTCAGTTAAGACTACATGAAGTGGCAGGCAGAACCCCTCAGTTAAGACTACATGAAGTGGCAGGCAGAACCCCTCAGGAAGAAAGGGAGGAGTGGGTCGCAGATGAAGCAGCCTCCACGGAGGAAGGGAGGGAGGAGTGGGATGGATATGAAGCATCCTCCATGGAGGAAGGGAGGGAGGAGTGGAGTGCTGCTGGACACTCCACAACTAAGCTTTAAGGTTGGTAAAAATAACCTTGGTCGCTGTTCAGGAAATACTTGTGTATTCACAGTGTTTGCGGGGGTCGAGGCACAGCTCCTGACCCCGACACTTAGACTTGACCCACATTCTGGCCTCCAGAGCTCTGTCATACCCATTCCTGAAGCAGTGTTTTAAGATACCTTCACTCCATTCTCTACCACCTGTTCTAAGTATATTCCACTTATCTACCACCTCCAGGTAACCTCCAGGTAACCACCTGTTCTAGGTACATTCCACTATCTGCCACATGTTCTAGGTACATTTCATTATCTGACACTTGTTCTAGGTACATTTCATTATCAGACACTTGTTCTAGGTACATTTCATTATCTGACACTTGTTCTAGGTACATTTCATTATCTGACACTTGTTCTAGGTACATTTCATTATCTGACACTTGTTCTAGGTACATTTCATTATCTGACACTTGTTCTAGGTACATTTCATTATCTGACACTTGTTCTAGGTACATTTCATTATCTGACACTTCTCATACATGATTATTTCATTTCTCCACACTAAGACAAAGAGAATATCTTCTTACATTCCTATGTCTGTGCCTTTTACTTCAATCTGTGCCCCCTCCTCCCTCTCTCTCTCTCTCCCTCTCTCTTTAAGGACCACAATCACTCCAGCTCTCCTCAGCCAGGGTTGTCCTGCGGCAGCGGCAGCGCCGCCACCGCCAACACCACCGCCGCCGCCGCCAACACCACCGCCGCCGCAGCCAACACCACCCTCGCCGCCGCCGCCGCTACCGCCAGCAGACACACCTTCGTTACTATGCTAGATATACAATTGTTAGAAGCAACATCTGCAGCAGGTGTAAGGAAATTTACCCGTGGTGTTCCTGGGCCCCGAAATCGAATCTGAGATCTTTCAGTTGTGAAGGAAGGCAAGAGAGAGAGGATAGGTGGTAAGGATGGAAGGAAGGTGAAAGAGAGAGAGAAAGGAAAGATTGTAAATATGGAAGGAGAGTGGATGGAAAGAAAAGTGAGATAGATGGAGGGAGGGAGGAAAGGTGAAGGCAGCATGAGGGAAGATTTGCATACCAGATGTGGAGCAGGGAAGCAGAAGGAGAATTAGGAGACAAAGAAAAAGAAGAAAGGAAGGGGAAAGAGGATCAGCAACAAGAACTGAGTGAGGAAGGGAACAAGAAGAGCAGATACACTGGGAGAGAGAACCTTATCATTCCCTCTCCTCTTCTCCCTATCATTCATTATCAATTTCCTTTCCCACTATTTTTACCATCTACTCTATCCTCCACATCTACGTTTTAGAGCTGTAGATCTACGCGGAAATCTACTTACATGGGTACATCTACTCTAGCTGCCACCTCCCTAGGTAACCACTCTGCCAACTGGCTATCCCTCTGGTTGTGTTTTGTGTATCCCTCTTAGAACCTGGTTGCGTTCTGTGAATCCCTCTTAGAACCTGGTTGTATTTTGTGAATCCTCTTAAAACCTGGTTGTATTCTCTGTATCCTCCTTAGAACCTGGTTGTGTTCTGTGAATCCCTCTTAGAACCTGGTTGTATTCTGCGTATCCCTCTTAGAACCTGGTTGTATTTTGTGTATCCCTCTTGGAACCTGGTTGTGTTTTGTGTATCCCTCTTAGAACCTGGTTGTATTTTGTGTATCCCTCTTAGAACCTGGTTGTGTTTTGTGTATCCCTCTTAGAACCTGGTTGTGTTTTGTGTATCCCTCTTAGAACCTGGTTGTGTTTTGTGTATCCCTCTTAGAGCCTTGTGTTTTGTGTATCCCTCTTAGAACCTGGTTGTATTTTGTGTATCCCTCTTGGAAACTGATTCCTAGGGGGTTTTATGAATCCATCTTAGGGATAGCTCCTTCCTTCCTCTCATTTCCTCTCTTCCCGTTTCTCCCTCCAGCCTTTCTTCCCATCTCTATCTTTCTTTGTCTCTCCTGTCTTTCTTCCCGTCTCTCCAGCCTTTGTTCCCGTCTCTCCAGCCTTTCTCCCCGTCTCTCCCGCCTTTCTCCCCGTCTCTCCCGCCTTTCTCCCCGTCTCTCCCGCCTTTCTCCCCGTCTCTCCCGCCTTTCTTCCCGTTTCTCGTGCTTTTCTTCCCGTCTCTCTTGCCTTTCTTCCCGTCTCTCCTGCCTTTCTTCCCGTCTCTCCTGCCTTTCTCCCCGTCTCTCCCGCCTTTCTTCCCGTCTCTCCCGCCTTTCTTCCCGTCTCTCCTGCCTTTCTTCCCGTCTCTCCTGCCTTTCTTCCCGTCTCTCCCGCCTTTCTTCCCGTCTCTCCTGTCACTCTCGACTTCTGGCAATTATAATCCACATAAAGCAGCAGCGAACATTGGTGATAACGCACACCAAAACAATTGAAGCCCCTCTAGCACCAGTGTTGTGAACCCTGGTTCTTGTAGAACCATTGTGAACCCCGGTACTTGTAGCACCAGTGTTGTGAACCCTGGTACTTGTAGCACCAGTGTTGTGAATCCTGGTTCTTGTAGCACCACTGTGAACCCGGGTACTTGTAGCACCACTGTGAACCCGGGTACTTGTAGCACCAGTGTTGTGAACCCTGGCTCTTGTAGCACCACTGTGAACCCGGGTACTTGTAGCACCAGCGTTGTGTACCATGGTTATTGCAGCACCAGTGGCAGTGTACATGAACCCCCACACACCCGTGTACATCGTCCCTACACGGGTAACCGCATACATCCTCCCTACACGGGTGACTGCTTACATCGTCCCTACACGGGTGACCGCGTACATCCTCCCTACACGGGTGACTGCTTACATCCTCCCTACACGGGTGACCGTGTACATCCTCCCTACACGGGTGACCGTGTACATCCTACACGGGTGACCGCGTACATCCTCCCTACACGGGTGACTGCTTACATCCTCCCTACACGGGTGACCGTGTACATCCTCCCTACACGGGTGACCGTGTACATCCTACACGGGTGACCGCGTACATCCTCCCTACACGGGTGACCGTGTACATCCTCCCTACACGGGTGACCGTGTACATCCTCCCTACACGGGTGACCGTGTACATCTTACACGGATGACGGTATACATCCTCCCTACACGGGTGACCGTGTGCATCCTCCCTACACGGGTGACCGTGTACATCCTCCCTACACGGGTGACCGTGTACATCTTACACGGGTGACCGTGTACATCCTCCCTACACGGGTGACCGTGTACATCCTCCCTACACGGGTGACCGTGTACATCCTACACGGGTGACCGTGTACATCCTACACGGGTGACCGTGTACATCCTACACGGGTGACCGTGTACATCCTACACGGGTGACCGTGTACAAACGTACCATTATTAAATTTAAAAAGCAGTGAACGCAGAGTCTGAAAAAGCGGAGAAAAGTTGCTCCATTTCCTTGCATCAAGAGCCCTTTCACATGGAGGTACTCCCGTACCCCATAATGAAGGAAAACAAAAGCAGGCGAGCCTAATATAACAAGAGAAACAACAACACTCACGGGTCAGCGGTCCACCTCCATTACTTACCTGAAAATGAAAATAAACAATAAAGGTAATTAGTTCAGGTACATTGTTTAACATAATTATGTAATTAATTATTCCTTGAAGGTAATCTTAGGTGGTACAATGTTACTGTTTCTCCGTTCTCACACTTCAATAATTATTTGGTTACCGCTGGAGACATGACGGGATCCACTTGTTACTGTTGATGCTGGTGTTGGGTAACTAGTACAAGACTGAGCAACACTTGTTACTGTTGATGCTGGTGTTGGGTAACTAGTACAAGACTGAGCAACACTTGTTACTGTTGATGCTGGTGTTGGGTAACTAGTACAAGACTGAGCAACACTTGTTACTGTTGATGCTGGTGTTGGGTAACTAGTACAAGACTGAGCAACACTTGTTACTGTTCATGGTGGTGTTGGGTAACTAGTACAAGACTGAGCAACACTTGTTACTGTTGATGCTGGTGTTGGGTAACTAGTACAAGACTGAGCAACACTTGTTACTGTTGATGCTGGTGTTGGGTAACTAGTACAAGACTGAAGCAACACTTGTTACTGTTGATGCTGGTGTTGGGTAACTAGTACAAGACTGAGCAACACTTGTTACTGTTGATGCTGGTGTTGGGTAACTAGTACAAGACTGAAGCAACACTTGTTACTGTTGATGCTGGTGTTGGGTAACTAGTACAAGACTGAGCAACACTTGTTACTGTTGATGCTGGTGTTGGGTAACTAGTACAAGACTGAGCAACACTTGTTACTGTTGATGCTGGTGTTGGGTAACTAGTACAAGACTGAGCAACACTTGTTACTGTTGATGCTGGTGTTGGGTAACTAGTACAAGACTGAGCAACACTTGTTACTGTTGATGCTGGTGTTGGGTAACTAGTACAAGACTGAAGCAATACTTGTTACTGTTGATGCTGGTGTTGGGTAACTAGTACAAGACTGAGCAACACTTGTTACTGTTGATGCTGGTGTTGGGTAACTAGTACAAGACTGAGCAACACTTGTTACTGTTGATGCTGGTGTTGGGTAACTAGTACAAGACTGAGCAACACTTGTTACTGTTGATGCTGGTGTTGGGTAACTAGTACAAGACTGAGCAACACTTGTTACTGTTGATGCTGGTGTTGGGTAACTAGTACAAGACTGAAGCAATACTTGTTACTGTTGATCCTGGTGTTGGGTAACTAGTACAAGACTGAGCAACACTTGTTACTGTTGATGCTGGTGTTGGGTAACTAGTACAAGACTGAGCAACACTTGTTACTGTTGATGCTGGTGTTGGGTAACTAGTACAAGACTGAAGCAATACTTGTTACTGTTGATGCTGGTGTTGGGTAACTAGTACAAGACTGAGCAACACTTGTTACTGTTGATGCTGGTGTTGGGTAACTAGTACAAGACTGAGCAACACTTGTTACTGTTGATGCTGGTGTTGGGTAACTAGTACAAGACTGAAGCAATACTTGTTACTGTTGATGCTGGTGTTGGGTAACTAGTACAAGACTGAGCAACACTTGTTACTGTTGATGCTGGTGTTGGGTAACTAGTACAAGACTGAAGCAATACTTGTTACTGTTGATGCTGGTGTTGGGTAACTAGTACAAGACTGAAGCAATACTTGTTACTGTTGATGCTGGTGTTGCGTAACTAGTACAAGACTGAAGCAATACTTGTTACTGTTGATGCTGGTGTTGGGTAACTAGTACAAGACTGAGCAACACTTGTTACTGTTGATGCTGGTGTTGGGTAACTAGTACAAGACTGAGCAACACTTGTTACTGTTGATGCTGGTGTTGGGTAACTAGTACAAGACTGAGCAACACTTGTTACTGTTGATGCTGGTGTTGGGTAACTAGTACAAGACTGAGCAACACTTGTTACTGTTGATGCTGGTGTTGGGAAACTAGTACAAGACTGAAGCAATACTTGTTACTGTTGATCCTGGTGTTGGGTAACTAGTACAAGACTGAGCAACACTTGTTACTGTTGATGCTGGTGTTGGGTAACTAGTACAAGACTGAGCAACACTTGTTACTGTTGATGCTGGTGTTGGGTAACTAGTACAAGACTGAAGCAATACTTGTTACTGTTGATGCTGGTGTTGGGTAACTAGTACAAGACTGAGCAACACTTGTTACTGTTGATGCTGGTGTTGGGTAACTAGTACAAGACTGAGCAACACTTGTTACTGTTGATGCTGGTGTTGGGTAACTAGTACAAGACTGAAGCAATACTTGTTACTGTTGATGCTGGTGTTGGGTAACTAGTACAAGACTGAGCAACACTTGTTACTGTTGATGCTGGTGTTGGGTAACTAGTACAAGACTGAAGCAATACTTGTTACTGTTGATGCTGGTGTTGGGTAACTAGTACAAGACTGAAGCAATACTTGTTACTGTTGATGCTGGTGTTGCGTAACTAGTACAAGACTGAGCAACACTTGTTACTGTTGATGCTGGTGTTGGGTAACTAGTACAAGACTGAAGCAATACTTGGGGTAACTAGTACAAGACTGAAGCAATACTTGTTACTGTTGATGCTGGTGTTGGGTAACTAGTACAAGACTGAAGCAATACTTGGGGTAACTAGTACAAGACTGAAGCAACACTTGTTACTGTTGATGCTGATGTTGGGTAACTAGTACAAGACTGAAACAACACTTGTTACTGTTGATGCTGGTGTTGGGTAACTAGTACAAGACTGAAGCAACACTTGTTACTGTTGATGCTGGTGTTGGGTAACTAGTACAAGACTGAGCAACACTTGGGGTAACTAGTACAAGACTGAAGCAACACTTGGGGTAACTAGTACAAGACTGAAGCAACACTTGGGGTAACTAGTACAAGACTGAAGCAACACTTGGGGTAACTAGTACAAGACTGAAGCAACACTTGGGGCAACTAGTACAAGACTGAAGCAATACTTGGGGTAACTAGTACAAGACTGAAGCAACACTTGGGGCAACTAGTACAAGACTGAAGCAACACTTGTTACTGTTGATGCTGGTGTTGGGTAACTAGTACAAGACTGAAGCAACACTTGTTACTGTTGATGCTGGTGTTGGGCAACTAGTACAAGACTGAAGCAATACTTGGGGTAACTAGTACAAGACTGAAGCAACACTTGGGGTAACTAGTACAAGACTGAAGCAACACTTGAGGTAACTAGTACAAGACTGAAGCAACACTTGGGGTAACTAGTACAAGACTGAAGCAACACTTGGGGTAACTAGTACAAGACTGAAGCAACACTTGAAGTAACTAGTACAAGACTGAAGCAACACTTGTGGTAACTAGTACAAGACTGAAGCAACACTTGGTGTAACTAGGACAAGACTGAAGCAACACTTGGGGTAACTAGGACAAGACTGAAGCAACACTTGAGGTAACTAGTACAAGACTGAAGCAACACTTGGTGTAACTAGTACAAGATTGAAGCAACACTTGGGGTAACTAGTACAAGACCGAAGCAACACTTGAGGTAACTAGTACAAGACTGAAGCAACACTTGAACTAGTACAAGACTGAAGCAACACTTGTGGTAACTAGTACAAGACTGAAGCAACACTTGAGGCAACTAGTACAAGACTGAAGCAACACTTGTGGTAACTAGTACAAGACTGAAGCAACACTTGTTGTAACTAGGACAAGACTGAAGCAACACTTGGGGTAACTAGGACAAGACTGAAGCAACACTTGGGGTAACTAGTACAAGACTGAAGCAACACTTGGGGTAACTAGTACAAGACTGAAGCAACACTTGGGGTAACTAGTACAAGACTGAAGCAACACTTGGGGTAACTAGGACAAGACTGAAGCAACACTTGGGGTAACTGGTACAAGACTGAAGCAAAACTTGGGGTAACTAGTACAAGACTGAAGCAATACTTGGCGTAACTTGAACAAGACTGAAGCAACACTTGGGGTAACTAGTACAAGACTGAAGCAACGTTTGGGGTAACTAGTACAAGACTGAAGCAACACTTGGGTAACTGGTACAAGACTGAAGCAACACTTGGGTAACTAGTACAAGACTGAAGCAACACTTGGCGTAACTAGAACAAGACTGAAGCAACACTTGGGGTAACTCCTACAAGACTAAAGCAACACTTGGGGTAACTAGTACAAGACTGAAGCAACGCTTGGGGTAACTAGTACAAGACTGAAGCAACACTTGGGTAACTGGTACAAGACTGAAGACTGAAGCAACACTTGGGGTAACTAGTACAAGACTGAAGCAACACTAGGGGTAACTGGTACAAAACTGAAGTAACACTTGGGGTAACTAGTACAAGACTGAAGTAACACTTGATGTAACTGGTACAAGACTGAAGTAACACTTGAGGTAACTGGTACAAGACTGAAGCAACACTTGGGGTAACTAGTACAAGACTGAAGCAGCACTTGGGGTAACTGGTACAAGACTGAAGCAATACTTGTGGTAACTAGTACAAGACTGAAGCAACACTTGGGGTAACTAGTACAAGACTGAAGCAACACTTGGGGTAACTAGTACAAGACCGAAGCAACACTTGTGGTAACTAGTACAAGACTGAAGCAACACTTGGGGTAACTAGTACAAGACTGAAACAACACTTGGGGTAACTAGTACAAGACTGAAGCAACACTTGGGGTAACTGGTACAAGACTGAAGCAACACTTGGGGTAACTGGTACAAGACTGAAGCAACACTTGGGGTAACTGGTACAAGACTGAAGCAACACTTGGGGTAACTGGGACAAGACTGAAGCAACACTTGGGGTAACTAGTACAAGACTGAAGCAACACTTGGGTTAACTGTTACAAGATTGAAGCAATATTTGTGGTAACTAGTACAAGACTGAAGCAACACTTGGGGTAACTAATACAAGACTGAAGCAACACTTGAGGTAACTAGTATAAGACTGAAGCAAAGCTTGAGGTAACAAGTACAAGACTGAAGCAACACTTGGGGTAACTAGTACAAGACTGAAGCAACACTTGGGGTAACTAGTACAAGACTGAAGCAACACTTGGGGTAACTAGTACAAGACTGAAGCAATACTTGTGGTAACTAGTACAAGACTGAAGCAACACTTGTGGTAACTAGTACAAGACTGAAGCAACATTTGGGGTAACTAGTACAAGACTGAAGCAATACTTGTGGTAACTAGTACAAGACTGAAGCAACACTTGGGGTAACTAGGACAAGACTGAAGCAACACTTGGGGTAACTAGTACAAGACTGAAGCAATACTTGTGGTAACTAGTACAAGACTGAAGCAACACTTGGGGTAAATAGTACAAGACTGAAGCAACACTTGGGGTATCTAGGACAAGACTGAAGCAATACTTGTGGTAACTAGTACAAGACTGAAGCAACACTTGGGGTAACTAGGAGAAGACTGAAGCAATACATGGGGCAACTAGTACAAGACTGAAGCAACACTTGGGGTAACTAGGACAAGACTGAAGCAACACTTGGGGTAACTAGTACAAGACTGAAGCAATACTTGTGGTAACTAGTACAAGACTGAAGCAACACTTGGGGTATCTAGGACAAGAGTGAAGCAATACTTGTGGTAACTAGTACAAGACTGAAGCAACACTTGGGGTAACTAGGAGAAGACTGAAGCAATACATGGGGTAACTAGTACAAGACTGAAGCAACACTTGGGGTAATTGGTACAAGACTGAAGCAACACTTGGGGTAACTAGTACAAGACTGAAGCAACACTTGGGGTAACTAGGACAAGACTGAAGCAACACTTGGGGTAACTAGTACAAGATTGAAGCAACACTTGGGGTAACTAGTTCAAGACTGAAGCAACACTTGGGGTAACTAGTACAAGACTGAAGCAACACTTTGGATAACTGGTACAAGACTGAAGCAACACTTGGGATAACTAGTACAAGACTGAAGCAACACTTGGGGCAACTGGTACAAGACTGAAGCAACACTTGGGATAACTGGTACAAGACTGAAGACTGGAGCAACACTTGGGGTAACTAGTACAAGACTGAAGCAACACTAGGGGTAACTGGTACAAGACTGAAGACTGAAGCAACACTTGGGGTAACTAGTACAAGACTGAAGCAACACTAGGGGTAACTGGTACAAGACTGAAGCAACACTTGGGGTAACTAGTACAAGACTGAAGTAACACTTGATGTAACTGGTACAAGACTGAAGTAACACTTGAGGTAACTGGTACAAGACTGAAGCAATACTTGGGGTAACTAGTACAAGACTGAAGCAGCACTTGGGGTAACTGGTACAAGACTGAAGAAATACTTGTGGTAACTAGTACAAGACTGAAGCAACACTTGGGGTAACTAGTACAAGACTGAAGCAATACTTGAGGTAACTAGCACATGACTGAAGCAACACTTGGGGTAACTAGTACAAGACTGAAGCAACACTTGGGGTAACTAGTACAAGACTGAAGCAACACTTGTGGTAACTAGTACAAGACTGAAGCAACACTTGGGGTAACTAGTACAAGACTGAAACAACACTTGGGGTAACTAGTACAAGACTGAAGCAACACTTGGGGTAACTGGTACAAGACTGAAGCAACACTTGGGGTAACTGGTACAAGACTGAAGCAACACTTGGGGTAACTGGTACAAGACTGAAGCAACACATGGGGTAACTGGGACAAGACTGAAGCAATATTTGTGGTAACTAGTACAAGACTGAAGCAACACTTGGGGTAACTAATACAAGACTGAAGCAACAC
This sequence comes from Cherax quadricarinatus, assembly GCF_038502225.1. Lineage (NCBI taxonomy): Eukaryota > Metazoa > Arthropoda > Malacostraca > Decapoda > Parastacidae > Cherax > Cherax quadricarinatus. The sequence goes on from NC_091328.1 coordinate 19,876,782, forward strand.
TTGAGGTAACTAGTATAAGACTGAAGCAACGCTTGAGGTAACAAGTACAAGACTGAAGCAACACTTGGGGTAACTAGTACAAGACTGAAGCAACACTTGGGGTATCTAGTACAAGACTGAAGCAACACTTGGGGTAACTAGTACAAGACTGAAGCAATACTTGTGGTAACTAGTACAAGACTGAAGCAACACTTGTGGTAACTAGTATAAGACTGAAGCAACACTTGGGGTAACTAGTACAAGACTGAAGCAATACTTGTGGTAACTAGTACAAGACTGAAGCAATACTTGTGGTAACTAGTACAAGACTGAAGCAACACTTTGGGTAACTAGTACAAGAATGAAGCAACACTTGGGGTAACTAGTACAAGACTGAAGCAAAACTTGTGGTAACTAGTACAAGACTGAAGCAACACTTGGGGTATCTAGGACAAGACTGAAGCAATACTTGTGGTAACTAGTACAAGACTGAAGCAACACTTGGGGTAACTAGGAGAAGACTGAAGCAATACATGGGGTAACTAGTACAAGACTGAAGCAACACTTGGGGTAACTGGTACAAGACTGAAGCAACACTTGGGGTAACTAGTACAAGACTGAAGCAACACTTGGGGTAACTAGGACAAGACTGAAGCAACACTTGGGGTAACTAGTACAAGATCGAAGCAACACTTGGGGTAACTAGTTCAAGACTGAAGCAACACTTGGGGTAACTAGTACAAGACTGAAGCAACACTTGGGATAACTGGTACAAGACTGAAGCAACACTTGGGGTAACTAGTACAAGACTGAAGCAACACTTGGGGCAACTGGTACAAGACTGAAGCAACACTTGGGATAACTGGTACAAGACTGAAGCAACACTTGAGGTAACTAGCACAAAACTGAAGCAACACTTGGGTAACTCCTACAAGATTGAAGCAAAACTTGGGGTAACTAGTACAAGACTGAAGCAACACTTGAAATAACTGGTACAAGACTGAAGTAACACTTGAGGTAACTAGTACAAGACTGA
>NC_091328.1:19882796-19980296 GCF_038502225.1 Cherax quadricarinatus
TGAACCCTCTGCAATATTACTGCCCAGGTCAGACTGGGCACCTGTTACCTCCTCTCTGTCTACATACAATCCTGCCTTATTTGTATTTATGTGTACTTGTGTATGTTGTGTTGGTAAGGCGTCTGTATTGCTATTACCAAGAGCTCTGCTGGCTTCACTCTCGCCATCCTCAAATGTTACTGTCACTAACCTCTCGTCTCTGTATATCCCATGATTGTGGTGGTTGCTCTCTCATGATCTCAGACTCATCTTTAAGCTTTTCTTCCAGCTGTGCACGGTAACAAAAGCAGCTCATTAATTTGACCTCCGCATTTTTTAAAATCTGCACCATCCTTAGAATTTGTGTCATCCTGGGTACACATTCACAAGATATTATTTTCTCATGCTACCTATTCCTTTTTTTCCCTTTCACCTTTCAGATCTGTGCACTCTTGTGTGAGCTGCCACAGAGAACAGTTGACAATGTATGTCTGGAAATATGTTGGTTTGTTACAGAGCAGGTTGCCTCCTTGTAATTCATATAGAATGGTGACTTAGTATACAGAATGAATGTAAGACACTTTAGAATAACAGTTCCTGGTATGTTGGTATAATTTATAACCTGATATGACATAAAAAGTAGTGTGACCCTGTACAATATGTTCATAATGAACTTCATGCGACTGGGATTAATAAACATGATGTACCAGCGCATGCATCAGTATGTGTGGGCATCTAAGACAATGGAAAACAATGATACTTGACACAGTATATCCTCCCCAAACAAAACCAGGAATATGATGCCCTTTTGTATAATAAAATTAATGTAATTTTTATTAACAGAGGCGATAATAGTGATTTTAATGATATTTAAAAATTGGTATAATATATTCTAAATGGGAAACATGAGGCAGACAGACTGGCCACCATGACTGAGGCAACTTAACGCAAGTTATCATTCTAGCTACTCGTGATAACAATATACTGGATCTTAACCTGGCTAAAGATTGTGACTTTATCCAATCATGTGAGTTAGAAGACATTAAGAAACAGTGATAACATTATTTGATTAAAAATAAACATTTCCTTCGAGATCCAAACTCTATAATGGTTGCCAGTTAAAGAGCAGCTAACTTGGATAAGATGCACCCAGATATCAATAACAAACAGGAATGAACTGCTAGAATTAAATAATGTATAGAAGTGTGGAAGAGATTAAAAACGAAAATTCTAAATATCAAGAGGAATGATATTCCAAGAAAGATAGAAATTAAAAAGTCAGGCTGGAAAACGAGGTGGCTAGTTCAGATAACAGCCAAAAAACAAACCGCATGTAAGAAATCTAAATTGACCGGAAACTCCGAAGACTATATTACTTACATACACTTACAGAATGAGAGAAATCAGATAAACCAAACAAGAATTTGAAAGTCAAACAACGCAAAACAATAATGGTAGCCTTAAGGCATTTTTCAAATGCGTCAGGGAAAGAAAAATGTGATAGCAAGAACAGGAACTTTAGCGATAAAGGAATAACGAACAACATCAGAGACAGGATTTCAGCGTTGTCTTCAGGCTGAACACATTACCAATGTCACCAGGCCATAAAATTTGTTTTTAGGGCCATACATTAATAAAATAAGTATTACCGAAAGTAGCAGCCTTGACGTAATGAAATTCTTGGAGAAGCAACTATCAACATATGAAAAAGATCAGACGAAGTGTCTGCCAGAATAGTAAAAGAACGTAGTTACTATACTTCTACCCACTGACAATAATTTAATAATTTGAGGAAGATAAGGGACCAAAAGACTGGAAACCAACATGTATAAAATGGACAAGACTTGTGCCTTTAACTATCGTCTCATCATCTTAACATCAGGTTCAGAGAAAAGATAGTAAATATTCTGGAAAATAACGACCTAATAACCGGAAATCAACTTAAATTCCGCAACAAAAGCTCACGTCTAACTCGAATTTCTTGAACACACATACTTGGATGAGAATGTGCACACACATGAAACATTCAGAGTCCCAGAAGACCTTTAACCCTTAAACTGTCCAAACGTAGATCTACGTTTTTTCAATATTTAAAAGTATGTAAAAAAAGTAGATCTTTTTTTTTTTTACATTTGAAAACATGTAAAAAAAACGTAGATCTACTTTTGGAGCACTACACATATAAACGTAGATCTGCTTGGACAGTTTAAGGTTAACAAGACACCCCATCGAAGACTGATGGCCATGGTATAGGAGAAAAACTTGTGAATGGCTCAAACATGAAGAGTGGTACTCGACCGAAAGGTATCCGAATGGCTTCTCGTAAATAGTGGAATTCCCTAGGAATCACTTTTAGGTCCAATCCTCTTTACAATGTATATAAATGATTTCGAGGTGCGGCTACCATCTATGATGTGCTGAAGATACAAAAGTCGGAAAAGTGGTCAAGCAAATCAGACAGTGTTGAGAATGATCTGGATAACACAGTGGTCAGGGACGTGGAAGACGAGTATCATTGTACACAAGTGCAAAGTAATGCATTTCGGGTACAACAATCTTAAACATGAATACAACATGTTTGGCAATAAGCTAACCGAAACAAGTGAAGATACGGACCTTGAAGTATTCATAAGCAACGACCCTGAAGGTAAGAAACAATGCCAATGCGAGCACCAAAGCTATTAGAATGATAAGTTTCAGAGTTAGAAACTGTAGAGTACAAAACACCAGACACAATGTTACCTCATACCGACTAAATGAACTTTCTTAGACCGAATGTGCTGTTCAGTTTTGGTCTGCAAATTGCGGAAAAGACGAAGATAATACTGGAGAAGTACAGAGAAGGGTTATCAAGCTTACAGTATCGCTCAAAAACAAACCTTGTAAAGAAAGATTACAAGCACTCAACCTTTCCTCTCTCAGAAAACGAAGACAATGTGATCTCATTCAAATCTTCAAGGGGCACATCAGTTCCCTTGTTGTCTAATATGTTATTATTCCTCTGTAATTTACCTTGTCCATAATTACTATCGCATTTGCTTTGCTTTCGTAAGGTGAAGTTCAGGATCTTTCCTTAATTCATGGTATAACTTAACAAAACTTTTAGGACAATTGTGTTGCAGAGGTTTGAGCAAAGCTCAGAACTCTCCAACACAATTGTCCTTAAAGATCTGTTAAGTTATACCATGAATTAAGGAAAAATCCTAGACTCGCCTTACGAAAGAAGACAAAGCAAATGCGATAGTAATTATGGACAAGGTAGATTATAGGGGTAAAATAAACACGATATTAGGAGACAGTGAAACTCACGCGTCTCTTAAGATACTGAATGGCTGGACACACTCAAACACAAAGAACAACTTGAAGGAGTCCATTACACGAAACAACAGAATGAAACTTCAGGGCAGAAGAAACAACTATGTATGGAAGGTTCATTTTTTAGCAGAGAGAGAATAATAACAAACTATCTTCTGAAGCTGCAAGTGCAAAGACAATACAGTTCAAGAACTAGATGGACAAGCACTTTGCAAGGAAAGAATTCAACTAGATACTATGCTGGGGCAATTTGAAGTAAATAGATTCCTGATGTTTGTCCAGGAAGATCAGCTGTTAAGAAGCCGACTACGTTAATAGTAGTAGTTGTAGAAGTAGATACATGTTAGTCATAGCAGTGGTGTACGTTCATCTGCACCATAATACCCAGAAGTAGACCTAGTGGTAACCTGAAGCACAACTACTGGTATACACGGCTCTGAGTGGCAACATAGTAACGTCAATAGTTGTGATAGAAACTATTGATTCAGTAGAGGTAATTTCCGCCCTCGTCATCCATCCACTTCCAGCTCTCCTGTAAATTCTATGACATTTTCGAATATGGTGTGGTATATTTATTACATGTTTTCATGCTGGCAGTGACCGAAGGGAGTGAAGAGCGGGGAGAGCACCTTTAGCTTTACTATCCTTGCTTCAAACACCTAGATAACAGACGATAGACTTTAATCTATATAGCAGCAGGAAGTTCATCTCAGCGGATATCCTCGGTGTGGACTCCAAAGTCCTCTGCTATATCTCCCATGTATTCCCATGACAACCTTCAAGCTCTCTAGGAGTGACCTTTTCCTTGAAGCTCAGAGAGAGAGAGGGGGGGTAGGGGGGAGGGAAGGCACATCAGCACCCATCAGGTACTCCCTCATACAGTCTACGGACGCCACTACCCACATTTCAATATGAAAACTTTACACAAATAACCCGCACATAGAAGAGAGGAGCTTACGACGACGTTTCGGTCCGACTTGGATCATTTACAAATTCTTGATCTTATCCGCTTCTGTGTGGACTCTAATTCCTTTTCATTCCAAGGGAAATATTATTCTCAAACCTTCGGTGTCGCTATGGGCTCTCCTCTCTCTCCTGTCCTTGCTAATCTTTACATGGAATACTTCGAGACTGTTCTTTCTACCATCGATGTGCAACCTTCACTCTGGCTCCGCTATGTGGATGACATCTTTGCTCTGTGGCCTCACGACTCCAGTCTCTTCCAACCTTTTCTTGAAGCTCTTAATAATCTTGCCCCTTCCATTAAGTTTAAAGCTGAATGGGAATCTAATTCCTTGCTTCTTTTCCTTGATGTCCATGTCCACCGCTCAGATACAGGTTTTTCCTTTTCCGTTTACCGAAAACCTATGCACAGTGGCATGTACATTCACTGCTTTTCCTATCATGCTTCCTCTGTCAAGAAAAGTGTTCTTATCTCCCTCTTTCTCCGTGCCCTCCACATCTGTGATCCTCAGTTCCTTCCAGCAGAAATTTCCACTCTTCATAATTCGTTTTCCCGTCTTGGCTACCCTTCCCATTTCATAGACTCTGCCTTCTCACGTGCTAAACGTAATTTCTTCTCTCCCAAACTCTCTACTCCTGGGAACTCTTCTGTCCTCTGCCTTCCCTACATTTCCGGTCTTTCTAATCTCAACAATTCTCTCCGTTCCTTAGACATCAAGCTTACTTTCCGCCAGACTAACACTCTTCGCACTAATCTCGTTCATACCTCTCCTCCCTCTACAGATGTTCCTGGTGTCTACTCTATCTCTAGCTCCTCCTGTCCTCTTCAGTACTTCGGAGAAATTGGCCGATCTCTTTCTGACAGACTTAGGGAGCACACAAATAGTGTTAGGCTTGCCGACACTAACAATGCTCTGTTGTGTCACGTCAGAGATCACAGCCATCCTACTGACTGGTCTTCCGCTAAAACTGTCTTCCCTACTTCCAACTCTAACAGTCGCCGTCTAGTTGAATCCTCTCTAATACACAACTTTCCTTGTATGAATCTTAGTCCTGGCTTCATCTCTGTAGATGCCTTCCTTTCCCACTACATTGTAGAATGCTCCAAACTTCAGAACACCCGTGACTTAACCTGATTCCTCATTTTTTCTTCTCCCTCTTCCCCTTTCCTCTTTCCTTTTTTTTGTCTTTCTTTCTTCTGTCGCGTGTTTCTGTTCCTTCATTATTTATTTCGTCACTTCCCCTTCCTCCCACCTCTGTGCACTTGCTCTCCCTCTGTGGGCACCTAGCTCCCTTGCAGTGCTCCCCTTTCTTTGTATTTGACTGGCTCCTCCTCCTTAATTCCCGACTACCACCACTACCATTACTACTACTACTACTACTACCACTACTACTACCACCACTACCTCTTCCTGCCTATATATAGCCGTCCTGCTCCACTTCTGGTTAGTTTGACTTTGTAAATGGTCCAAGTCGGACCGAAACGTCGTCGTAAGCTCCTCTCTTCTATGTGCGGGTTATTAGTGTATCGTTCCAGTCACGGTATTGTGCCTTTTTTTGCTATTTATGAAAACTTTCTACTGACTAATCATAATAATAATTATAATAATCTTTATTTCTACAAGTACATGTACAACTTATACAGACACAGATGACATCAATGACATACTATATAGAAACTTCCTTGTTATGCTGTGCATTTCGGGCAAACAGCAGACTAACACCCAAGCACCTATTTACTGCTAGGTGAACAGGGACAGCAGGTGTCTCAAGGAAACACGCCAAAATGTTTTCACACCTCCCAGGGATCGAACCCGGCCCTCAGTGTGTTAGCAGTGTGCGCTACCAACCGAGCTACGGGACTAGAATGCTAGAATGAGGGGTTCTTATCTATCTGCTAGGAAGAAATGTTCTTAACTACCTGTTAGCAAGGAATGAAGTTATCTACCAGTCAGTGAGGAATGAGGTTATCTACCAGTCAGTGAGGAATGAGGTTATCTACCAGCCAGTGAGGAATGAGGTTATCTACCAGTCAGTGAAAATGAGGTTATCTACCAGTCAGTGAGGAATGAGGTTATCTACCAGTCAGTGAGGAATGAGGTTATCTACCAGTCAGTGAGGAATGAGGTTATCTACCAATCAGTGAGGAATGAGGTTTTCTACCAGTCAGTAAGGAATGAGGTTATCTACCAGTAAGGAATTAGGCTATCTACCAGTCAGTAAGGAATGAGGTTATCTACCAGTAAGGAATTAGGTTATCTACCAGTCAGTAAGGAATGAGGTTATCTACCAGTCAGTAAGGAATGAGGTTATCTACCAGTCAGTAAGGAATTAGGTTATCTACCAGTCAGTAAGGAATGAGGTTATCTACCAGTCAGTAAGGAATGAGGTTATCTACCAGTCAGGAAGGAATGAGGTTATCTACCAGTCAGTAAGGAATGAGGTTATCTACCAGTCAGTAAGGAATGAGGTTATCTGCCAGTCAGTAAAGAATGAGGTTATCTACCAGTCAGTAAAGAATGAGGTTATCTACCAGTAAGGAATTAGGTTATCTACCAGTCAGTAAGGAATGAGGTTATCTACCAGTCAGTAAGGAATGAGGTTATCTACCAGTCAGTAAGGAATGAGGTTATCTACCAGCCAGTAAGGAATGAGGTTATCTACCAGTTAGTAAGGAATGAGGTTATCTACAAGTCAGTAAGGAACACGGTTATCTACCAGTCAGTAAGGAATGAGGTTATCTACCAGTCAGTAAGGAATGAGGTTATCTACCAGTCAGTAAGGAATGAGGTTATCTACCAGTCAGTAAGGAATGAGGTTATCTACCAGTCAGTAAGGAATGAGGTTATCTACCAGTCAGTAAGGAATGAGGTTATCTACCAGCCAGTAAGGAATGAGGTTATCTACCAGTCAGTAAGGAATGAGGTTATCTACCAGTCAGTAAGGAATGAGGTTATCTACCAGCCAGTAAGGAATGAGGTTATCTACCAGTCAGTAAGGAATGAGGTTATCTACCAGCCAGTAGCGAATGAGGTTATCTACCAGCCAGTAGGGAATGAGGTTATCTACCATCCAGTAGGGAATGAGGTTATCTACCAGTCAGTAAGGAACAAGGTTATCTACCAGTCAGTAAGGAACAAGGTTATTTACCAGTCAGTAAGGAACAAGGTTATCTACCAGTCAGTAAGGAACAAGGTTATCTACCAGTCAGTAAGGAACAAGGTTATCTACCAGTCAGTAAGGAACAAGGTTATCTACCAGTCAGTAAGGAATAAGGTTATCTACCAGTCAGTAAGGAACAAGGTTATCTACCAGTCAGTAAGGAACAAGGTTATCTACCAGTCAGTAAGGAACAAGGTTATCTACCAGTCAGTAAGGAACAAGGTTATCTACCAGTCAGTAAGGAACAAGGTTATCTACCAGTCAGTAAGGAATAAGGTTATCTACCAGTCAGTAAGGAATAAGGTTATCTACCAGTCAGTAAGGAATAAGGTTATCTACCAGTCAGTAAGGAATAAGGTTATCTACCAGTCAGTGAGGAATGAGGTTAACCACCAGACTGAAAGCAATGAGGTTCTTATCTGCCTGCTAGCAAGGAATGAAGTTATCTACCTGCAAAAAGGAAGTTCTTATCTACCTGTTAGCAGGAAGAAGGTTATCTACCTGCTAGCAGGAAGGAGGTTATCTACCTGCTAGCAGGAAGGAGGTTATCTACCTGCTAGCAGGAACGAGGTTATCTACCTGCTAACAGGAAAGTTATCTACCTGCTAGCAGGAACGAGGTTACCTACCTGCTAGCAGGAGGTTATCTATCTCCTAGCAGGAATGAGGTTATCTACCAGCTAGCAGGAACGAGGTTATCTACCTGCTAGCAGGAACGAGGTTATATACCTGCTAGCAGGAATGAGGTTATCTACCTGCTAGCAGGAATGAGGTTATCTACCTGCTAGCAGGAACGAGGTTATCTACCTGCTAGCAGGAATGAGGTTATCTACCTGCTAGCAGGAACGAGGTTATCTACCTGCTAGCAGGAATGAGGTTATCTACCTGCTAGTAGGAACGAGGAGGAATTAGGATTGTCATAACACTGCCACTATAATAATTATCCAGCAGGAGTGGTTCTCTAGCACCTGCCTCTTAGATTTCAATCAAATGAAACAGGTAATCTTGGGTACCTACTGTCTGACAACAGGCCAAGAAAAAATAATACCAGTCAACTATGAGGTGTGAGCAGGAGCCAAGAGTCGAACCCTGCAGATTCGAATCGACGAGTACATAGACTATCCACCATCCAAGGATCTTCACTATTTTCAGTCTATTCAACTCTCTCATCACCACTTGTTAAACTGAAAATTACGTTACATGCCTCGGGAAAAACCTTCAGCGAAGATGCGTACCCAACTTACCAGAAAACCAGACGTGTTTCGGTCGCTGTGCGATCCCAGAAAGTCATTATTACATAACTAGTCCCCGGTATGTCAATACACATGATACGATAGGAATAGCGCAGAGTGAGGCGTAAGTGTCGTGGGAGGTGTGTAGTGGCGTCTTCTCTTGAGTAATGAGTGTAGAATAATATGTTATGGGTGTTGCTTCTGGCTTTATTGGAAAAGTAATGCAAGTCTGATAACACATCCAGACTTGGTAGAGACCAGACGTGTTGTCAGACTTAAATTACTCTTCGAATAAAGTCAGAAGCGACCGCCATGAAGTATTATTCTACACCCGTCGTCTTCAATAAAATTGGTAAATTAGGACATACACATGCCAAGACTAATTCAAACCTTCCACTAAGAAACACCAGTTTTGAAACTAAAAACACCAGTTTTGAAACTAAAAACACCAGTTTTGAAACTAAAAACACCAGTTTTGAAACTAAAAACACCAGTTTTGAAACTAAAAACACCAGTTTTGAAACTAAAAACACCAGTTTTGAAACTAAAAACACCAGTTTTGAAACTAAAAACACCAGTTTTGAAACTAAAAACACCAGTTTTGAAACTAAAAACACCAGTTTTGAAACTAAAAACACCAGTTTTGAAACTAAAAACACCAGTTTTGAAACTAAAAACACCAGTTTTGAAACTAAAAACACCAGTTTTGAAACTAAAAACACCAGTTTTGAAACTAATAGCATACTCTTATTATATTACAGATATCATTAACATAAAATACACCAGCACATTAAACTTGAAGCTGCTCAGTAGTTGCACTATCAGGTTATTAACACTGAAAGGTGAAGCCAACTAGATGAGGAACTTAGAAAAAGTATCACATGAAAATCTATTTCAGTTTTGCCAATTTTCTCAAAAAAAAAAAAAAAAAAAAAGGTGGGACCTTCAGAAGCCAAAATTAATCCAAACTATTTTCTCTAAGACTGACCAGTTTTTAATTACGATAGTAATTAAGTTTTGTTTATGATTTGGGTTCATTACATACATGTTTTTACAACGGTATTGAGGGCACATAGATGTTATACACATAAAATACATGAAAGTTGATTTAACCTTAGGATCACCAGGGGCCCCATCCCCAGCGGACCCCCCACCAACCTCACATCTTGGCAACCAGGGAAGACATAGACATAAATAATTTATTATTTCATGTGTCTTAAGCCATGAAGAATCAGATTTCACTATTATTTATATTAATAAGTGTAGTTGTAACACTTACGAGCTACTTTTAGCATTAAAATGTTCAAGCCAGTATGATAAACACTTTCTGTCCCAGCTACGAGCATACAACCTTATTTATTGAAAAATGCTTCAAAACAAATGCTTGACAGCATTTTATTAGATTCCAAATGAGATCAAAATGACCATCCAAACTTTACATACAGTGGAGTACGATTAAAAAAACGTGCTTATTTGTGACCACCCCGCACTTACTGCGCGGTGACTTACCCCACTGTGTGAATCACAGCTCAGGTTTACTCTAAGCGACACACATTATGTATCCCAGACATACCCATGACGTACCCAATGCATACCCTGACGTACCGTGGACATACTCATGATGTATACGTGCTTTAATTATTGGGTATCTTCAATCACACTGCCTACCCACTGATACACACCAAGCAAGTCTCATTACTCAACCTAGATAGTGATGCTGGCTGCCTGCCCACCAGGAGACACTACCTGACAACCAGGAGACACCACCTGACAACCAGGAGACACCACCTGATAACCAGGAGACACCACCTGACAACCAGGAGACACCACATGACAACCAGGAGACACCACATGACAACCAGGAGACACCACCTGGCAACCAGGAGACACCACCTGACAACCATTAGACACTACCTGACATCCAGGAGACACCACCTGACAACCACTAGACACTACCTGACAACCAGGAGACACCACCTGGCAACCAGGAGACACCACATGACAACCAGGATACACCACCTGGCAATCAGGAGACACCACCTGACAACCATGAGACACCACCTGACAACCATGAGACACCACCTGACAACCAGGAGACACCACCTGACAACCATTAGACACTACCTGACAACCAGGAGATACCACCTGGCATCCAGGAGACACCACCTGACAACCAGGAGACACCACCTGACAACCAGGAGACACCACCTGACAACCAGGAGACACCACCTGACAACCAGGAGACACCACCTGACAACCAGGAGGCACCACCTGACAACCAGGAGGCACCACCTGACAACCAGGAGACACCACCTGACAACCAGGAGACACCACCTGACAACCAGGAGATACCACCTGACAACTAGGAGATATTTCCTGCGCACCAGAAAATACTACCCGCGCATCAGGAGGTACTACCCGCGCACCAGGAGATACTACCCGCGCACCAGGAGATACTTCCCGCCCACCTGGAGATACTATCCGCCCACCAGAAGATACTTCCTCCGCACCTGGAGGTACTACCCACGCACCAGGAGATACTACCCGCGCACCAGGAGATACTTCCCGCCCACCAGGAGATACTACCTGCGCATCATGAGATACTACCCACACATCAGGAGGTACTACCCGCCCACCAGGAGATACTTCCTGCGCACCAGGAGATACTACCCGCGCACCATTAAATACCACCTGCTCCGTCCACCTCCAGAAGGATCATTATCGTTGTTCACGGTCGGTAGCGGTAATCAGTGTCAGGCAGTTAACGCAATTGGCACTTCAATGAGTCTCATTAGTCATCGCGGTGAAATTACACTCGTTTCACGGTGGGTAAGTTTCCATCAGATAACGAGGCAGCTACACTCCACTTCCAGCAATCATCGATTAGTGAATGATAGGACTCTGCTTAATCAGTTAAGCTTCATTAATGAAACAATATAATATCCAGCAATCAGTGTGGGTGCAATGGTACTGCGCAATCATCCACTAATTAGGGTCAATTATCCTTAGTTAATCAGTCAAAATTCACTCTGCCTTCCAGGTGTCAGCCCAGCACCAATAACAACACTTCCCACCATCAACAAATCGCTCGTGACATTACAAAACCATTCAGGATCCACTCAGATTCAATCACCGAGGCGCCACTACCATCAATCACGTCCACCAGTCCCAGTTAAATCGATCATTCCGCTTCCATCATTCGCATGACTACATGTCGTAAGATGGACGAAAATCATGGTAACAGGCAACACACATCTCTACACCTGGAATGCCTGGCTTTACCGTGGGTTCATCTTTATGCTAGTGTACTCGTGTTGCTTCTGGAGTCTATGGTATGGATGGGGAGATAATTACTATGTTGTGGAAGGCTGGACTCTCAGCACTGAAGAGCTCTCGCTTAATATATACACACACAAAACTCGCATATAAAAGAAACTTCTGATGACGTTGCGATGCGACTTGTTAATGGTTCCAGTCGGACAAACATTGTCATGAGTTTCTTTCTCCGATATGCGGGTTGTGTGTATTATTCCAGTCACGGTATTGTGCCCCTTTTATTCTTTTATCTGGCTTAATGATTCTCTGGTACTGAAAACATCACTGATTCTACAGTACTGGAACCTTTAGAGGGTACTGAACACCTCACTAACTCTACAGTATTGGAACATTTCAAGAGTACTAAACAGCTCATTGGTTTTTTAACCTTTCTAAACAGGACTAACGACTTCACTTAATGATTCTCAAGCGCTGGAAAGTTTCCAGCGAATACCAGTAGGGAAAAACCTCGCTAAAGAACTAACACTGGAACATTTCCAGAGTAGAGGTTAAATTCGCTCGGCGAGTGTAACATTTTCACTAGTTGCTGATCACCACTCTCCTAGACCATCACAATGGGTGGTAAAGAAAAGTTTCCCCTAAATGGAAGCCGCGTCCCATTATTGATGAGAAACCACAGCCCATCTAGCAAGCTATCCCCTTTATTATCACCACTACCACCTCTTCCTCTTCACCATCACCTCTCCCTCTTCACCATCACCACCACCTCTTCCTCTTCACCACCACAAGCAACTCTTCCTCCTCCACCATCACCACTATCACAACCACTATTATCACAAAAATCACTACCACCACCACTTCATTCCCTGTATACATTGAACATGTACTTGTAGAAATAAAGATTATCATAATAAAGAATACAACTAAGATGTTTGTGAGAGGAAGCTTCTGGTACGAGCTGCTGGTACACAGATGCTGGTACACACACACACGCACGCACGCACACACAGAGTCACAAGCTTCTGGTACACACTCACACTAGTAACAAGCTTCGGGTACACACGTGTGTACACACACACACACACACACACACACACACACACACACACACACACACACACACAGGCGTCTGGTATATGGAGAGCAAATCTTATGCTCCACTGAGAAAGAGGGACACATCCTTCGATATTTCTTAGGCGGCATACTGACCATCTCTGTGTGACGTGAGGTTGCAGATAGACGTTCCATGCAAGGGAACACATGCAGCAGGCAGCAGTGTCAGGAGACTGGAAGCAAGGCAGCAGTGTCAGGAGGCATGAAGTAAGGCAGCAGTGTCAGGAGACATGAAGCAAGGCAGCAGTGTCAGGAAACATGAAGCAAGGCAGCAGTATCAGGAGACATGTGTCACATCAGTTTTGGGTGAGCGTGTGTCACGTCTACTGGTTCTCTCGGTCTTCTTCCCTCAACGACCACTTAACTTTTTTATTTTCCGTCCACCTGCCTTCCTTCCCTTTATCCTTCCTCCTCCTCCCCTTCCTTGAAGTCCTCTATCCCTGTTCTGGCAAAGACTTCTCTATCTGATCATTAAGCCATCTAGAGAAAGCTTCGACCAGAGCTAGGGATCCTTAATCTTGTCAAACCCTGTGTAAAAAAAAAAAAAAAAGATAGAGAGAGAGAGAGAGAGAGAGAGAGAGAGAGAGAGAGAGAGAGAGAGAGAGAGAGAGAGAGAGAGAGCCAGCCAGCCACTCTGCTACCAACGTCTTCCCCAAACATCATAAACAGAGCCCCCCATTTTCCATCACCTAATAAAAATCCTTCTTTATTTTTCTTTCCTCCTTAACAGTGTTTCCTCCCAGGGTAGGTGAAGCATCTCTGGGAAGGGCAAGTCTCTTCTCAGTTACCTTTACTCTCATTCTACTCAAAGCTATTCCCATCTATACTGCCAAAATACACATCGCCAGTCTGCACAAATAATAACCAACTGTTTATATTACAGAATGTTTAGGCAACTACACACACACACACACACACACACACACACACACACACACACACTTAATATTCCCAGAGATCTACCAAACAATAAGAAAAGGAGTAGTAGCATTTATGGTCAGAAACCACTAGAGATTTGAGGAAATAAGAAACTGGTAATTACAGGGATTACATAGCCGGTACTGCAAAGTCTGGAGAGAGAAAAGTAATAGTGCCAGTGATATATAACCCACCAGCAAAGTACAGGAGGCCTCGGGAGTATGATCAGAATAACAGGACATTGCCTCTCACAACAGAGAAACTGGGAGAGCAAGAAACAACTTTAATTTCACTGTATTAAGAGAGTTCAAGTATAATTAGATTGACTGGGAAAATTAGGACACTCATGGAGGGCCAGAAATATGAGGAGCAAAACTTACAGAAGAAGGAGCAAAGAATTTTTCCGAGTCAGTATATAAAGGAAACAAAAAGAGTGAGATTAGATGAGCCAGTAAGAGTCAATCAAGTTCTCACACAAAATGAATATGACACAGCTGAAATCAACTATGGGAAACAACTTAGAAGGAAAGGGTTGAAGAAAGAAACAGAGGAAGTGCTACAAAATAGGACTATAGAAGGAAAGAGCATTATGGTATGAGAAATTTTCTGAAAACTGAAAATGCGAAAGAACTGGGAGGCAAAGCTATACAAGAAGAGATGGAGGTAATTACAGTCAAAATGACAAGAGCCAAAATCAAGATCTGTACCAGACATGAAGAAAATGATACAGGAAAAATAGAGAGAGCCCATGGTTCACTGAGGAGGGCAAGGAGAGGCGGAAGAACACGAAGAAATACGCAACAAATCAAACTATAAAAAACAGCGAAAATGAAAGTAGGAGAGCAAGAAGCGATGTACAAAAATAAGAAGGTAGACAAAGACAGTACAAAAATCATATAACATCAAAGGCCAAAACTGAATCAAAGTTTCTCTTCCATAACCATATAAGAAAAAAATCAACTGCGAAGGACGTGACAAGGCTGAGGGAGGATGATGGAAGCTGACAGAAAAGTATGCGAAAAATAAGAGCAAAACACCTGAGAGATCCTTATACAAGAAAGTGGAGAGTTACCAGAATGCACTGAGGTCAGAGCATCAACACAACACAAAGAAGTGATGAGATTATTAAGTGAACTTCAGTCAGCACTCTGACCATGTAGGTCAGTCAGCGCTTTTATAGCATTTGACATGACCCACACCAGAGAATAGTCTGGAAATTCGAGAAACAATGAAAGGGAGAATGTTGGAGTGGATCAATGCCGGGCTACTTACACGACAGACAGTAGAGAGTAACAGTAAGCGATGGGACATCAAAATGGGATAAAGCAATGAGTGGGGTTCCATAAGGATCAATATTAGGACCACTACTGTTCCTAATGTAGATGAATAACTTACCAGGGGAGACTGAGTCGTGTTTCTCACTGTTTGCTAATATAAAACTAACGATAAGACTAAGAACAGGAGAGGCAGCGATAAAAACCACCGCAGATGTTTTACAGGTGGCTTCTCAGGTTCAGTCCAAACTCACGCAAGCTCATGCGAATTGGAGATGGAAGTAAACCAGATAAAGAGTACAGCATGGGTGCAGAGAAGCTGCAAACAGTGAAAAGTACCTGGAGGTGACTAACACCAAAGAAATCGCCAGAAATACACAAACCATATAACATTAGCGACATACGAGATGTTACGTAAAAGAACACATGAGCAACTAATGTGACATGTGTTCTTTTACCTAACAAATTGTCGGTAATTCTACCATTATTTCGACTCGTATTAACAAACCTCAGAAAAGTATTCAGGAACATGAACAAGACTCCTCTGGAACTTTATATACGACACAGCTCAATCAATAAGTATGCAGCCCCAGGTTGAAGGAATCAAATGAACCTGACGATCTTGCCAGAGAGAGGGACAAGGGGAGACACGACTACGAGATAAAAAAATATTCAAGGAAATTGACAGGGAGGACAAGGCCAGATTGTTTGAATTAAGAGGATCAGGATCAAGGGAAAAACATAGACGAGCCATAGAGATGTACGGAAGTATTTCTTTAGCCCCAAGCAGGTTGAAAAGTAGAAAGACTTGGACGAGACAGTGATGGCGGTTAACTCGATACATAGCTTCAAGAGCAGGTATGATAAGGCACACGAGACCATAAGCCAATGATGTCGATCTGAGTAGTCTAGAAGGCGGGGCCAGGAGCCGAGTCTCGACCTCAAGAAACACAAATCAGTGAGTACAAATCTGAGTATGCTAACAGTGTACATCAACTCACACAAGATATTGTCCCACACTACCACTATACCCACACAGTAGTAGTCCCACACTACCACTATACCCACACAGTAGTAGTCCCACACTACCACTATACCCACACAGTAGTAGTCCCACACTACCACTATACCCACACAGTAGTAGTCCCACACTACCACTATACCCACACAGTAGTAGTCCCACACTACCACTATACCCACACAGTAGTAGTCCCACACTACCACTATACCCACACAGTAGTAGTCCCACACTACCACTATACCCACACAGTAGTAGTCCCACACAACCACTATACCCACACAGTAGTAGTCCCACACTACCACTATACCCACACAGTAGTAGTCCCACACTACCACTATACCCACACAGTAGTAATCCCACACTACCACTATACCCACACAGTAGTAGTCCCACACTACCACTATACCCACACAGTAGTAGTCCCACACTACCACTATACCCACACAGTAGTAATCCCACACTACCACTATACCCACACAGTAGTAGTCCCACACTACCACTATACCCACACAGTAGTAGTCCCACACTACCACTATACCCACACAGTAGTAGTCCCACACTACCACTATACCCACACAGTAGTAGTCCCACACAACCACTATACCCACACAGTAGTAGTCCCACACTACCACTATACCCACACAGTAGTAGTCCCACACTACCACTATACCCACACAGTAGTAATCCCACACTACCACTATACCCACACAGTAGTAGTCCCACACTACCACTATACCCACACAGTAGTAGTCCCACACTACCACTATACCCACACAGTAGTAATCCCACACTACCACTATACCCACACAGTAGTAGTCCCACACTACCACTATACCCACACAGTAGTAGTCCCACACTACCACTATACCCACACAGTAGTAGTCCCACACTACCACTATACCCACACAGTAGTAGTCCCACACTACCACTATACCCACACAGTAGTAGTCCCACACTACCACTATACCCACACAGTAGTAATCCCACACTACCACTATACCCACACAGTAGTAGTACCACACTACCACTATACCCACACAGTAGTAGTACCACACTACCACTATACTCCATACAGTAGTAGTCCCACAATACCACTATACCCACACAGTAGTAGTCCCACACTACCACTATACCCACACAGTAGTAGTCCCACACTACCACTATACCCACACAGTAGTAATCCCACACTACCACTATACCCACACAGTAGTAGTCCCACACTACCACTATACCCACACAGTAGTAGTCCCACACTACCACTATACCCACACAGTAGTAGTCCCACACTACCACTATACCCACACAGTAGTAGTCCCACACAACCACTATACCCACACAGTAGTAGTCCCACACTACCACTATACCCACACAGTAGTAGTCCCACACTACCACTATACCCACACAGTAGTAATCCCACACTACCACTATACCCACACAGTAGTAGTCCCACACTACCACTATACCCACACAGTAGTAGTCCCACACTACCACTATACCCACACAGTAGTAATCCCACACTACCACTATACCCACACAGTAGTAGTCCCACACTACCACTATACCCACACAGTAGTAGTCCCACACTACCACTATACCCACACAGTAGTAGTCCCACACTACCACTATACCCACACAGTAGTAGTCCCACACTACCACTATACCCACACAGTAGTAGTCCCACACTACCACTATACCCACACAGTAGTAATCCCACACTACCACTATACCCACACAGTAGTAGTACCACACTACCACTATACCCACACAGTAGTAGTACCACACTACCACTATACCCATACAGTAGTAGTCCCACAATACCACTATACCCACACAGTAGTAGTCCCACACTACCACTATACCCACACAGTAGTAGTCCCACACTACCACTATACCCACACAGTAGTAATCCCACACTACCACTATACCCACACAGTAGTAGTCCCACACTACCACTATACCCACACAGTAGTAGTCCCACACTACCACTATACCCACACAGTAGTAGTCCCACACTACCACTATACCCACACAGTAGTAGTCCCACACTACCACTATACCCACACAGTAGTAGTCCCACACTACCACTATACCCACACAGTAGTAATCCCACACTACCACTATACCCACACAGTAGTAGTACCACACTACCACTATACCCACACAGTAGTAGTACCACACTACCACTATACCCATACAGTAGTAGTCCCACAATACCACTATACCCACACAGTAGTGCCACACGAGCACTGTACCCACACAGTAGTAGTCCCACACTTTTACCCAATCTTCTACTCATATTAACACAGAATAACATCAGCATTTTTCCTACTGGTATGAGATAATTAATGCCACAGTGCCACGATAACAAAGCATCTCAACTAATTACTGGTGTGAGTTCATTAAGGGTGTCACAGTGCCACGATAAACGAGATAACTAATTACCAACAACCATCCATAATTATCACAAACAATATGCAGCTGTTATTAGACTATTCCTCACAGAGTTAAACCATTCTCGCATTACGTTCTTAAAAATATTATTTAGACTTAGTAGTAAAAGCAGTAATATTTTTGTAATAATAGTTGTAATAACAATAGTTGTAAAAGTAGCAGATGCAATAATAGTGGTTTTATTAGTAGTAGAAGTGTACTACTAGTGTATATTGTGGTACAATTATTATAATAATAATAACTAATGTATTTTGGTTGCTGCATGATCCCTGTATTCGATAACCCCAGCCCCCTGCACCTCAATGCATGCAATTGGAATAGTGCAGAGTGAGGCATAATTTGATAATTTAGTTAAATATTAGAATTTAAGATTTGAAGAGAATCATAAGAGACATTCACTAGTCATCATAAAGACACTTCAGGACATACACTGTCCAGATAAAATAAAAACCTTTCAAAAAGACAAATATCCTAAAACACACAAGAACATTAAGCTTGAAGTTCCATTAAGATGTTATAAACATGGAAGCTTGAAGCTTATCAGACACGACACTCAGAAATTGTCGAAGAAAAGCGATAATGTTTCTTCTGATAAGAAATAAATCACAGTGTCTGGCTTTATTTGGTTATGCTAGGTTAAATATACTTAATGTTTCTTTTGTGTGACTATAACGTGTGTGCGCCCTCAAGACCGGTATTAAAAATTTGTACGCTATGTACACTACATAAAACTTACACAAAACTTTCTTAAAAGACAATGAATCTTGCTTAGAGGAAAGTTAGTGTGGATTTTAGCCCTTGTAGGTTCCAATTCGCATGTCTGGACAAAGGGTGGAAGGTGAGTTTTTTTAAATGTACTGAAGAAACCACTGGCTGGCGAAATTTTTCCAAGACAAACATTACAAAATTTTTTGACAAGTGTATCATTCTTCAACTTGTCGGTTTTCCATAACCCTTCACATCACATCAATAAATTTTCTTGGGCGTAAAACGAGACTTAATTGGCACTTTCCTGGGCCTAAGATGCATCAGCCATTAAATGCTGATGCCGTTCAGAAGAGGTAAACTGAAAATTATTTAACGTGACTGAACAAGAATATAATTTTCACACTATTTTACACACAAAATCGTCGAGTGTGTTCCTACGATGTTGAGTTACACTCTTCTCCGTCGTCTTAATTTTTTGCACCATTTTTCAACATCTGAAACTCCGCCACTGAGGATTTTGAAAGTTACTCCAGCTATTCCTGGACGCTGGGAATGGCTTCAACAACTTTGGTCATCGGGCACGTGAACATGCCAACTGCTCCAAAAATTTGGTCCTCGTTACTGTACAAAAAGTGTTGAAAATTTGAAAACGATTGTATAAGGCGTTGTCGAGTTTTCAGAAAATTAAAATCGAAAAGTTAGAGACAAAAAAAAAAGAAAGGTGGATAAAAAAAGGAAAGGTAAGAATAAATTCAGGCAGCTCTAAAAGGTCCTTCATAATAATAATAATAATAATAATAATAATAATAATAATAAATAATAATAATTATAATAATAATGTGTTGACAGAAATGTAAATGTGAGTGCGAGCGAGGTGAACAAACATTATGCAAGTATCATAACAGTCCTGTTATACACTACCCACTACTGAACACCGGAGACTAGGATGTCTTCTGTGTTATAGTTCTGCAGGGTCAAAATGCGTGCAAAAAGAATAACTGGAAAAGTGGGCAGAAGGATATTTAACTTCTTAACAAACTGAACCCAGAGAGTGGTAGCAGAGTGAAGTTGAAAGTTGCTACAAGAAGAGCTCTGTTCCTCAAGACAAGTTACTAACCCACTTCTGTTTCTCATTCATATTTCCAACGTCGACAAGGACGTAAATCAAAGAAGCATTAACATTCATTCTTGATGACACCCGAATCTCTATGATACTGGAATCCGTCGAAGACACTGGGTGAATCTTCAAGCAGATATCAATCAAGTCTCTCAGTGAGCCGCAGACAATATGATGTTTAACAAGAGCAAGTTTTAGGTGTTCTACTATGGAAGAATAAAGGAAATAAATACTAACAGAGTACACTACAAACTCAAATTATTCACTATGTAGAAAGTCCCATGAGTGAGACTTGGGAGCAATAATGTCAGATCTCACACTCAAGGATCACAACAATGCTATTACTACTACAAGGAAAATGATAGTCTGGATAACTAGAACTTTCAAGATAAAGATGCCGATGATACTCTTTAAGACGCTTGTTTACTCAAGGCTGAAATCCTACTGTATATACTTACGGCCTTCTGCAAGGCAGGCGAGATTTTCACCGCCCCTCCCTCCCCCTCCTCCGTAAATAAAGAAAATTACCAACAAACCCCAGGAAGTTTCGGAGATTGAACTTGACAAGTTCCGCAAATCAGTTCTTGACCTGCCAGGTTGTGATTCGTACGTTGAACTGTATACGGCCAGCAGTAACAGCTTGCTCTACAAGCCTTGGTCTGGGACTGGTCCGAGGGGGCACCGACTCACAGAAACATCCTTCGGATAACCTTTCATTCTGATTTTCACATTCCGAATACCTTGTTTCAGTCCAATCAATTTCTCTTGTGTCACTTGTAGTGTCGTAATCATATCCCTCCTCGTCCTCCTCTCTCTCAAAGTTGCAAGGTTCAGTTCCTTTAGTCTCTCATTATATTGCACATCCCTCAGATCCGAAAGTCATATATGAGAGAGGGTAGGAGGCAGGGATGGGGGGGGGGGTCGGGAGGAATGATTGAGACTGGCACGGTGCAAGGGAGCAGTGCCAGCCAGGGTGTGGACGGTGCCAGCCAGGGTGTGGACGGTGCCAGCCAGGGTGTGGACGGTGCCAGCCAGGGTGTGGACGGTGCCAGCCAGGGTGTGGACGGTGCCAGCCAGGGTGTGGACGGTGCCAGCCAGGGTGTGGACGGTGCCAGCCAGGGTGTGGACGGTGCCAGCCAGGGTGTGGACGGTGCCAGCCAGGGTGTGGACGGTGCCAGCCAGGGTGTGGACGGTGCCAGCCAGGGTGTGGACGGTGCCAGCCAGGGTGTGGACGGTGCCAGCCAGGGTGTGGACGGTGCCAGCCAGGGTGTGGACGGTGCTTCAGACTTCTCGCCACAACAATCACGTTGCTTGACCACAAAGGTAATAACAACACAATATAACAAAACCTAAAGAATCCTGCAACTGTTGCAGGCGGGAATAAAGAATCCTGCAACTGTTGCAGGCGGGAATAAAGAATCCTGCAACTGTTGCAGGCGGGAATAAAGAATCCTGCAACTGTTGCAGGCGGGAATAAAGAATCCTGCAACTGTTGCAGGCGGGAATAAAGAATCCTGCAACTGTTGCAGGCGGGAATAAAGAATCCTGCAACTGTTGCAGGCGGGAATAAAGAATCCTGCAACTGTTGCAGGCGGGAATAAAGAATCCTGCAACTGTTGCAGGCGGGAATAAAGAATCCTGCAACTGTTGCAGGCGGGAATAAAGAATCCTGCAACTGTTGCAGGCGGGAATAAAGAAGAAGAAACACAAGTAAAAAATAGTAGTAATATAAAAGAAATGAAATAGAAGAAAAAAATAGTAGTAGCAGTAGTAGAAATATTAGTTCAAAAAGTAGTAGTAGTAGTAGTAGTAGTAGTAGTAGTAGTAGTAGTAGTAGTAGTAGTAGTAGTAGTAGTAGTAGTAGTAGTAGAAAAATAGAAGTAGAAAGACAGACAAAGGTCTAGAGGTACGGTAAGGGGCGGGAGGTTGACAACTTGAGCGGGAGGTTGACAACTTGAGCGGGAGGCTGACAACTTGAGCGGGAGGTTGACAACTTGAGCGGGAGGTTGACAGCCTGAGCGGGAGGTTGGGAAAAAATGGTGTGGGGTAAGGTTATTAAGGGCGTGTATGTGTGAAGGGTGAAACAAAGAGAAGGGGATGGTAGCATCAGCATTGTACAACTAACAGCATTGTTACACACGGGTCCACACCCTCACCCGCACCACATCTACCTCTCTCCCTACAAGCAAGTTTACACCAACAAAAATGATCACTCTACAAGACTGGTATACAATACCGACAAGATGAAAACTGAGACACATGTGCAACATCTGGGTATCTTTATTGTAGACGTTTCGCCATCCATGTTGCACATGTGTCTCAGTTTTCATCAAAAAATATCACTAATTAAATCTTCAAAAATTTTACTTGCGTGTGTGGGGAATAAGTTATCATAAGATATGATCATTGCAAAGCTACAGCAACTGCAGCTACGCTGCAATCATAACTGTTAATCTCCTGTAGCATAAGTAGTCTACATGAACACTTAACTAACGATGTACAGAGCTGTAGTACAACCTCTGACTTAATAACGATGTAGAGAGGTGTGAGGCAGCATAAACCAGCAGTGTGAGGCAGCATGAACCAGCAGTGTGAGGCAGCATAAACCAGCAGTGTGAGGCAGCATGAACAAGCAATGCGAGGCAGAATGAACAAGCACTGCGAGGCAGCATGAACCAGCACTGCGAGGCAGCATGAACCAGCACTGCGAGGCAGCATGAACCAGCACTGCGAGGCAGCATGAACCAACAGTGTGAGGCAGCATGAACTAACAGTGTGAGGTAGCATGAACCAGCAGTGAGGCAGCATGAACCAACAGTGTGAGGTAGCATGAACCAACAGTGTGAGACAGCATGAACCAGCAGTGTGAGGCAGCATGAACCAACAGTGTGAGACACAGCATGAACCAGCAGTGAGAGGCAGTATGAACCAGCAGTGTGAGGCAGCATGAACCAGCAGTGTGAGGCAGCATGAACCAACAGTGTGAGGCAGCATGAACCAACAGTGTGAGGCAGCATGAACCAACAGTGAGAGGCAGCATGAACCAACAGTATGAGACAGCATGAACCAGCAGTGAGAGGCAGCATGAACCAACAGTGTGAGACAGCATGAACCAGCAGTGAGGCAGCATGAACCAGCAGAGAGAGGCAGCATGAACCAGCAGTGAGGCAGCATGAACCAACAGTGAGAGGCAGCATGAACCAGCAGTGAGAAGCAGCATGAACCAGCAGTGAGGCAGCATGAACCAACAGTGAGAGGCAGCATGAACCAGCAGTGAGAAGCAGCATGAACCAACAGTGTGAGACAGCATGAACCAGCAGTGAGGCAGCATGAACCAGCAGAGAGAGGCAGCATGAACCAACAGTGTGAGACACAGCATGAACCAGCAGTGAGAGGCAGCATGAACCAACAGTGTGAGGCAGCATGAACCAGCAGTGAGAGGCAGCATGAACCAGCAGTGAGAGGCAGCATGAACCAGCACTGCGAGGCAGCATGAACCAGCACTGCGAGGCAGCATGAACCAGCACTGCGAGGCAGCATGAACCAGCACTGCGAGGCAGCATGAACCAGCACTGCGAGGCAGCATGAACCAGCACTGCCAGGCAGCATGAACCAGCAGTGTGAGGCAGCATGAACCAGCACTGCGAGGCAGCATGAACCAGCACTGCGAGGCAGCATGAACCAGCACTGTGAGGCAGCATGAACCAGCACTGCGAGGCAGCATGAACCAGCACTGCGAGGCAGCATGAACCAGCAGTGTGAGGCAGCATGAACCAGCAGTGTGAGGCAGCATGAACCAGCAGTGTGAGGCAGCATGAACCAGCACTGCGAGGCAGCATGAACCAGCACTGCGAGGCAGCATGAACCAGCACTGCGAGGCAGCATGAACCAGCACTGCGAGGCAGCATGAACCAGCAGTGTGAGGCAGCATGAACCAGCACTGCGAGGCAGCATGAACCAGCACTGCCAGGCAGCATGAACCAGCACTGCGAGGCAGCATGAACCAGCACTGCGAGGCAGCATGAACCAGCACTGCGAGGCAGCATGAACCAGCACTGCGAGGTAGCATGAACCAACAGTGTGGGGCAGCATGAACCAGCAGTGTGGGGCAGCATGAACCAGCACTGCGAGGCAGCATGAACCAACAGTGTGGGGCAGCATGAACCAGCACTGCGAGGCAGCATGAACCAACAGTGTGGGGCAGCATGAACCAGCACTGCGAGGCAGCATGAACCAACAGTGTGGGGCAGCATGAACCAGCAGTGTGAGGCAGCATGAACCAGCACTGCGAGGCAGCATGAACCAACAGTGTGGGGCAGCATGAACCAGCAGTGTGGGGCAGCATGAACCAGCACTGCGAGGCAGCATGAACCAGCACTGCGAGGCAGCATGAACCAGCACTGCGAGGCAGCATGAACCAGCAGTGTGAGGCAGCATGAACCAGCACTGCGAGGCAGCATGAACCAGCACTGCGAGGCAGCATGAACCAGCACTGCGAGGCAGCATGAACCAGCACTGCGAGGCAGCATGAACCAGCACTGCGAGGCAGCATGAACCAGCAGTGTGAGGCAGCATGAACCAGCACTGCGAGGCAGCATGAACCAGCACTGCGAGGCAGCATGAACCAGCACTGCGAGGCAGCATGAACCAACAGTGTGGGGCAGCATGAACCAGCACTGCGAGGCAGCATGAACCAGCACTGCGAGGCAGCATGAACCAGCACTGCGAGGCAGCATGAACCAGCACTGCGAGGCAGCATGAACCAGCACTGCGAGGCAGCATGAACCAGCAGTGTGAGGCAGCATGAACCAGCACTGCGAGGCAGCATGAACCAGCACTGCGAGGCAGCATGAACCAGCACTGCGAGGCAGCATGAACCAGCACTGCGAGGCAGCATGAACCAGCACTGCGAGGCAGCATGAACCAACAGTGTGGGGCAGCATGAACCAGCACTGCGAGGCAGCATGAACCAGCACTGCGAGGCAGCATGAACCAGCACTGCGAGGCAGCATGAACCAGCACTGCGAGGCAGCATGAACCAGCACTGCGAGGCAGCATGAACCAGCACTGCGAGGCAGCATGAACCAGCAGTGTGAGGCAGCATGAACCAGCACTGCGAGGCAGCATGAACCAGCACTGCGAGGCAGCATGAACCAGCACTGCGAGGCAGCATGAACCAACAGTGTGAGGCAGCATGAACCAGCACTGCGAGGCAGCATGAACCAGCACTGCCAGGCAGCATGAACCAGCACTGCGAGGCAGCATGAACCAGCACTGCGAGGCAGCATGAACCAGCACTGCGAGGCAGCATGAACCAGCACTGCGAGGTAGCATGAACCAACAGTGTGGGGCAGCATGAACCAGCAGTGTGGGGCAGCATGAACCAGCACTGCGAGGCAGCATGAACCAACAGTGTGGGGCAGCATGAACCAGCACTGCGAGGCAGCATGAACCAACAGTGTGGGGCAGCATGAACCAGCACTGCGAGGCAGCATGAACCAGCAGTGTGAGGCAGCATGAACCAGCACTGCGAGGCAGCATGAACCAACAGTGTGGGGCAGCATGAACCAGCAGTGTGGGGCAGCATGAACCAGCACTGCGAGGCAGCATGAACCAGCACTGCGAGGCAGCATGAACCAGCACTGCGAGGCAGCATGAACCAGCAGTGTGAGGCAGCATGAACCAGCACTGCGAGGCAGCATGAACCAGCACTGCGAGGCAGCATGAACCAGCACTGCGAGGCAGCATGAACCAGCACTGCGAGGCAGCATGAACCAGCAGTGTGAGGCAGCATGAACCAGCACTGCGAGGCAGCATGAACCAGCACTGCGAGGCAGCATGAACCAGCACTGCGAGGCAGCATGAACCAACAGTGTGGGGCAGCATGAACCAGCACTGCGAGGCAGCATGAACCAGCACTGCGAGGCAGCATGAACCAGCACTGCGAGGCAGCATGAACCAGCACTGCGAGGCAGCATGAACCAGCACTGCGAGGCAGCATGAACCAGCAGTGTGAGGCAGCATGAACCAGCACTGCGAGGCAGCATGAACCAGCACTGCGAGGCAGCATGAACCAGCACTGCGAGGCAGCATGAACCAGCACTGCGAGGCAGCATGAACCAGCAGTGTGAGGCAGCATGAACCAGCACTGCGAGGCAGCATGAACCAGCACTGCGAGGCAACATGAACCAGCACTGCGAGGCAGCATGAACCAGCACTGCAAGGCAGCATGAACCAGCACTGCAAGGCAGCATGAACCAGCACTGCAAGGCAGCATGAACCAGCAGTGTGAGGCAGCATGAACCAGCACTGCGAGGCAACATGAACCAGCACTGCGAGGCAGCATGAACCAGCACTGCAAGGCAGCATGAACCAGCACTGCGAGGCAGCATGAACCAGCACTGCAAGGCAACATGAACCAGCACTGCGAGGCAGCATGAACCAGCACTGCGAGGCAGCATGAACCAGCACTGCGAGGCAGCATGAACCAGCACTGCAAGGCAGCATGAACCAGCACTGCGAGGCAGCATGAACCAGCACTGCGAGGCAGCATGAACCAGCACTGCAAGGCAACATGAACCAGCACTGCGAGGCAGCATGAACCAGCACTGCGAGGCAGCATGAACCAGCACTGCAAGGCAGCATGAACCAGCACTGCAAGGCAGCATGAACCAGCAGTGTGAGGCAGCATGAACCAGCACTGCAAGGCAGCATGAACCAGCACTGCAAGGCAGCATGAACCAGCACTGCGAGGCAGCATGAACCAGCACTGCAAGGCAGCATGAACCAGCACTGCAAGGCAGCATGAACCAGCACTGCGAGGCAGCATGAACCAGCACTGTGAGGCAGCATGAACCAGCACTGCGAGGCAGCATGAACCAGCACTGCAAGGCAGCATGAACCAGCACTGCGAGGCAGCATGAACCAGCACTGCAAGGCAGCATGAACCAGCACTGCAAGGCAGCATGAACCAGCACTGCGAGGCAGCATGAACCAGCACTGTGAGGCAGCATGAACCAGCACTGCGAGGCAGCATGAACCAGCACTGCAAGGCAGCATGAACCAGCACTGCGAGGCAGCATGAACCAGCACTGCAAGGCAGCATGAACCAGCACTGCAAGGCAGCATGAACCAGCACTGCGAGGCAGCATGAACCAGCACTGTGAGGCAGCATGAACCAGCACTGCGAGGCAGCATGAACCAGCACTGCAAGGCAGCATGAACCAGCACTGCAAGGCAGCATGAACCAGCAGTGTGAGGCAGCATGAACCAGCACTGCGAGGCAGCATCAACCAGCACTGCGAGGCAGCATGAACCAGCACTGCGAGGCAGCATGAACCAGCACTGCGAGGCAGCATGAACCAGCAGTGCGAGGCAGCATGAACCACTCCTGCAGTATCTGCTGCCTGGTAAGTGCTCCACCTGAGGCAGTCACAAAGCAGATATTGCTCTAGTGCATTAAGGTAATGTAGCAAAGTTTGCAGGTTTAATACAATATTATTCTTGACAAATATTTACCTTCCTCTCCGTTTCATACCGCTACTCTCTGTTCACCAGTTTTATTTTCACTGGGAAGCGCTAAACCCAGAGGGGTAACCTAGCAATCACCCTAGATGTACTGAAGGGAAAAGTATACAAGTACTTCAAGGAACTTCTGTGGGGTCAACGCATTTCCAGCCCAGGCCTCCAGGGGGATCAGGGCCTGATCAAACAGGCTGTTACTGCTGGCTGCACGCAATCTAACGTACGAACTACAGCCAGGCTGGTCAAACACTGATTTGTGGCCTCTTCAAGGGAGATTTCCTTGCTGCGGCGAAGAGGCTATTGGTCTGAGGAACTGGACCCTTCGGTCTTCCTCTTCCGACCGAATCTCCTAATCCTCCCCATCCCTCCCTTCCCATTCCTCCATCTCTCCCCATCCTTCCCTATCCTTTCCTGTTTTCAGCCTTTGGGGTTCTTCCCTCAGGCATTCTAGTTCCTAGGTTGAGGGAAGGTTACCGTGGTCCATCCCATTCCATTAAGGTCCTTCGTGGTAGTGTAGTTTTCCATGGAATCTGGATCGTCTCGAAATCCCGATCCCTCTCCGGTCTACGGGGGAGAGGCTTCGGGTGTCTTTCACATAACAGGTGTATCTCTGGAGACAGCCCTTTCTCGTCCGCCGAGGTGGCTCGGTAGACGTAAGGTTGTTAGGATTGCTGGTTTACACAATACACAAATAACCCGCACATAAAAGAGAGAAGCTTACGACGACGTTTCGGGCCGACTTGGACCATTGACTAACACTCTTCGAACTAATCTCGTTCATACCTCTCCTCCCTCTACAGATGTTCCTGGTGTCTACTCTATTTCTTGCTCCTCCTGTCCTCTTCAATACTTCGGAGAAACTGGTCGATCTCTTTCTGACAGGCTTAGGGAGCACAAAAATAGTGTTAGGCTTGCCGACACTAACAATGCTCTTTTCTGTCACGTCAGAGATCATAGCCATCCTATTGACTGGTCTTCTGCTAAAACTGTCTTCCCTACTTCCAACTCGAACAGTCGCCGTCTAGTTGAATCCTCTTTAATACACAACTTTCCTTGTATGAACCTTAGTCCTGGCTTCGTCTCTGTAGATGCCTTCCTCTCCCACTACATTATAAAATGCTCCAAACTTCAGAACACCCGTGACTTAACCTGACTCCTCATTTTTTCTTTTTCTTTTTCTTTTTCTTCTTCTCCCTCTTCCCCTTTCCTCTTTCCTTTTCTCCTCTGGGTTGTCTTTCTCTCTTCTGTCTCGTGTTTCTGTTCCTTCTTCACTTATTTCACCACTTCCCCTTTCACGCACCTCTGTGCGCTTGCTCTCCCTCAGTGGGCACCTAGCTCTCTTGCAGTGCTCCCCTGACTTTGTATTTGACTGGCTCGTCCTCCTTATTTCCCACTTCTACCACTACCACTACCTCTTCTACTACTACTACTACTACTACAACTACTGATGAAATTAAGACACATGTGCGACGTCTGGCTGTCTTTGTTGTGGACGTTTCGCCATCCAGTGGCTGGCTGGATGGCGAAACGTCTGCGATAGGGATGCCCGGGTGTTGCGCATGTCTTAATTTCATCTTGTCGGTATTATATACTATTCTTGTACTACTACTACTACCACCACCTCTTCCTGCCTATATATAGCCGTCCTGCTCCACTTCTGGTTAGTGTGACTTTGTCAATGGTCCAAGTCGACCCGAAACGTCGTCGTAAGCTTCTCTTTTATGTGCGGGTTACATGTGTATCGTTCCAGTCACGGTATTGTGCCTTTTTTGTTATTTATTGCTGGTTTACTTTGAAGTGTAGGGTATGGCATGGGTTCCATGCTGCATCTGCACCACTAGCTACGCTGAGGTCCTCTTGAGTGCGGAAGGGGATTATGGACCTTTCATTCCTCCTAGGAGCTACCCCTCCATGTCCCCCCCTTGTTTTCTATAAAACAAAAAGGAGAGACCTAACCATGCAGTCCCAAATCCATGAAACTGCTCCTCCTTGGTCCCTTTCTGAAGCAGCACCCTCTAACGACCCTGCCTTGTTACCAGACCATCCTTCGGACCTTTCTAATGCCCCTGTATCTTCTGTGGGTGACATTTCGTCCCATGCTCCTGATACCAAGGCTCAGCCTGACTGACACATCCGACCTCTGCACATCTTTGACTATGCTTCCGGTTTCTCCCTATACAGTGCGAAGGTTTTCAGATCGCCTGCCTGCCTCAAAACGAACTACTTCCGCTCTGTATTCTAGTGGATTTATTGGTTGAAAGCTTCACTTTTGATCAATAATAAACTTAGTCTTTTCAGCCTTGCTCTATGTTGACTGTTGTAATAATCACATCTTTTAAGTATCACTTACCATGGAGAGTGATTATTTAAGCAGTGGGTAACCTGTCTATCTTTCCAGCTTGGATGTCAGAGAGGGTCACCTGACAATCAACGAGTAGAACAGGAGAAGGACTAACGTCCAGAGACTTCTCCATTTTGTATTGAAGTACCTGTGCACCTGTATGAAATTGCAGGACATAACCCCACATCATTGCAGCGGTAAAGAACCTGCTTTCCTGTCATTGGGATATTATACTCACGGCAATAATCTGTGAAGATCTAGCCAGTGGTGGTCACCAACACCTGCGACCCCCGCCCCCCCATCATCAGCAACGGCTACGATTTCAACAACAGTGTCACCAACACCAGACACCCACGTTTTATATACATTTAAATTAGCGTTGAATTCAGTTATCATTTATATTTTTCATTTTTCATTTTTTTATAATTTAGGATTAATATTTCATATTTAAGTGTTTTACATTTTATATTTTCTATATAATAAAGTGTTTATGTTTGTCTGTTATTATTTCTTTTTCTATTCACTAATTTTCCTGAGGAGGAGCCAGCCTGAGTAATACTGACTGAAGTTGTTACAGGGCTGAGTAAGCCTTCACATTACCATTGTTCTTTATCACTATCTGAAGTCGCCTGGGCATCGAAGTGGCGAGGGTGGAGGAGGAGGAGGAGGAGGAGGAGGAGGCATGCATGTTGATCCAAAGCTTCTTCAGTGCCTCCTTCAGGTCTGTGATGTTGGTGGGTTGAGCTTTTGCAGTCTCAATTTTCCATCACATGCCAGGCATTCTCGATAGGATTTAAGTCAGGGGAATTGCCTGGCCACTCTAAAACATTGATATTATTGTCCTCGAGGAACTTTTTCACTGGGAAAGTGACTTGAGTTTCGTCATTGGTTTGGCATCTCTTATCCTTAAAGTTCTAGTTATACAGATTATCCTTTTCCTTGCGGTAGCAATAACAACAGTGTTGTAATCCTTGAATGTGAGATCTTCCGACATAATTACTCCCAAATATCACGCACATAGGACTTTGCCATTTTGAATTATTTGGGTTTGACTTGTACTCCGTTACAGTCTATTTCCTCCATTCTTCAACAGCGCAGCAATTAAAGCTTAAACTTATTAAGCATCATACTGCTGTCTAATGCTCACTGAAAGACTATTGTCATTCTGCTGAAGATTCGTTGTGTCTTTGACTGTCGCCACTCTCACAGAGATTCTGGTGTCACCAGCAGTGTTAAAGTGTTATAATTCATGTACTTAACTGTACTCACCTGACTGTGGTTGCGGCAGTCGAGTTTCAGCTCCTGGCTCCACCTCTCCGCTAGTCGCCACCGGGTTCACTCTTGGTCGCATGATTCCTATCATACCTATTCTGAAAGATGTGTATAGATCCTACCTCTACCCCGGAATAACCTCCAGGTAACCACTTCACTGTTTAATTCATTCCACTGCCTGACTGGAGTCGCTGTTTGTAACTTTCAACTGTGCCCCCGAGTGCTTAAGACTCGCTCCTCAAATTCTTGCTGTCCACTCTGTCAATTATTCTCAGCATTTTGTATTTCGTAATTATGTCAACTCCAGTCCTTCTGTCCTCTAATATTGTTAGGCTTAGCTCCTCCAGCCTTTCTTCATGGTTCATCCACCTTAGCTGCTGGAGCTGAGGAGTATGAGTCACAAAGAGAGGCTGGAGTTGCATTTCTTCAGCTTCTTTACATGCTTTAACTGAAGCAGGTTCCATACCAGCTTTGCAGACTCCAACAAGAGCCTGACATATACCCTGTAGTAGGTCGTAAATGTCTCCTTGAGGTTTTTGAAAGCTGTCTTTATATTTGCCAACTTCGTGTTTGCAGCAGCAGTTGTTTCAATGTATGCCTCAGGTGAAATGCTTGGGACTGCGCTCACCACGAGGTCTCCCTCTTCCAGAAAGACTTTTAGCATTTGTCCCCAAAGTCTGTAGTCTGTTACAGTTTGCCCTTCCCCGATTTTCATAACTTTGCACTTGCTGGGGTTAAATTCGAATAGCCTCTTGTCAGATCAATCATGTAACTTATCCAGATCTATCTGTAATCTTTCGTGGTCTACTCCTGTTTCTATTTTCATTAGCTTCACATATGCAAACAGGGACACCTTTGACTCAATTTCCTGTCATGTCGTTTATAAACAACAGTACTAGCCCAAGTACTGAGCTTTGGTAACCTCGTCACACTTGCCCATTCCGACATCTCTCGAACAATAACTCATTGTTCCCTTCCTGTTAAGTATTCCTTGATCCACTGTGGCATTTAACGTTATTCCTGCCTGCTCCTTTAACTTTTGTCCCCGTCTCTTGTGGAATGCAATGAATGCTTTCTAGCTGCCCAAAAATATAGTCCACCCATTCCTCTCTCTCTCTTTCTCCTTAACTTTCGTTACCTTGTCAGAACTCTAGCAGATGTGAGAGACAGGATTTACCATCTCCAAAACCATTCTGCTTTTTGTATGATTTTTCTCCTTTCCAGATGCTCTACAGCTCTTCTGATAATCTTCTCCATAACCTTGTATACTATGTATGTCAGTGACAATGGCCTGTAGTTTTTAAATACTGGGACTACATTTGATATTTTCTAACCAGTTTCAGTTGACTTGTTAAAGATTACTGCTGGTGGTTCACACAGTTCATATGCTCCCTCTCATAGAACCCATGGAGAGATATTGCCTGGTTTCATCGTTTTCAAGGTATCTAGTTCACTCAGCAGTTTCTTCACCTCTCCTCCCATTGTGTGTACTGTGTCCAGCACTCGTCAGTGCACTTTCCCTCTTTGACACTCCGGCAATGTTCCTGATTCCAGTGAGAATCTTTTGCTCACTTCCTCACATACTTCCTGGTCATTCCCAGTGACCTCCCCTCTCTTTTTCGGCCTTACTACCTGATCCTTTGCACATGTCTTCTTTCTGATACACTGTACATTAATTTTAAATCAGACTTGACTTTCGATCAAATTCTCCCCTTCAATTCATAATTAGTGCTGAAATTCGTGATGGCTGTTACACCTAGGAAGCATGCAGGTACTGTAGCTCTTAGAAAACATGCGGATTTGAGTATCAGATCCCCGAAAATCTGAGAATAGCAGTCAACTGTTGTTCGGATTCTGAAAAAAGCTGACGACACTGGTGATTGTGAAGTGCTGCGTCGACAAAGATGTGGACGAAAACCCAGGACAACACCTCACAATGACACGGTTATTATAAGAAATAGTGTGAAAGATCCCAGGAAACCTTTCTTACATCCGGCATTCTTTTCTTTCAATTTTTCTTCCATGCCAGTGCACTTTCAGCTTTGGCCTCCCTGCACCTGTGTGTGGTGGTGAACCATAAGTGCACTTTCTTTCCTGTGCTGCTTCTGCTTCTGGGTATGGATTTCTCTGCCTACCAGCACTTTCCAGCTACATTCTCTTTCTGTTTAGCTCTCTTTCCCACAGCACTCATAGGAATTGCCTCATGCTATCATAGTATCCTCTTTTCGAAGTCAAGTTTGTCCATTAACTCTGTAATTCTCTCCATGTTCACTTCCTCAAGGTATTCAAACCCTAGTGTAGTTGCTGTTACTAAGGGGCCTCTCATATTCGATATCACTACACCAGAGTCACTTAGGGTGAAGACAAGGTCCAGCCTTGCTGGTTCACTGCCTCCTCCCTTCCTACTTGTGTCCTTACATGCTGACTCATGAAGTTTTACAGTACCAGTACCACCTCCCAACAACTTAACTTTCCACGTTTCCAGTCCCCTGTGTAAATCCAGACTTTCCCAGTCTATTTCCTTTCGGCTGAAACTTCCAAGGATCAATAGTTTTATATTGCCCACGTGGAGTTTTCTAGCTACCTCTGATTCGTGTCCACAATTCCCCTACTAGTGTAATCACATTCTTGCCTTTAACTGCTATTTAGCAGCGCAATGTGAATTACTGCTATCATCACTATGGATCCCCCAGTCTGAGTGATCTATTTGACCTTTCTCCATTTATTCCACTCATCTCAAAAATTCACTATACACAGATCAGCAACACTACCCCTCCTACTATTCTGTCCTTTCTCATTATTTTGTAACCAGGGAAGACTGCACCTGTTATCACCTCTGAGTTCGGTCTCTGTCATTGCTACAAGGGGTATTAATCCACTATCCACATTTTCCATTCATTGCTCTTATTTATCCCATCTACATTTGTGCACCCCTCGTTCGGCCTTCTTCACTATTACTGTGATCGGGTTTTTGAGTTGCTGTTCTGTTTCTTACCCATGTGTCAGGGAGGAGTGGATATAGTAGGGGAGTGGACGTTGTAGGTATAGGTGGCTCTTGCCGTGGATGTGGGCGAGGGAGGCAGGGAAACAAAGGGAAGGCGAGAATATGGGTTGGGATAAGGGGTGGTTAGAGAACAAAAAGGTACACTTCGTGACTAGAACAGTACACACAACCCGCACATAGGAGAAGAGCTTACGACGATGTTTCGGTCCGATTTGGACCATTTACAAAATCACAATAACAGAAAAGAGATTAGGTTAGGTAAGGTTCATCAGGAAACAGGACAAGTATTTCCTGACGATGGTCTTATTCATATGATGACCCACCATTTGAGCTTTTAGTCATCTGACCGAGGCCTTCTGCTGACTTACTGGTCCATCTCTTTAAAAATTATGGTCACAGAATAGAGAGACGGAGCCAGTATATATAGGCCAGCTGGCAGGGACGGGACAAGAGAGGTGGGAGTAGAAGTGGTAGAGGTAAGGCAGGTAGTGGAAGAAACAACAACAGCAGCAGCAGCAGCAGCTGCTGCTGCTGCTGCTAACAGTGGAAGTGGCAGTAGTGTCAAGTAGGGAGAGTGGTTGGTGGGACAAGAGTAGAAAGGGATAGTGAAGGGTGAAGGGAGGCAAACGTGAAGGTGGGGACCAAAGGTAGTAGGAAAGGTGGTGGTGGTGGTAGTAGTATAGTGTGAATGGTGTATGTATGGTAGTGATGGTATGGTAGTGGTGTATGGTAGTGGTATGTAGGTGTAGTGGTATGTAGTGGTAGTATGGTAGTGGTGTGGTGAGGTGGTATTAGTGTGGTATGGTGGTAGTGGATGTGTAGTGGTGGTGGTAGTATGGTGGTATAGTGGATGGTGGTATATGTATGGTATTAATGGTATGGTGGTGTAGTGGTATGAGTAGTGTATGGTAGGTATAGTAGTATGGTATGAGTGGTAGTGGTGAGTAGGTATGGTGTGTAGGTGGTATATGTGAGTATGGTAGTGGTAGGTAGTAGTGGATAGTGGTATAGGTGGTAGTGAGTATGGTGGTGGTATAGTGGTATAGGTATGGTAGGTATTGGTGGTAGGTGGTGGTATGTGGTATGGTGAGTTGGTGGTGGAGTGTAGGTATGTGGTGGTGGCATGGTGGTAGTGGTGGTATGGTGGTGGCATGGTGGTTGGTGGTGGTAGTGGTGGTAATATAGAGTAGTGGTATATGGAGTGTATGTGGTATAGTGGTGTAGTAGTGTATGGTGGTAGTGGTAGGTAGTAGTGGTATGAGTAGTGATGGTGTAGATGGTGGTAGGTGGTGGTGGAGTATAGTGGTAGTAGTGGTAGTGGTATAGTGAGTGGAGTAGTGAGGTGGTGGAGTATATGGTGTAGGTGGTATAGTGGTGTAATGGTATAGTGGTATGGTGGTAGTGGTATGGTAGGTAGTATGGTATGGTATGGTGGATATAGTGGTGGTATATGGTAAGTATGGTGGTATGGTAGTAGTGGTAAGTGGTAGGTATGGTGTATGTGGTGGTATGGTAGTGGTATGTGGAGGTAGTGGTATGGATGAGTAGGTGGTATAGGTGAGTGAGTGCAGGTGGTATGGTAGTGGTAGTGGTGGCATAGTATGGTAGGTGGTATGGTAGGATGTAGTGAGTATGGTAGTGGTAGTAGTATAGTAGTAGTGCTGTGGCGCTTCCCTAGTAGTAGTATAGTAGTAGTAGTATAGTAGTAGTGTAGTAGTAGTAGTATAGTAGTAGTAGTAGTAGTAGTATAGTAGTAGTATAGTAGTAGTATAGTATAGTAGTCGTAGTATAGTAGTAGTAGCAGTATAGTAGTAGTAGTAGTAGTAGTAGTAGTATAGTAGTAGTATAGTAGTAGTAGTAGTAGTAGTAGTATAGTAGTAGTATTAGTGTCAAAGGCCAAGAAACAGGAGCTATGCAGGAGAGCTAAAGGCCCCACAAGGGGGTAAGACCAAAACACATGGAGGGGGAGGGCGAAAGTGAAGGACAGAACACTCAAGGTAGAAGAAAGGAAACTTAAAACAAGAAAAAGGAAAAATAGGAATGGAGAAGAGGTTGAGAGAGGAAGAGAAAAAAAATAAGGTTGTCACGTGTGTTCTGAAGTTTGGAGCATTTGACAATGTAATGGGAAAGGAAGGCGTCTACAGAGACAAAGCCAAGACTAAGATTTATGCAAGGAAAGTTCAGAACATACATGACTTAACCTGATTCTTTTTTCTCCTTTCTCTACCTCTTCTTTACTATTTTTCATTTTTCTTGTTTTGGGTTTCCTTTCATCTGTCTTGAATGTTCTGTCCTTTAATTTTCTCCCCTCCTCCCCCTGTATTTTTGGTCTTACCCCTTGTACGCCCTTAGCTCTCCTGCAATGCTCCTCTTTCTTTACCTTTGATTGACCCCACTACTACCTCTCATACTACCTTTGTGCCTTACTTTCACTTTTACCTCCCTTCACTCCCCCTTTCTATTCTTGCCCCATCAACCACTTTCCCTACTTTACACTACCACTACCAGCCTTACCCTTACCACTACTACTACTTCCACTACCTGCCTTACCTCGAACACTACTACCACCTCTCTTGTCCCGTCCCTGCCTGCTGGCCTATATATACTGGCTATCTCTCTTTTCTGGCCGGGTCACCAACTGGAAAAGACCAAGGCCGGAACAACACCGGCGAACCTACTAATGGACTCTCTTTTCTGTTAGTGTGACTGTAAATGGTCCAAGTAAGACCGAAACGTCGTCGTGAGCTTCTCTCTCCTATGTGCGGAGGGTTTAGGGAGTTGGTGTACAAGTGACGGAGAATTGGGGGAAAGGGTATGGTTAGTTATGCATTATTGTGTGAGTGGGAAAGGGGGAGGGAGATGGGAGGGATTGTTTTGGCCTAAACTCAGTGTTTTTCCTGAGGCAGAGCTTCCACACTGTAGTGCTGAGCACGGTGTGCCCCTGGATGTGTTGCTTCCGTGCCTGTCACAACATTCACCTCTCCCTCCTGCCCGTCTTCGTTGGTGATATGATTTATGCCTCTGACTGTCTTGTATAAGAATGAGAAACAAAAGTGGGGCGAGCACCGTGCCTAGAGAACAAAGCTTCTCAACGCGGCAGCCTCCGATTTCTCTGCTGTCTTCTACTCCCTGGGTTCTATTTATTAACCAGTTAAATATCCATCTGCTCACTTTTCCGTTTATCTTTCTGCATGCATTTTGTGCACCATCACGCAATGTTCGCATCTGTCGAAGGCTTTTGCAAATTTAGTGTACATCACATCAGCATTTTTACTTCTCTTTCGGTGCATCCAAGACCATATTGTAATGGCTAGCAGGTGCAAAACGCAGGAGCAACCTGCTTTAAATCCATGCTGCCCTGGATTAAGCAACTGTTGCAACACCATGTAATTGGCCATCTTGCATCTTAGAACCCACTGAAAGATTCTGATTTGTGAAATTAACGATATTGGTCTATAGTTTTTTTTTTTTGCGATTGCTTTACTGCCACCTTTTTGAAGTAGGGCAATATCATTAGTTTTAAATGACTGCAGATGACACCTGTATCCAAGCTCTTTGTTCATAGAATACTGAAAGCCTGAGATAGTGGTTTCTTGCAGTTTCTGATGAATACTGAGTTCCACGAGTCTGGACCTGAGGCAGAAT
The DNA here is from genome assembly GCF_038502225.1 of Cherax quadricarinatus. Lineage (NCBI taxonomy): Eukaryota > Metazoa > Arthropoda > Malacostraca > Decapoda > Parastacidae > Cherax > Cherax quadricarinatus. The sequence continues at coordinate 19,921,111 of NC_091328.1, forward strand.
GCAAGAGGATACTGTTAATGGCTTCAAGGTCATCTGGGAAGCGGGCTACATCAGAAATAGCAAAAACGTTGGCCGTTTTTCTAATGAAAAACTTATCAGGGGTCTTCGGTCTGTAGATTGATAAAAGATTTCCTGAATACAGTAGTATTTTGACTTCAAATTTTTCCTCATTTCCTTACTGGCATCAATAAATGTTTCATCTCCTTCAAATAAAAGCCCAGTAATGGATGAATTTCTCAACCTCGATTTTGCATAAGAGCAATATTTGGAATTTCTTCTAATTTCATCTATGGCTCTTTGCTCTCTCTCTCTCTCTCTCTCCTGGACTATATGTTGCAATCAGTTTGTGCTTGTTCTCCTCCTTTCTAACCAGAGTTTCTTCTAGCGTTTCAGAGTCTGTTGCTTTTGAGACCTGATATTTGTCGTCTTCGCATGTAGAAGGAACTTCTCTCTCGAGTTTGCATCTTCTCCTTTGCCCCAGAAATGTGTGTCTGGAGCTTACTTCGAGCGCCAATGAACTCGGCCTCTTTAGGAACTGGTTTAGATTGGCAGTCTTCCCAGCATACCTCAATAAAGTCATAATTTATTTGATTGAATATATTTTGAACTGATTTTGATTGCATTTATTTAGTTGAATTCGCCCTCTTCATTAATCGTGTTTCTCTGTCTCAGGCCATTGTACATGCAGATCTGAACCTTGATTATGTTGTGGTCCGAGGCTGCAGGCTTCCACACTTTCGTCCCGGACCAAGTCCTCACTGTTTATTAATAAAGGTCACGGGTGTTTCCCAGTCTGGTCGGTTCCTCAGTCTTCTGGCTTAAGGTTAATTTATTGCAGAGGTTTAATAATTCTGGTGTATGAGACTTCCTCCGAACTAGCTCCAGTGACTCAGCCTACAATAACACTCCTTGCTACATTCTCCCATTTAGATATACTGAAATCCGCAAGCAAGATAACTCAAATGTCCTGTATCAAGAGCCCTTCACCAGCAACAATGCGATCCATCCCATTGGAAGGGTAGCCTTTCCATGTATGTCAAGGCGTCAGCTACGGCTTTTACAATTATTGTATTCGTGGGAGAAAAAGCCTGTAGGCGTCGCGCTTGAGGAATGTTCGAAGGAAGGGAAGAGTGGATCCCATTTCTTGAATCAAGAGTACTACAACATCAGGACGTAGTCTACCCCTTGAAGTGCAGCCTTCCCATGCTGCAAAGTGCATCCACGTTGGTGGTTCCCTGCAGACCCCTGGCTGCAGGGTGGTGGTTTCCTGCATACCCCTGGTTGTAGGGTTGTGGTTCCCTGCATACCCCCTGGTTGTAGGGTTATGGTTACCTGCATACCCCTGGATGTAGGGTGGTACCTCCCTGCCAACTCCCGGCTGCCTGCCAACCAATCATCACAACCCTTCTCTCAGTGCTATTAATATTCATAAGAGGGATATTGGATGGCTGGAGGCCCACACCCTGCCACCAACCTGTTAGTTAAATAGCTTTATTATGCACCTCATACCCATGCATTTAGCGCTAGTGAAAAGATTACAAAGGCACATAATTTGCCCAGGGACTGGACCTCAAAGTTTTGATAGCTAAGCCAAGTTACAAAGGTAATAACTACACCAATCAGGTATCACACATGGAGCGTCCACAACAGTTGCCTCTCCTCACTCTAATTGCTCGAAATAAATACGTGATAGGAATTTTCAAACTATGCTCGTACCTTTCCTATTTTTTTTTCCTCGCAGTTCACTTAACACACAAAGCTCAAATGCTAATTCCGCGGAAACTTTGTCTATCTACCCACTGTTTCTCTGTTTTTACGAACAATTTATATTTCTGTTGCAATTTAAATACTTTTTACGTAATTCGTCTATGTAGTCTATTAATACTACTATTATTACATTTATTGAAATCAGTTGACGATAATAATAATATTTAGTCTTCCTCTCTGATAAATTTTCTTAAGACTGAATCCAGCTTGGTAGTGAACCTCCGCAGGCTGGGAGGTGAACAATCATACCCAGCAAGCAAGACGAGAAAGCACTCGGACGAACAATAACAATCAACCAATCATTTGTACACTGCCGACTTCTGTGGGCACTTTAAATTCTGACCTCTGCTGGCAGTTAAAATTTTGACCTCTGCTGGCAGTTAGAATTCTTGAATTCCCCATCGTTCAGATAATTGTTTTTATTGGTGAACTAATTGTGTCAAAGTTGTTGCACTGAGCAAGAGGACTGGCTCACCTCTTGCCCTGCCCTCCACTGCTTCCCTGACGACCTCTCCTTCCCTGACGACCTCTCCTTCCCTTGCTCTCCTCTCTACCCTTTGCATCCCCTGCTTCCCTGCCCTCCCCTCCTTCCCTTTACAAGGCCAGGTCACTTGTCGAAATTCTCACTACCTGAATATTCATAAGTCACAGTGTTGCTGTGGCTGACTGTGGCGCTCGCTTGCTGTGTCTGTCTGTCTGTCTCTCTCTCTGGCCATAGGGCCAGGGCTTTTCAGTTGACTGTTCAACCAGGCTGCTGCTGCTGTCGGCCTGTTGGTCCACATAACTACCACAGCCTGGTTGATGTGGCATTTGGCGGAGGTAGTGATCCAACTGTGATCATCACAAGAGCGAAGTGGCATGTTAATATGCATTCTCAAGGAATAGTAAACAACGAAGCACAAGATGTCTTATATACCAAATTCACCTACACCTCATGGAACACTGGCCAGTAGACCTTCTGCAGTACACCCGAGGTTAAGAGTGACATATATGGTAAGGGTGAATGTGTCAACATAGTCATAATCCTAACAAACTCTCCAATAAATTAATCTAGTTTATCCAGTCCTGGGCTTGTATTCCAACTGTAATCAGTGACGTTATTTTATAAAGCTTGATTCTGCTATATTTCTTTCAAATATTGACTTGCACATAATAATCGTCTTAGTGTTTAACAAATCAACGAGGTAATTAAAATCTCTCACAAGAATAAAAACAGCATTAGGCTTTTGCTCAGTTCTGTAGGTTTAGGTCGAAATACCATTTGTTACATGGAATCTTACACAAACAGCCTTCAGCATTTTCTGGTGAATTCTTAAATGTTTTTATAACAAAGATTTTTTTATATATAATTCTGACTTTTAAATTCTTAGGTAGAGAAGAAATATCCAGAAAGTTTACTTGATATGGCAGCACCAGCATATTCCTGGTTATATATTGCGTGTTGTTCTTTTCATGGTTGCAACATTTTTCTGGCAATTTTTAAAGATTTGTCAATAAAAGTTGTTTGATATTTTATACTATAAACTATTTCATATATCTTCGTTGTGTCCTCGTCTATGAACTCTGGGCTATAAATGCACAAAATTTTCAAGAACACGGAGAATAGAGAACATTAACCGTCATGATGTGATGAATAACAGTATACTTAACATATATTTTGAATTTAAATTTTTGGCTCCTTTTAATAATTAAAGCATCACACTACACCAGTGGGAGACTTTGTTGGATGGAGGTCGACTAAACTCAACTAGGAATGCGTTAACTCTATAGTCTTCGACACTGCTACAGGTGAAGGAGAATTTCCCACTGTCGTACCAAATTTCTAAGTGTAAAACTGACCATTAAACCCAAACTATGCATCAAGAGTTTAAGAAGTTCATTGATGTTGACAAAGGCAGTGGTAAATGACAGTAACATAGATTTTCAGATAAAAGGCTAAAGTAATCAACAGGGATTCTTGTAATAATAATGTAACATCAAGGGTGAGAAATGGCATCAAATACCGACAAATATGAAATAATACACAGGAACAGTATTATGGTATTTTATTCTTAATAAAATATCCCGGTACTGTACATAAGTTTTATTTCACACATGTAATATAAAATACGATAAGTATGACACAGGCGCAACAGTTAGGTGTCTTTATTCTGAAACGTTTCGCCTACACAGTCTGATGAAGATGAGAAGCGAGATGACACTCCCCTCCGGGGAGTCGCCGCAAGAGAGAAGAGGTTACCCTCCAGCCGGAGGGCCCAAGAAAGAAGACAGAAGAAAGAAGATGAACGACACTCCCAACCGGGGGCCACAGCCTGGTCACCATATGGAGAAGACCCGGGCCGGAAGTACCGGCAAACCTCTAATGAATGAATGAATGCCTACACAGTAGGCTTCCTCAGTCGAGTACAGGAGAGCTGAAGCAGTAGAGATGTAAAGACAATGTTATCGGTCCATCATCCTTTACATCTCTTCTGCTCACTCTTCTGTACTCGACTGAAGAAGAGTTTATCAAATACTATAATATCAGAGAGATTTCCAATAAGTGTTTTGTGCCAGAAGTACAATTCATCTTGCACAAAGGATATCAAAGGTCATTTACTGTATTAAAGAGTTCAAAGATTTTCGTGTTCGAAGGTCAAATAAGGCTAACAACGCACGAGACAAGTGGCATTCCGGAAATCTGCTTCCTCTCCCTTATCTATACTTGCTACTGGCACGTGACTTTCATCCTACAGAATCAGTGAACTACTTGAACATACTCTTCTCCACGAGTACCCTCGGCACAAAATCAGGTATGTGGCCATCAAGGAGTTTTGTCAGATTTTGTGGGGTTTCTGCAAGCACCTAGCAGCACTCGCTCTCTTTGACAATCTTGTAAATGAGTCTTAAAAAGATAATGGTTAACAACTTCTTGAGTCTCCGGAATATCCTGAAGAACAAACCGGCAATATTTGACCGTCGCACTCCACTGGATACGTAATATCACAAGTGGATCTTGAGGATGCTCGACCTCATCACTACCAATGGTGAAAAAAGCGGCCAAGGGCCAAGGTGTTCTTTACAAAAACCCCAGTACCAATGGACCTGGATTCTACGTACCGGGGTCGGACTTCTCAAGGTCTGAAGTATTACACAAATAACCTACACTTAGGAGATTGAAATTTATGACGACGTTTCGATCCGACTTGCACCATCAGCAAGTCACATCCCAGTTAGACCGAAGCGTCGCCATAAGTTTTGGTCTCATTAGTGAGGGTTGTGTGTATTGTTCCAGCCACAGCATAGTGATTTTTTATTATTTACCCAGCGGTGACCAAGGTACTGACCAAGGTACTGACCAAGGTACTGACCAAGGTACTGACCAAGGTACTGGCCAAGGTGCTGCTATATAAGAGATAATGAACACTGACTACCGTTGAGACATTCATCATATATTTCGGATTAACAATAAATGAAATATCACAGTTTAATGTGTGTTCTAAAAAAAAAGATGAATTTCACTGTGCAGCAGTGCGGGTTTAACATGATATTCATTAAAAATGTAAGTTACTCTGATTTTAAAATAAAGCATTAACAATTCAACACAACAATTTTCATATTTCAATTTTCACATTCCCGTGAGTACGTGCAATGATGTGCAAATGGTAGCTACCTCTTAATTGCGCTCCACCTCTCTAATTTTCCCATGTACTCTATACTCAGATTTAAACCTGTAATATACAGCCTTGTGAAAAACGATATTTCCAACTTTATATATATGTCGTGACGAACAGGTAAAACTGGTCAATTAACAAGAATTCATTTAAAATTAAGTCCTTTCTAAGATTTTCTCTGATAAGTTTAAAGATATACTTTTTCATTTATGTTAATGTAAAAATTGGTAATTTTGTACCAAAAGAACCTTAGAAAACTTGCCTAACTACTATAACAAGCTTAATTTAATTTAGCCTAATTCAACTAAATATATTTTCGACAGGTTTACAATAATTTAATAATAAACAAACACAATGAAATATATTTTTTTCGTTAGGTTCAGAATGACTTTTGCGAAATTATTGCATACACAAATTTTCGCTTGCCTCATTCGGCAATAACAGCGTTGCTATTTAAGCTAAAATCACAAGTTTTACCTATTCGGCACGACACACACACACACACACGGGAATAGACAAGGTAGACAGAGACGGGATGTTCCAGAGAGGGGACACAGAAACAAAGGGTTACAATTGGAAGTTGAAGACCCAGATAAGTCAAAGGGATGTTAGGAAGTATTTCTTCAGTTATAGTCAGGAAGTGGAACAGCCTAGCAAGTGAGGTACTGGCGGCAGGAACCATACATAGCTTTAAGATGAGGTATGATAAAGCTCATGGAGCAGGGAGAGAGGACCTAGTAGCACTCAGTGAGGAGGCGGGGCCAGGAGCTGAGTATCGACCCCTGTAACCACAATTAGGCGAGTACACACACACGCGCACACAGACGCGCACACACACACACACACACACACACACTCGCACTACAACAGGCCTAGTGTCTAATCGACATGTGCCTAGGACAAAATGGTAACACACACACACACTAATATATATATTTTATATATATATATATATATATATATATATATATATATATATATATATATATATATATATATGTCACCGGCCACGGTTACCCTTAAGGGTAACCGTGGACGGTGACACCTACACTACTCTGATACCTTTCTCCCTGCTTTGGTTGCTCCCTTGCAACATTGCACAGCTCCTGATGACGCACTGAGAAGTGTGAAAGTACTTTAGCTAAAGGTTTCCACCCCCGTGGCTTGTCCTGTATAGTTAAGATCACCCATCTGCGATTGTTTGCATATATATATATATATATATATATATATATATATATATATATATATATATATATATATATATATATATATATATATATATATATATATATATATGTCGTGCCGAATAGGCAGAACTTGCGATCTTGGCTTAAATAGCAACGCTCATCTTGCCATATAGGACAAGTGAAAATTTGTGTATGCAATAATTTCGCCAAAATCATTCTGAACCTAACGGAAAAAATATATTTCACTGTGTTTGTTTAGTATTTAATTATTGTAAACAAATCTAAAATATATTTAGTTGGGTTAGGCTAAAAATAAATTGCGATTGTTATAATAAGGTTAGGTAAGTTTTCTAAGTTCCTTTTGGTGCAAAATTATATATTTTTACATCAATATTAATGAAAAAAATATATGTTTAAACGTATAAGATAAAATTTTAGAAAGGACTTAATTTTAAATGAGTTCTTGCTAATTGACCAGTTTTACATATTCGGCACGACATTATATATATATATATATATATATATATATATATATATATATATATATATATATATATATATATATTATATATAATATATATATATATATATATTATATATAATGTAAAACAACCACTGTGAAAGAATAGAGAAATTCCAAACGCTTTCGTGACTACTCACATTATCAAGGAACATTGTTCCTTGATAATGTGAGTAGTCACGAAAGCGCTTGGAATTTCTCTATTCTTTCACAGTGGTTGTTTTGCATATTCTGAAATCACCTGTTTATTGTGATCTTACTGTGTGTATATATATATATATATATATATATATATATATATATATATATATATATATATATATATATATATATATATATATATATATATATATATATATACACACAGTAAGATCACAATAAACAGGTGATTTCAGAATATGCAAAACAACCACTGTGAAAGAATAGAGAAATTCCAAGCGCTTTCGTGACTACTCACATTATCAAGGAACAATGTTCCTTGATAATGTGAGTAGTCACGAAAGCGTTTGGAATTTCTCTATTCTTTCACAGTGGTTGTTTTACATATATATATATATATATATATATATATATATATATATATATATATATATATATATATATATATATAATTACACCTACACACGGGTGTGTGTGTGTGTGTGTGTGTGTGTGTGTGTGTATGTGTATGTATATATATATATATATATATATATATATATATATATATATATATATATATATATATATATATATATATATATATATATATATATATATATATATGATAAAAACAATATATCAGCTTGGTGACAATCAACACGCAAGAGCTGTAATATAGTTTATATCCAATATATTTTTGTAATGACCCGTCACTCGCAAACTGAGCAAATTTAGAGTACTGAGCAGTATATGTCTGACCACCGGCACAAACTGCATCATATTTCATTTTCATTGACTGGATTAATATTTGCTCACAAAAAATGCAATGAATTTGTTAAATATGCAACACGTAATTGTGGGATTCTGTATTAACAACGTAATGCCAACACTATTCTCTCTGCCAATGCTGCATCAGTACCTTAGCAAACATAACTGACACACACAACATAACTGCAGCATGTTACACAGTCTATAAACCTTACATCTTAAATTAAATATTAAGGCCGGCTTCATTGGCATATATCCTATGTATTTTTTTTTTAATTTGCAAAATTGAATATATCAGCAGTGCTGCTACTCTGGTGTATATGAGCATTACACAGTGGGAACAACATCCAGCTGTTTCCCTGCCATATGTCATCGCTCAAGACGGATCACATACATTGTGTTAAAATCTGTCAGCCTGAGCTGGCAGACTTCAGTAGAGCAATGACGATATCGTTCAGTATTATAGTAAAGGTTTAGCGGGGAATGCAGCTTCAAAGGTTTCCTTGTAGCAGAGTTGCAGTTGCTAATGAAACAAACATACTGTCTGGAGGCGAGTACTGTACCATCTGCAGGAGTGTTACTGATAGTATTACTGCACCATCTGCAGGAGTGTTACTGATAGTATTACTGCACCATCTGCAGGAGTGTTACTGATAGTATTACTGCACCATCTGCAGGAGTGTTACTGATAGTATTACTGCACCACCTGCAGGAGTGTTACTGGAAAAGGCGTATGACAGAGTAGATAGGGGGAGCAATTATGTGTGTGTGTACAGTTATACATAATTATGCAGTCATCTGATGTGTGCATTTGTATATGTATGCCAACTACAGTTCTTTGTATGCAACTGTATTAATTTACATGGTGTGTATTGTTTACCAAAATAGCCTAGTGACCTGACCTGGCGCTGATAAATGATTTTATGTAACGTAGCCTAGCCCTGCTCAACTTATCTTAGGTTAGCGTACATCAGTGTACAAGTAGTTTATGATATTATTATAATCAAAAAGAAGCGCTAAACCACAAGGGTTATACAGTGCAGCAGGGCAGGGAAGGTTGCAGGGGTAATGGGTAGCAAGGAGAAGGATGATTATTAGGTTATGAAGTGCAGCGGGGCAGTGGATAGTGCATAGGTAGAGGGTAGGTAGAGATTAAGGTGGAGAGAACTGAGGAGAGTGCCAGAGACATGATTATCAGAGTTTGTGTAGTAAATCAGTTGCTGTCAAAAAATCAGTGAGAGAGTCTGGATTAAATGAGGGTACTTCAGCAAGAAGAGAAAGTAAAGAAATGGCAGCAGAGCGGAGACGACGTTGGAGGTAAATTCTGCGTGCTCGTTGAGAGTGGGCAATCCAACAGAACGTGGCTAACAGATACTAGAACTTGACAATTCTCACAGAGAGGAACAGGACGCCTCTCCATGAGATACCTGTGAGTAAGACGAGTGTGGCCGATGCGACGGAAGAGAGTAGTCTCCCAACTTCGACACTGATGACAAGAAGACGGCCAGAAACCTATGCTTGGTTTAACAGAATAAAGACTGTTATGGAGCAAATCAGACCAATGTTGTTGCCAACAGGTGCGAAGATGGGTAGCAATTACAGCAAAATAGTCCGCGAATGGAACACCTATATGAAACTGGGAGGTCATGTACTGTTGACCGCTCAGCAGTGTCTGCCTGTTCATTGCCCTATACGTCAACATGAACAGGGACCCAATAAAAAACAATATCTCTGTGTTTGCTAGAGATACGGCGTAACCAAAGTTGGATACGAAGAACTAGGGGGACAGGTGTATCAAATTTCCGTATAGCCTGTAAATTACTAAGGGAGTCTGAAATGACCACAAATGGTGACACAGGCATAGATGCAATACGGGTAAGTGCTATAAGGATGGCATACAATTCAGCCACAAAAATGCTAGCCGAGGATAATAAATACCCCCGCACGACACTCCGGAATTGCATCAACGAATCTGCTTTGTTGTCATAGTGATATACTGGTATTTACGTATTCTTTAATATACGTACAATGTAGTCCAAATTTATACCTTTATTCCTCTCCAATCTTTTTCTCTTCTATCCTATATATAACTTCCGTTGCCTAGCTCTGTAATGGAGATAGCTTCATAAAAAAATCCCAAGTAATAGTAACTCCATGTCTGCTAGATGGAAGCTACTGAAGCAGCTGTATCTGAAGAACCTTCAGCGGAATTCTTGACGATATCCTCATAGTCCTATTCAAGTCTCCCAGCTCAGGCTGGCAATATGATGGAATATGACAGACAAATGTAACTAGCTTTTGTTTCTATTGTATAACTATCATACAGAACAAGGTAGCAAAACATTGATGATGTGTCTAATTTAGCCCACAAAAATGCAACCACCTCACCTACATAACTGCCAGGTGCCACTGTGGTTACCCCTGGTACACCGTGTCTCGCCCTTACTCTTCCTACTAACAGAGAAGCCTCCCTCTCCCACATTATTACATTATATGCCAGCATGTTAGCATATAAATTAGGTCTGGAGTTCAACATATAATGGTAAAGTAGAATACACTCAGTAATTTAGTAGATGTAATATTACACCGGAAAGTATGAAAGTAATCCTCAGTGTTGGAGCCAGGAGGTGTGATTCAACTGTGATAGTTCAGCTGTACGAAGACTCAACTTTTACTATTATGAAATAGTTTTAGTGACACACACATCAACACTTGCAATGTTACGCTTGAATAAATGCAATTATGCAAACGGAGCAGCGAGAACAGTATTAATCTAATAAATTTCCTCCTAATGTTTCAGAAATAATTAACACGAACATCCCGCTAGTATCGTAATTTTCTGCTCAAAAATGTTGGGTTTTTGCTTTGCTAAAATAAAAACAAGAGAAATTTACGTTTACTGTAAAAAAAATGAAAGCGAACGAAACAGGCTTGCCAACTTTACCCAACGTAACCCCGCCAAAAATGAGTCGACCTCTAATAACCTGATGAGAAACACCCTAACCTCTCCTCACCACAGCCTCGACCTTCAGCTGGTCCAGGAACATCCTCACCACCACATTCCTCTCAACTTCAACAGTCACCACACTCAATGACTAACACCTGCAGTATGTTGCACCACTGCAGTATGGTACACAACTGCAGTGTTGCACCACTGCAGTATGGCACTCTACTTCTCAATTACCATAAACACCTCATTTGCTTAAACTATCCTCATTACCATGGTTATTAATCATGCTGAGGGAGGGAGGAGGTAAGGAGAGATTGGAGAGAGAGAGAGAGAGAGAGAGAGAGAGAGAGAGAGAGAGAGAGAGAGAGAGAGAGAGAGAGAGAGACCCAGTGAAGCTACCCTATGTTTTATATTATGTATGAAGAAACGTGTATGACTCAAACTTATAATGTTACAACTTCCACTACTAACGCTGATAATTCTAACATTAACGCCACCAGTACTAGTACTAAACTACTACCACTACCATCACTACTACTATCTTCACTATTACTGATGTACTATTATTGCCTGTACACGATTCTGAGGGTTACAGCCCCCGCGGCCTGGTCCTAGACCACGCCTAGGTTGACAGTATTGGCCCCCGCACAGTCCAGGCTGATTACGAACTAAGATAAAATTTTGTTCGAATTTTTAACCCCGGAGAGTTAGCCACCCAGGATAAGCGAAGTCAGTGCGTTGTCGAGGATTGTCTTATTTCCATGGGGTTCTTCAATCTTGTCCCCCAGAATGCGACTCACCCCAGATGACTAACACCCAGGTATCTACTTTCTGGGTGAATGGGGACAGCAGGTGTAAGGAAACACCCAACGTTTCCGTCCTGACAGGAATTGAACCACGGACAGCGTGAGGCGAGAGCGCTGTCTACCAAGTCATAAGAACATAAGAAAGAAGGAACACTGCAACAGGCCTACTGACCCATGCGGAGCAGGTCCATGTCCCCCCCCCCCGGATTAGACCATTGACCCACCCCCCGGATTATCCCAATGACCAACCCAGTCTGGTTATCCCCACTCAAGGATGGAGCACTGTACCAGACCCAGCAGCACAAACTAGTGGTCCAACTCACAGCCACCCACACCCTACTCATGTATTTTTCTAACCTATTTTTAAAACTACACAACGTTTTAGCCTCAATAACTGTACTCGGGAGCTTGTTCCACTCATCCACAACTCTATTACCAAACCAGTACTTTCCTATATCCTTCCTGAATCTGAATTTTTCCATCTTGAAACCATTGCTGCGAGTCCTGTCTTGGCTGGAAATTTTCAGCACACTATTTACATCCCCTTTATTTATTCCTGTTTTCCATTTATACACCTCGATCATATCCCCCCTAATTCTACGGTGTCATGGGACACCTATTAACTTGAAGAATTTATCAAGCTTACTCATGAAGAGTGCTAGGGAAAATAATAATAAATGTGGTTTGATCGAAGGAATGAAAGATAGGTTCAATTTCCTACACTGAAGAGCTCCTCACCACTATAAAGGAACCTTCCTTGAGGGGCTAGGGAACTGTTGGGAGTTCCCTTTGTATTGGACTGAAGTTTTTTTTGTACTTAATGAGTTACTTCACAAGCAGAGTCTTCCGAGCCTCTTGCTCTAGTAGCGAGTGACTTGTGTGTGTGTAAATTTGTGACTAATCCATCCAGAATTTTCCATGTGTAAATTCTGATACATCTTTCTCGCTTATGTTCCAGAAATTTCTGTATAGTTCAGGGGGCTTCAGTCATTCGTCATAATGCTGGTGCTTGACTGAACTTGAATGGGTTGTGAAGGTTCTGTCCATTCTCGAAATCTGTTGTTTACCTGTCTGACCGTCTCCTCCACAGCTACTACTACTACTTGTGCTACAACCACAAATTACTACTGTTGCTACAACCATCAACTTAATACAATTTTTATCAAGAACAACTTCCTCATCACAGTACGTACACTTGAGTATGTTACAAATCAGATCCTGGGAAGACACTTGTATATTATGATACAAGATACACACATATTTAGAATACTATAAACAAAATCTCAAAGACTCTCATCACAACACAGTATCTTGCAGGGTTGTCTTGGGAATTTACAACACACGTGGCTAAATGCAAACCATCAGAGCAAATTATTACCTTGGGGAAGTGCTAAACCAGTAAGGGTCAAGTAGTTACAATTCCTTGGATCAAGAGCCTTCACTAACATCAAGACACTCCCTTGAAGGGAATTATCAGGGTTAAGTAACAAACGGAAGCATAAATCATTAAAGGAAAATAGTTTATAAGCTGAACAAAAGGGAACATTTATATTAATGCTGTGAGGTCACATTACTATGAACAGTTACACGTGTCTTGCACTGAATGTGTAAGCCAGCGCTGCAAGCCGCCTAGCTGGCTACACCTAGCATAATCGAGCTGTATTTCAGTTGTTGGCAGAAAAAGGTATCCCCGTACCCTGAAAGCCTAGTCCCGTCTCCCTGTCTACTCAAAAAGGCATAGTAGAAAGAGAAACATTAATTTCTAACGCAGTTAAATGTCTAAATATGTTACACTAGCATTTAAGTCTATCACAAGAAGCATTCTCCACCTACTACACGGAAAATGGCTTTATTTAATAAAATCGGCAAAATTCAAAGAATACCCATCAATCACTGTGAACTTGTCTCTAAAGAATACCCACCATCACTGAAGTTTGAATCCGATCACAAGAGAGTATTCTTTAATTATCTGTAATCCGACAATTATTCGATTAACCAAGTTAGGAAATTGGTAAATCTGCAGCTACAAATTAAACTTGATGGGTATCATCATTATGTCTGCAGGATACATCAGCCTTTAAAATGAGACTGAAGACATTCAAAAAAGGCATAATCATTATTTCACAGGAAAGAGAATACACTCTTTTAAGAGTAAAACTGGAAAATTGACATCTACACACTCCAGTCCCAACTTTCTCGAAGTATACACAAATAACCCGCACATAGAAGAGAGGAGCTTACGACGACGTTTCGGTCCGACTTGGACCATTTACAAAGTCACACTAACCAGAAGTAACGAACGAACGAACGAAAGTTCAGGTAAGATCCCAAATGGGATGAGCGGGGAAGACGGAACAGACGAAGAATAGTGCTGGAGAGGAGTGTTCTTAGTCGTAGAAATAGAACCAGGGCTTAACCCAGCAGCGAAGGCGATCGTGGGACAGATATTGAGAAGAGAAATTCAGGCTCTTCTGTTGGGACTCCGGTGGGGTGAGCGGGTAGGAAGGGACATGCGACGTGTAGCGCTAGAGAGGAGTGTAGAACTGAGCTATGTCTTAACCCAAAAGCTGAGGCGAACGTGGGTCAGTGAATGGTACCTGTCAGAGAAGGTACCTCTCAGAGAATCCAAGGTTATTTGTAAATAGGGGTAGGAGCAGGATCATGCAAGGAGTACAAAAGGTTGTGTTGGTATGTGGGTCAAGGTGAGAGGTCCAGTAGTCATGCCGTGTCTCAAGTTTGTCTATCTGTCTGTCACTGAGCGTCTTCCAGTACAGATTCAGCGCAGGGATGTCTAATTGGGCATGGAGAGAGACGCTTGTAGCTAAGTCCTCCCATCTGACATCAAGCACCCAGTGCAGCGCCTTGTTCTGGACACGCTGCAGTTTAAGTAAGTTTGTTTTTGTTGCAAGAGAGAGGGCTAGAGGAGAGTAAGTTATCAGAGGACGTATTAGGGATTTGTAGAGGTGTAGTTTGGTGCGTTGAGAGGCATGTTTCAGCTTGTAGAGGCCCGCAAGGGCCTTACTAGCTATTGCATGCCTTGAGTGAATGTGTCCGTGTAAGCGTAGAAGGTAGTCAAGATTAACGCCAAGGAGAGTGACAGATTGTGTGATGGGGATGTAAGTGCGGGTGTCAGCTGTTCTGAGCTCGACAGGCAATGGAGGATCACGTTTCCTGTAGTTAAAATATGTAATGCTGGATTTAGCTGCATTGGTTTTGATCCTCCATTTTTGTTCCCAGATGGCTATCCTGTCGACCTCATTTTGTGTTTTGTGTGTGAGTGTATCTATATTGGCATGAGTGATAAGTTGTGTAATGTCGTCTGCATAGGCTAGTATGATGGAGTTTTGGTATACAGGTGTTGGAATGTCGTTAGTGTATAAAATGTAGAGGGTAGGGGAGAGGACAGATCCCTGGGGTACTCCAGCATTTAGTGTGAAGTAGTCAGAGAAACAGCCTTGGAATTTGATTCTCATGGTACGGCCGTCTAGGAAGTTGCAGAGGAGTTTACGAATAGTGAGAGGCAGGTTAAAGTTAGTGCAGAGTTTGTACTTGAGCCCTTCGTGCCAGACAGTGTCAAAAGCTTTTTCAACGTCTTTTGCAACCAGGGCTGTCCTGTTTCTTTGTTTTGTGTTTATGTGGATGTAGTTGAGAATGATGTTAATGGCATCCTGTGTGGATCTGTGTGTTCTGAAACCAAACTGGCCATCAGAAAGTAGAGTTGTGTTCCAGGTATCTGCGAAGGCGATGGTTGATGAGTTTTTCAGAGTTTTCCTAAAGTTTCGAGGAGGCTGATAGGGCGATAGTTTCTAGGATAAGAGTGGTCTTTTTAGGATTTAGGAAGGAGGATAGCAGTAGCAGCTTTGAAGAGGGAAGGGAAGTATCCAGAGGCAAGGGAGGCATTGAGGAGGCTTGTGTAGGCAGTAATGATAGTCAGGAAAGTGTTTTCGGATAATATGGTTTAGGCCAGAGGCACCAGGAGCCTTGGGAGGAAGGTGTCTGAGGAGAGTTTTAATGTCTGTGTTGGTGAAAGGAGTGTCGAGTTCTTGGGAGGAGGTAAGAGAGTCTAGATGTATGTGGCTATCTGGTGTTGTTTCTTGTGTGTGTGTGCAGTGTTCCAGTGTTCTATGTTCTGAATGTGTTGAATAACGTTAGGGTGAGGTGGGTGAGGGTGGAAGATGTTCTCCCAGATGTGTTTGAAGATGTTGGTAGCAGCCTGCGGGTCTGAGATGTGTGTGTTGTTGTGGGTGATGTGTTTGAATTTGTTGGTGAGAGTTGTGCCTCTGATTTTTTTGATAAAGTTCCAGAAGGTTTTAGTGTTTTTAATACGCTGTTTGTCTGCTTGTTGTATGAGTTGTGACCAGTGATTATTGTGGTCTTGGTCTAGGCTGTGTAAAATGTTGTTTCTAAGGTAAGAGAGATCTAATCGGACTTGATTAAATCTGTGTGTGTTGTAGAGGAAGCGGTTGTGGTAGCAGATAATTAGTCTTCTTGTTCTGAGTGACGGTTTGAAGGAATAACGAGTGATGTGAGTTTTCTTTGGTATTGCGATGTTGGCTGCTTGTGTAATGTTGTTAGGTAAGACACATATGCAACAGTTAGGTATCTTTATTTTGAAACGTTTCGCCTACACAGTAGGCTTCTTCAGTCGAGTACAGAAAAGTTGATAGAAGCAGAAGAAACTTGATTGGTTTTAAAACATTGGTTTTAAAAATGTGAAGACAAACGGTTTAAGGGTTCTCAGACTATACACTAAAAAACTGAAGGAAACAACACTTAAGCACCCACTTAAGACACCCTTAAGGGATACTTAATATATATCTACTAGTCGACATATTTAAAAAGTTTTGCTAAGTAACACACATTTCCTGTTGGAAACTTCAACATTTCTCATAAACTTTTGTAAAGTAACGACCGACGGTTTATAAAAATTAGAGAACATAAAACCTCAGCAAAGCCACAAAATTTCAAATCACATGAGACGGAACAATTTGTATGACAACACGCCTCGCCACCTCTTTCCGCTACAATGACTCGAGGAAACAACAACTCCATCACAAAATTTATAACTATAATCACTAGCAAATTAAAACTAGATAAAAACATAATGCACAAGGATTAAGGGGAAAATATCCAACCCAAACATCCAACTTCAGCAATTCTTCTTGTGTGAATAATAACGATCATGACTACGTCAACGACGACAACGATGATGATGATGATGATAAACGACAATGACATGCATTTCACAACTGACAGTTTCTGATTACACACAAATAGGCAACACGAGGCGTTCTCAAATACGAATCCGGTTCATGAGAAATGTTGGGCGAACTTTCCCTGGACGTGAGCGGCAGCCAGTGCCTGCTTAGAGGTTATTGACCATGAAAAACCACAAGTGCTGTGAGTGTATGTTTACGAGGAAGAGGTACCCCCCTTTCAAGGTTACCCACAAGAACGTTCACCGAAATTACCTCACTAGGAAAGCTATTATGACAAAATTGAAAAATGAAACGTATAACATGAGGAAATGTGATATGAAATGACAATTGTAATTACCCATTAGTAGTAACAGTTGTAGAACTAAGCTCACGGTGACCAGTCGTATTAAAGTTTGCAGTAGTTGAAGGCTATGTAAGTTTTTTTGCAGCCCATCTCAACAATGTAGCACTATATTTATTGAGAAATATTTTACGCTTTATTCCATTGATTTTCTCGTGATATGAATAATGCCGTCTAACTTTCCATATTACTGGTACCATCTATGTTCTATTATTCTGTTATGAACCTTCATATTATATTCATTATTATTGTTTACAATAATGAGGACTGTGCTAAATCCGAAGGGGACAAACAGTACCTGAGGGAACTGGTGGCAATCAAGTTCAGTCCAAGGAAGGGGAGGTGATATCCATTCCTGGGCTCACGAGCCCCTCACACAGCTGTCAGTAACCTCTAATGAGGTTGTAAAGCCATATCTCCACTTGCTCTCATCCAGGAAAGATATTTCCTATCTACCTCCATATATATGTAAACAGGTGATTTTAAAATATGCAAAACAACCACTGTGAAAGAGTAGTGAAATTCCAAGCGCTTTCGTAACTACTCACATTGTCAAGGAACTGTGACTCAGTTCCTTGACAATGTGAGTAGTCACGAAAGCGCTTGGAATTTCACTACTCTTTCACAGTGGTTGTATTGCATATATATATATATATATATATATATATATATATATATATATATATATATATATATATATATATATATATATATACACTCTCGTTAGTTTACCATGGTTTGGACTAGGAGTTTCACCAGCGTGTATTTTGTAAGCTATCATGGTGTGTGTCAACACTGCTCGACTCACTGCTACAATTATGTGGTCTTCTGGTAATAACATCTTGCTTATTACAAAAGTTCTTTCTCCATGTTTTCATTATTTTATTACGCAACTAGCTTTTTTTTATATGACATGTTACCCTTTAGGAAGGTACCTTGACGTTGGCGAGAGGTTCTTGAACTAAGAAAACGAACTTCTTGAAGTGAACCTGATTCTTTCTCATTCCTCATATGTAGTATAATCTCTGTCGGTCTAAGGCTCCCAGATAATAAAAATGACAACAACAATAAAGTAAAAATAATAATAGATCTGTTTTCACTTTCACCCACACTAAATAGGACGCATTTATTTTTGTGAAATCCCATCACCCATTCATTACGAAATTTACATAAATCTCGTGCCAAGGTATTTCTCCTATTTCTGAAATTGCAAACCAAAATGTGCATTGGTAAATATAATTACTGCATTTATTCACTCACATAAAGCCGTTTGCATAAATTGGGAACACGACTTGGGCGGTATTGTTTCACCCCGGTGGTTATATGGCTCAATGAGGAAATTTTTCACCTGTCTTCGATTTATCTTTCAAGCGAAATACTCTTTAATCAATAGTTTAAAATCTGTAATTTGCTACAAACGTATTTTCAAATTCGTGCTCAAGGATAACCGAATGGCTGGTTAATGAGGCTTAAACCCTGTCAGTTACTCAAAGGGTCATTGGGGATGCATGCCACCTGTTTAATTCTTAAAATAGAGTTTAATGTGAACTCACACTCTCTGTGTGTGTGTACTCAACTATTTGTGGTTGCAGGGGTCGAGTCATAGCTCCTGGCCCCGCCTCTTCACTGATTGCTACTAGGTCCTCTCTTTTCCTGCCCCATGAGCTTTATCATACGAATCGAATCGAGGACGACGAGATCTGTCGTAAGATGGGAAGGAAGAAGGATATGGAAGGATGGAAATAACTGGAAAAGGATGAGGAGGAGGGGAAGAGGAGGAATCGAGGCAAGTGGCCCAACCACTTTGGGACATGTGGTACAAAAGTACTGGAGACGTAGATAGAGAGGCTTGACTGATGTCATTGCTTGGCTCACTAGGAGAGGATGGCAAAGGCAGCGGTAGGAGCTGGGAGTGTCAGAAGGCAGCAAGCAGGATGAGTTGGTTATGGTCTTAAACCGTTTATCAGTGCGGTAAATTGTTTTCGGGAGAGTTGTATCACACTTATGGGAGAGCTGTAGTAGTATTCGTTGGTTTGGAGTT
Source organism: Cherax quadricarinatus (assembly GCF_038502225.1). NCBI lineage: Eukaryota > Metazoa > Arthropoda > Malacostraca > Decapoda > Parastacidae > Cherax > Cherax quadricarinatus. The sequence continues at coordinate 19,940,506 of NC_091328.1, forward strand.
GGTGGAGTATCTGGTTGTAGGTAGGGAATGGTCTTTCTTCGCTTTGGTACGATACAGTGTTGTCTTGGAGATGTTGGACGAGTTCTAGACGAGTCATGCTTGCAGGGTACAGCCTCGTGGTGTAGAATATGAGTCCTTTGTGTTTAACCCATGGTGTTCCAGGTAATCAACGTGAGCTAAGTAGAGAAGGCGGTGGTGGAGTAGAGGAAGGTGGTGTTGCTTCGTTTTCAACTTCAGTAGACGAATTAGAAGATGTTTCTGGTGGTAAGGCTTCTGATTGGTTGGATTCAGTGAGAGGTGGTGGCAGTGGAGGCTTCTCATTGGTCGTTGTTGGATTGACATCACTAGTTGGTGGTGTTGATGGAACTTCTGCAGAAGAGTTGGCGATAAAGTTTTTGGTGAATTTGAGAATTTCTTCAGAAGGTGGAGATGCTGGAAATGTAAATGAAGGCGTTATTTAATGCAAATAACTAGTTGATGGTAGAGTTAAATGATCCAGGTACAGCCATGTTTTGCATATGAGCGTATAGTAGACAGTAGTGAATCTTCGTTACGTCACATGTTGGAGGAGTGATGGTAGTGGTGGTGGTGGAGGCGGGCTGAGTAGATGCTTGAAGTAATTTTGTAGTGTCTGCTTGTATTTTTGCAATTGCTGCATACGTTGGAGTGTTGCTAGTAGGTTTTTTCTTTGCTGCTTGAAGTAATTTTGTAGTGTCTGCTTGTATTTTTGCAATTGCTGCATACGTTGGAGTGTTGCTAGTAGGTTTTTTCTTTGCTGCATCTTGTGTTTTCTTCATAATATCCTTTCTTGTAGGACATTTTGCTGCCAGTGTATGGTGATCATTACTCTTGCAGTTTAAGCACGCTGGTTGTGTTGGAGCAGCAGCGGTGCAGGAACTGAAGGCGTGTCCCTCACTACCACATGTAGTGCAGAACTTCTTGTCTTTTACTGGACATGCTTTGGTGGTGTGATGGTATGAATAACAGTTCTCTGCTTCAATGTAGGTAGGGCTGATGTAGTAGTAGTAGACAGCAAGACCTTCGTTCAGTGCATTGGCAGCCATGTTCACGTCGGTGAAGGTGACCTTGATCATGGACGTTGCATTTGGGATTCTTGTAATGCTGTCAACAGTAGCCCAAGTATTTTGCGTCTCGATGGATGACTTGAGTTCAGCAGGTGTTTGAGACGTCAGAATCTTGTCCAGTTTTTTAGGAATACTGATTTCCTTGCCCTGAGGGCAGGAGATGACGTAACAGTAAACCCTTGAGTAGTAAGAGTAGTGATGGCTTCTGTAGTGAGTAGCTTCTCTGCTTCAGCATCATCGTGACACACAACAATGAATGCTTCTTTCAGTGACAATATGGTGTTGAATTTTACTTCCAGTGCTCCCTGAACAACAGTTGCAAGAGCAATCTTCGTTGAATCATCAACGGTACCATTTCTTGGTTTGATCTTTACACGATTTGCGTAGCTCATCATGTAAGTCAAGGCGATGACAACGCTGGTAAAGGTTCCCCTCCCCAACGGGGATCGTAGGGAGACAGAGTAAGTAAGGAGAGCTGCTATGACCTGCCTGGGCGAGAGTCAAGAGCAGAATCATTTGTCATTTGTCTATTTGTCTTTGTCATACCTCGCCTTAAAACTATGTATGGTTCCCGCCTCCACTACTTCACTTTCTAGGCCATTCCACGCCCGTATGCTGCAGCAGTTATCTGATTGATGTGCGCCTCAGGAGATATGCTCGGTGTTATACTCACCCCCAGATCTTTTTCCTTAGTGAAGTTTGCAGTCTTTGGCCATCTAAACTATATTGTGCCTGCGGTGTGTGTGTGTGTGTGTGTGTGTTTGTTCACCTATTTGTACTCACCTATTTGTGGTTGCAGGGGTCGAGTCATAGCTCCTGGCCCCGCCTCTTCGCTGATTGCAACTAGGTCCTCTCTCTCCCTGACCCATGAGCTTTATCATACCTCGCCTTAAAACTATGCATGGTTCCCGCCTCCACTACGTCACTTTCTAGGCTATTCCACGGCCTGACTACTCTATGACTGAAGAAATACTTCCTAACATCCCTTTGATTCATCTGAGTCTTCAACTTCCAATTGTGACTTCTTGTGTCTGTGTCCCTTCTCTGGAACATCCCATCTTTGTCCACCTTGTCTAGTCCGTGCAGTATTTTATATGTCGTTATCATGTCTCCCCTGACCCTCCTGTCCTCCAGTGTCGTCAGGCCGATTTCCCTCAACCTTTCTTAGTAGGACAATCCCCGTAGCTGTGGGACTAGTCTTGTTGCAAACCTTTGCACTTTCTCAAATTTCTTGACGTGCTTGACTAGGTGTGGATTCCAAACTGGTGCTGCATGCTCCAGTATGGGCCTGACGTAAATGGTATACAGTCTTGAACGAATCCTTACTGAGGTATCGGAACGCTATCCGTAGGTTTGCCAGGCGCCCGTATGCTGCAGCAATCTGATTGATGTGCGCCTCAGGAGATATGCTCGGTGTTATACTCGCCCCCAGATCTTTTTCCTTGAGTGAGGTTTGCAGTCTTTGGCCATCTAAACTATATTGTGTCTGCAGTCTTCTTTGCCCTTCCCCAATCTTCATGACTTTGCATTTGGCAGGGTTAAACTCAAGGAGCCAGTTGCTGGACCAGGCTTGTAGCCTGTCCAGGTCTCTTTGTAGTCCTGCCTGATCCTCATCCGATTTGATTCATCTCATTAACTTCACATCATCTGCAAACAAGGACACTTCTGAGTCTATCCCTTCCGTTATGTCATTCACATATACCAAGAACAGCACAGGTCCTAGGACTGACCCCTGTGGAACTCCGCTTGTCACAGGCGCCCACTCTGACACCTCGTCACGTACCATGACTCATTGTTGCCTCCCTGTCAGGTATTCTCTGATCCATTGCAGTGCCTTTCCTGTTATGTGTACCTGATCCTCTAGCTTTTGCAGTAACCTCTTGTGAGGAACTGTGTTGAAGGCCTTCTTGCAGTCCAAAAAAATGCAGTCGAGCCACCCCTCTCTCTCGTCTTACTTCTGTCACCTTGTCATAAAACTCCAGTAGGATTATGACACAGGATTTTCCTTCTCTGAAACCGTGCTGGTTGTCAATTATACACTTGTTTCTTTCCAGGTGCTCCACCACTCTCCTCCTGATGATCTTCTCCATGACTTTGCATACTATACACATTAGTGATACAGGTCTGTACTTTAGTGCCTCATGTCTGTCTCCCTTTTTAAAAATTGGGACTTCATTTGCCATCTTCCATACCTCAGGGAGTTGCCCAGTTTCAATTGATGTGTTGAAGATCTTTGTTAATGGCACACACAGTATCTCTGCTCCCTCTTTAAGAACCCATGGAGAGATGTTGTCTGGTCCCACCGCCTTTGAGGTGTCAAGTTCACCTCCTCCTTGGTTATATGTATCTCATCCAGCACTTGCTGGTGTACCCCCCTGTTCTGATTTCCTGGAGTCCTACTTGTTTCCACTGTAAATACTTCTTTAAATCTCGTGTTGAGCTCCTGACATACCTCTTGGTCGTTTCTTGTAAACTCCCCATCACCCTTCCTCAGTCTGATTACCTGGTCCTTGACTGTTGTTTTCCTCCTGATGTGGCTATACAACAGCTTCAGGTCAGACTTGACTTTCGATGCTATGTCATTTTCATATTGTTGCTGAGCCTCCCTTCTTATCTGTGCATATTCGTTTCTGGCTCTTCGGCTAATCTCTTTATTTTCCTGAGTTCTCTGTCTTCTATACCTTTTCCATTCTCTAGTACACCTAGTTTTTGCCTCCCTACACCTTTGAGTGAACCAAGGACTCGTTCTGTTCTTCCCATTATTTCTGTTTCCCTTGGGAACAAACCTCTCCTCTGCCTCCTTGCGTTTTGTTGCCACATAGTCCATCATTTCTTGTACTGGTTTTCCTGTCAGTTCCCTCTCCCACTGAATGTCTTGCAGGAAGTTCCTCATGCCTGAGTAGTTCCCCCTTTTGTAGTTTGGTTTTTCCCAACCTATTCCTGCTACTCTCTCCACTTGAATCTCAACTATGTAGTCGAAGCACAGAACCACATGATCACTAGCTCCCAGGGGCCTTTCATACATGATATCCTCAATGTCCGAACTACTCAAGGTGAATACAAGGTCCAGTCTTGCTGGTTCATCCTCTCCTCTCTCTCTGGTAGTGTCTCTAACATGTTGATGCATGAGGTTTTCCAGTACCACATCCATCATCATGGCTCTCCATGTTTCGGGACCCCCATGGGGCTCCAGGTTTTCCCAGTCAATCTCCTTGTGATTGAAATCACCCATAACTAGTAACTTTGCTCCCCCCATGTGTGCGAGGGACATGGGCGTGCGAGGGACAAGGGCTTGCGAGGGGCAAGGGCGTGCAAGGGGCAAGGGCTTGCAAGGGGCAAGGGCATGTGAGGGGCAAGGGCGTGCGAGGGGTAAGGGCGTGCGAGGGGCAAGGGCGTGCGAGGGGCAAGGGCGTGCAAGAGTAGGGGTTAGTGTAAACAGGAGTTCATACAAGAGCAAAATTTATACTATAATTGGTGCAAAAAAGGTAGTTTTGTTAAAATTCAGCGTCTGCAGCAAATGTAGTATTTTCTGCCAGGAGGTCAGATAGTGTGTGTTAGGACAGTGAAAACATCCATAGTCATTTTCCCAAATGACATCCATAACCCAACAATGGTGGGAAAATGGCTAGAATCCCAATGAACGTTTGATAAAAATTGAGGTTCAACTCACACCAACGTTGTTGCCAGCAGCTGTAGAGCTTAGATTTTTAAATTTTGCCACTGAAGTGGCTAGTTTATTATGCACCCTATATCCATCCTGTGGACAGTAATGCAAGAGCATACAGATACACAAAAGGCCTTGGAACCAGGCTTCAAAAGAGTTAACAGGAGTACATCTGGATTTTATATCTACAGTTCACTTATCTGTTACAAGCAAATTTAGGAAATTTGCTTAATATATCTGGTATCTAATTTTCATTAATAGGATATCTTGACATGTCACATAGGTTATTATATTCTCTATCTCTGTATTCCTCAATAAGTGAACAATTAAGCACACAGTGTTCAAGATAGTGACTATAGGGCTGGTCACATACTGTACTTTGCATTTGGTTTGATCATTATCATCTGTGTCTCTGCCAAATTGCCAGAAGTACTTGTAACCAAGCCTAAGCCTGGCCACCACAACATCAGACAATATGTTCACGTAGCAAATTGCTCCACAAATGTACTTATCTACGTTCATGTTAATAGTGGGTTATAGATCTACTCAGGCTTCTAACTGCATTCCTATAACATTGTTTCATTATTTACTTCTCTCCTACTATTTTTTCTAATGCTAGACACAGATACACCAAAGTTATATTCTACATTATCCTTCAAAGTAATTTTCTTGAGTAACATACTAACTTCATCGTGAAGGAATAATCCAATGTGTGATGGGATCCATTACAATTGGTATACGTCCTGTTTGGACGCTAAAATTTTTGCTTGGTATACGACTCGTTTGGAATACGACTCGCGTGCTAGAACTTGTATGGGTCAACATGAGTCATGACACCGCACGTTACCCTTGTTTACCTCTCTCTCGAGACAAAGCCACAGCTGCCCACTAGCATCAGTACACCCATTGTTACCATTCGGTGAACAACCCTTGCTGTAACTCTGAATTTTCATGTGATTTTGCGTTTTTTCATATAAATTTTTAGTAAATTCATTAACCATGTGTTCTAAGAAAGTTAATGAGAAGAGCCAAGCAATGAAGAAAATGGTTAGGATCACCATGGAGGTGAAAAAAGAGACTGTTGAAAAGTATGAAGGTGGTATGCATATTCTGGACTTAGCTGCTGCATACCATATGCCAAGAACAATGGTATCTATGATTGTGAAAAACAAAGATGTTATTAAATCGGCTAATGTTGCGAAGGGGGTGAAATCGATTACCAAACAAAGATCAGAGACATTCGAGCGTGTTGAAAAATTGCTTTAGATCTAGATAACAGAAAAACAGTGTGCAGGAGATAGCGTATCAGAGGCAATGATTTGTGAAAAGGCAAAACTGATGCATGCCAATCTTTTTAAAAACAAGGCAGGAACGAGCCAAGAAAGCGAAGTGTTTACAGCCAGCCATGGCTGGTTTGATAATTTTAAGAAGAGGACTGGCATTCACAGTGTTGTGAGGCATGGAGAGGGAGCCAGTGCTGATAAAGATGCTGCCAATGATTTTGTTACAGAGTTAGGGGAATTTGTGGAGGCTGAGGGTTTTGTTCCCCAATAAGTTTTTAATTGTGACAAAACAGGCCTGTTTTGGAAGAAAATGCCTAACAGGACCTATATTACGCAAGAGAAGGCATTACCAGGACACAAGCCATTGAAGGATAGGTCAACTCTCTTGTTCTGTGCCAATGCAAGTGGGGATTGCAAACTGAAGCCTCTACTAATCGACTACTCTGAAAACCCGAGGGCCTTTAAAAAAAATAACGTGCAGAAAGCTCGGTTACCTCTGGTGTGGAGGTGAAACAGCAAGGCTTGGGTAACCATGACAATATTTCAGCAAATGGTTTAATGTTGTGTTTGGGCCAAGTGTAAAAAGTTATTTAGAGGAGAAAAACCTGCCTCTGAAGGCCCTTCTCATAATGGACAATGCTCCTCCTCACCCTCCAAGCTTGCAGGACTATGTGCTGCCAGAGTTTGACTTCACCACTGTAAAGTTTCTCCCCCTTAACACAACTCCTCTCATTCGGCCCATGGATCAGCAAGTCATCAGTAATTTCAAGAAACTCAACACTAAAGCACTATTCTAGAGGCACTTTGAAGTGACCTCTGACACAGAGTTAGCCCAGAGAGAGTTTTGGAAAAATCACTTTACTATTGCACATTGCATAACTCTCATTGACAAAGCGTGGCATGAAGTTTCACACAGAACAATGAACTCTGCTTGGAGGAATTTGTGGCCAGAAGCAGTGGCTGAAAGGGACTTTGAGGCTGTGTCTGTAGTGGAGGACATTGTCTCTGGGCAGGTCCATGGGTCTGGATGTGAGTGGTGATGTGGAGTTAGTGGAGGGGCACAGGGAAGAGCTGACCACTGAGGCACTGCAGGAACTTGAGGAGGAGGAGCACAAGACTAAGATGGATGCACTATCTTCAGGCTCAGAAGAGGAGATAGAGAAAGCACCTACTTCATTAATCAAGGAAATCTTTGTCAAATGGATGGACGTCAACAATTTTGCAGAGAAGTACCACCCCAACAAAGCCCAAACAAGCTGTAATAGCATTTTCTGGAATGACCAAGCAATGTCACATTTCTGAAACTTCCTGAAGAGAAGGCAGAAGCAAAGTTCTTTGGACAGATTTTTAGTAAAAGTCAAACCTCGTGAGCTTCAACCAGGTCCAAATAGGGAAAAGAGACAGAGAAGAGAAAGGGGCTCTCCTTCCAAACAATAACATTTCCTCCTCCTCCCTTCTCAGCACTATCCTAGTAGGCACTTGACTCTTTTCGACAAAGTAAAATGAGATTAAATTTGCATTTATTTCATCTAATTCTTTTGTATTTATGTATGTATTTTAGTATTAAGCAGTGTTTAAATTACATATTTTAGTATTAAGCAGTGTTTAAATTATCTTATACAACCCCGTCAATGTATAATAGTATTCCAATAACAATTGGATGTTTTTTCATGGAAACGGATTAATCGTTTTCCCTATATTTCTTACAGGAAAATTCGTTTGGTATACATCCTGTTTGGTATAAGTCCAAGGTCTTGGAATGGATTAACGACGTATACCGAGGTACCACTGAAGTTGGAATTCTTCATCATTAAACATCTTATTTTTACTTGTCCACTACAAGACTGTGCTGATATCCAATTGTAATTTTTCTCTCTTCTAACATGGCTACTTTCATGTTTATTTTTATATCATTAGTAAAGACTGAAACAAAACTGTAGTTAGTGTTTCTATCTGTCTGCTACAAGGATGAAAAACATTAAAGGTGCTGGACAGTACCTTAGATTACAGAACTTCTTATTTGGCTAAGATCAGATGTTGTTCTGTTTACTACTACTCCTTGTGTTCTTTCTTCTTTCAACGCACCGGCTGTATCCCACCAAGGCAGGGTGGCCCAAAAGAAAAAACGAAAGTTCCTCCTTTTAAATTTAGTAATATATACAGGAGAAGAAGTTACTAGCCCCTTGCTCCCAGCATTTTAGCTGCCTCTTACAACCCGCATGGCCTATGGAGGAAGAATTCTATTCCACTTCCCCATGGAGATAAGAACAAGAACTAGTAAGAAAACCAAGAGGGGGTGTGTATATATATGCTTATTGTTAGGTAAGACACATATGCAACAGTTAGGTATCTTTATTTCGAAACATTTCGCCTACACAGTAGGCTTCTTCAGTCGAGTACAGAAAAGTTGATAGAAGCAGAAGATACTTGAAGACGATGTAATCAGTCCATCACCCTTGAAGTTTTGAGGTGGTCAGTCCCTCAGTCTGGAGAAGAGTATTGTTCCATAGTCTGAAACAATATTGTTCCATAGTCTGAAACAATATTGCTTCAGACTATGGAACAATACTCTTCTCCAGACTGAGGGACTGACCACCTCAAAACTTCAAGGGTGATGGACTGATTACATCGTCTTCAAGTATCTTCTGCTTCTATCAACTTTTCTGTACTCGACTGAAGAAGCCTACTGTGTAGGCGAAACGTTTCGAAATAAAGATACCTAACTGTTGCATATGTGTCTTACCTAACAACCTGTCGGTATTTTATACCATTTTAATGTTCATATATGCTTGTACATGCATGTTTAGTGTGATCTAAGTGTAAGTAGAAGTAGTAAGTCGTACCTGAAACTTTACATGTTTGTGACAGAAAAAAACGACACCAACAATCCTTTTTTTTTTTTTTTTTTTAACAACCCACCGAGGCAGGGTGACCCAAAAAAGAAAGAAAATCCCCAGAAAGAAAATACTTTCATCATCATTCAACACTTTAACTGTCTACCAACCTACTACCTAGACAACAAGGAATGAGGGAGGAAACTGTTTAGGGTAAGAAGCTTTCAATATAAAAAAAAAAGTGATATGAGAGAATAAGGAATGGATCAATTAAGAAGTTTAAGATAAAAAGGTTGGATGAATCAGGCATAACTAAGAGGGAAACACCACTTTAAAAAGGGACATGAGTAAATAGAATGAAACTGAATATATAAGAAGCTTTAGTATGTTCGTAAGAGAATAATCATGGTAAGAAGAACAAATGGAACATATTATTGTGTATCATTGTGTATGGAACTTAAGTAAAAGAAGAAAGATCACTGTCCAGGCCGATATGAAGGGTGATAAACTAACAGATATTGCAGGAAAGTGGGGAATGACAAACTTTAATACAATTGGAGCACAACATTTTATAATTTTTCACTCATGAGTAAGCGCTAAACTCATTGGGAGCTCTAACAATGATGAATATTTTGATGAACAAGGAACTGTTTTTACGATTTAAATGAAGGAAATTGTCCATGGACTGTGCTTGGGGGATCATAAAGAGAAGGACCTGGAAGTAATCAATACACCAAACATTTTGCCACAGATACCTATAAACTGTATAACAAACAGTACATGAGAGGTTAGCAAATCTTGGAATTGCTTTCAGAAACCTCAATTTTTCAGGATACTGTACTTAACACATCATACCTATCTTAGAATACACAGCACCAGCAATGAGTCCACGACTAAGAAAGCATATCCATTAGCTAGAAAAACATAGATGTTTGCAACTAGGTTGGTTACAGAACTGAGAAGGTTAAACTGGAAAAGGTAGTAGTAGCTGTCATATTTATACAGCACTCGGACAGTGTAGATCACTCAGGTGCTTGTACCAAATGAAGATAATGACAACACAAAAAAAAAATTAACCAACACTGAAAACTATAAACATGACTGAAACACTCAACCAAAAAATAAAATAATCAAGGAGATTATAAGGTGTAGTATAATTCAGAGGGCTGAGGAGGGTTGTTGAGGTGATTTGGATGTTTAAAGAGACTGGAGCAAAATAGGATGACTATGGGAGGATATGTATGTATCTAGGTTGGAGGGAGGGGGGCAGCAGACTATTTTAGTGCTAGGGGCATAAGCATCCTGCAGGCTTATGCGAGTGCATTAGATTGAAACAAGTTAAGGCTGGTGGAGTGTGAGCAGGGGTAACATTTGTGAAGGGATTCAGAGGAAACCAGTTGGCCATACCTTGAGTCCTGGAGATGGGAAACAGTGCCTGCACTCATAAGGATGGGTGAGGATGTTGCAGTTTAGAGGGTCATCTTAACTGAGATATTGGCATTCTTGTGACAAGTGAGTGGTTGAAACATGACAATGAATGTATTTCCTCTTTTTTTTTGGGGGGGGGGCACTCTACCATGATAGAGATGCCTATTTTATTTTATTATCACACCGGCCGATTCCCACCAAGGCAGGGTGGCCCGAAAAAGAAAAACTTTCACCATCATTCACTCCATCACTGTCTTGCCAGAAGGGTGCTTTACACTACAGTTTTTAAACTGCAACATTAACACCCCTCCTTCAGAGTGCAGGCACTGTACTTCCCATCTCCAGGACTCAAGTCCGGCCTGCCGGTTTCCCTGAATCCCTTCATAAATGTTACTTTGCTCACACTCCAACAGCACGTCAAGTATTAAAAACCATTTGTCTCCATTCACTCCTATCAAACACGCTCACGCATGCCTGCTGGAAGTCCAAGCCCCTCGCACACAAAACCTCCTTTACCCCCTCCCTCCAACCCTTCCTAGGCCGACCCCTACCCCGCCTTCCTTCCACTACAGACTGATACACTCTTGAAGTCATTCTGTTTCGCTCCATTCTCTCTACATGTCCGAACCACCTCAACAACCCTTCCTCAGCCCTCTGGACAACAGTTTTGGTAATCCCGCACCTCCTCCTAACTTCCAAACTACGAATTCTCTGCATTATATTCACACCACACATTGCCCTCAGACATGACATCTCCACTGCCTCCAGCCTTCTCCTCGCTGCAACATTCATCACCCACGCTTCACACCCATATAAGAGCGTTGGTAAAACTATACTCTCATACATTCCCCTCTTTGCCTCCAAGGACAAAGTTCTTTGTCTCCACAGACTCCTAAGTGCACCACTCACTCTTTTTCCCTCATCAATTCTATGATTCACCTCATCTTTCATAGACCCATCTGCTGACACGTCCACTCCCAAATATCTGAATACGTTCACCTCCTCCATACTCTCTCCCTCCAATCTGATATTCAATCTTTCATCACCTAATCTTTTTGTTATCCTCATAACCTTACTCTTTCCTGTATTCACCTTTAATTTTCTTCTTTTGCACACCCTACCAAATTCATCCACCAATCTCTGCAACTTCTCTTCAGAATCTCCCAAGAGCACAGTGTCATCAGCAAAGAGCAGCTGTGACAACTCCCACTTTGTGTGTGATTCTTTATCTTTTAACTCCACGCCTCTTGCCAAGACCCTCGCATTTACTTCTCTTACAACCCCATCTATAAATATATTAAACAACCACGGTGACATCACACATCCTTGTCTAAGGCCTACTTTTACTGGGAAAAAATTTCCCTCTTTCCTACATACTCTAACTTGAGCCTCACTATCCTCGTAAAAACTCTTCACTGCTTTCAGTAACCTACCTCCTACACCATACACTTGCAACATCTGCCACATTGCCCCCCTATCCACCCTGTCATACGCCTTTTCCAAATCCATAAATGCCACAAAGACCTCTTTAGCCTTATCTAAATACTGTTCACTTATATGTTTCACTGTAAACACCTGGTCCACACACCCCCTACCTTTCCTAAAGCCTCCTTGTTCATCTGCTATCCTATTCTCCATCTTACTCTTAATTCTTTCAATTATAACTCTACCATACACTTTACCAGGTACACTCAACAGACTTATCCCCCTATAATTTTTGCACTCTCTTTTATCCCCTTTGCCTTTATACAAAGGAACTATGCATGCTCTCTGCCAATCCCTAGGTACCTTACCTTCTTCCATACATTTATTAAATAATTGCACCAACCACTCCAAAACTATATCCCCACCTGCTTTTAACATTTCTATCTTTATCCCATCAATCCCGGCTGCCTTACCCCCTTTCATTTTACCTACTGCCTCACGAACTTCCCCCACACTCACAACTGGCTCTTCCTCACTCCTACAAGATGTTATTCCTCCTTGCCCTATACACGAAATCACAGCTTCCCTATCTTCATCAACATTTAACAATTCCTCAAAATATTCCTTCCATCTTCCCAATACCTCTAACTCTCCATTTAATAACTCTCCTCTCCTATTTTTAACTGACAAATCCATTTGTTCTCTAGGCTTTCTTAACTTGTTAATCTCACTGCCTATTGTATTAAGGAAATAACTCTAAAGAAAAACTTAAAGAATTTAAAATCTTTTTAGAGAGAAGAACTGGAGAAGACATGATAATGATATACAGTAGACCCTTATACGTTACACGGTAGTTACTTTCCTGAAAATGTTGTGTTAGGTAAATCTGTATTCAACTGAAGAACTTACGGGGGAAAATAGGGTTACGTTCCTGGGAGCCCCAAAAAAGCCAAACATCTTTTTTTTTTAGACCTTCAGATCTTACAAAAATAAAAGTGAATACGTAACTGTAGGTCATTGTCGTGATGTATATGTTGTTTTTACTGCTTAAGACTACAAATGCAACAGAAATAATAGTACAGTGGACCCCCGGTTATCGGCCAGTTCAGTTATCAGCCGGTTTTTCGGCGCCCGGTTATCAGCCGTTAATTCAGTTATACGGCATTTGGGAGGCGTCCATCCGCCAGCTGGGGCCGCCTGCGAGTCGGTTTGGCTTTGTCTCTGGGCGAGTGAAGAAGCTTTTGCTCATTCATCCAAGCATTTTGCTATAATCCATTGCTTTTTGTGGTTATTGATTGAGTGTAACTGTAAAATAAGCAACCATGGGCCCAAAGAAACACGTTACATAATATATAAAAACATGCAATGTTTATATGCGATGTATGTTTAATAACAATCGCTTATACATTAAATGTCTTATTTTATGTTAATATAGACATTTTAATTAATCCATCTATGACATTTTCTTCAAAATTATATAAGAAACATGTTACATATCATGTAACATATAAACATAACATATAAACATGCAATGTTTATATGTTATCGAGTGGAGAGTGGGATGGAGAGTAAACATTTAAACATTACGTTTTCTCTGATGCAGTGTTAGAGAAAACTGTGAAATCTGGCGACTGGTGCAGTAGCCGCCCTTCATATGCGTTAGTTTACAATTCTTGGCATGAATTATTCTAATATTACTTCTCCCTTTGTTTATGATGGCATCTAAAGGTAGCTGTTAGAAATGATTAAACTCAGTGAACAGGGTAATAATATGGCTGTTTAATGTAATAATATGGCTGTGTATTGTAATATAGCTGTGTAGTGTAGCCCAGGGGAGCGGGGGGGGGGCTACATACGTGTACTGTACCTACATCTACTGCTACTTACACTGACTTCCTACAAATAAATACTACTCACCTCTTGCCCTACATTAAGACTACAAATATTTTAAGGTTAGTAATGAATGTACTGTAGCAGTAAATGACAGATTAAAGAGGTGTGTGTGCAATGTGGACTATGGTGCAAGCTTTTGTAGAAAAACACCACCCTGACCAAGCTGAAACAAGCCATATCTGCAACATGTTCAGTGACAAAACCCTGTCCCACTTCAGGGAAATCTTAGAGAGACACCAGAAACAGACCTCTATGGACAGATTTGTTGTGAGATAAGGGTCCAGTGACTCTCAAGCTGGTCCTAGTGGCATTATAAGACAGAGAAGGGAAGTAACCCCAGAGAAGGCTTTGCTACCTAAAGTCTTTATGGAGGGGGATTCCTCTTCCAAACACTAACTCCTCCCTCTTTCCTCTTCCCTATCTTCCAGAAGCCAGCATTAGCCTTCAATAAAGTTATGTAAAACTTACATAATTGTTAAAAAAATTATTTTTTGTGAATATTTTTGTCTGGAACGGATTAATTGTATTTCCATTAATTCTTATGGGAAATATTAATTCGGTTTTCGGCCATTTCGGTTATCGGCCGACCTTCTGGAACAGACTGCGGCCGATAACTGTGGGTCCACTGTATTTCTTACCTTAAATTGTGCGTGCTGGTGTTTGTGAATGATTGTGAAGAGAGTGGAGAGTTATTCTGTGGCCCTACTGGGCTGAGGTGGATGGTAGAAGTTCTGGTACTGATGTCGATGGTTGTACTGGAGTGTGCATAAATTCTGTAACGGATTTCTATTCTATTTTAAACTGCAGTACATTATACAACTGACAGTAAGGCATCAGCTGCTCTAGACACCGTTTCAGGGACCTCTTCAGTGAAAAAGTGTAAGTCAGTCAGTCAGTCAAGTCAGTAAATCAGTCAGTTATTCATCACACAAGCTCATATATTTACCTGATTCTTTTTCATTGCACAATGATGCTTCATTACGGCCACAGGTTATTGCATGTCTAATACATCTATTTTCTTCGTTAACTCTAAGACTTTAATGCTGATACCTTTTCTTGCCACTTTCACCAACACTCGTATGCCTACTGGGTGCCATGATTGCTTGGCAAATACAAGATATGGTAAGTAAAAGATCAAAACAATTCACAAATACAGCTAGCTCCTAAGACAGAATGGAACTAAACACATATTCACGAAGGCTGGGATGGTGGTGACGGGTGTGTCGAGGGTGGCAGGAGTTCTCCCCAGCTGACCCACAACAAGGCAGCAGCTTGAGCTGGGGAAATTTTTTCCGTGCCCGCAAATGGAACCATGTCAAGCTAATTTTATGAAGTGTTGTATAAAATTGGGCCGCAATTTTTCAACAGTACAATAACCAAAAGGCGACAAATAAATCCGTGTAATATAATGGTCTACTGTACAAGGCATTCAGAGATTTAGGGACAGCAATCATGAAAACAATTTATAATGTGAGGCACAGGGAACAAGATGGCATAAGTGAAAGTTTAGAACACAGATGAGCCACAGAGATGTTAAAAAATGCTAGGGTAAGATTAGGTATAAAATGCCAACTAAAGTGAAATAACCTAGGTAGTAGGTTCGTAGACAGCAACTACCCAGGGAGGTACTATCATCCTGCCAAGTGTGTGTGAAATGGAAACTTTTAATTGTTTTGCATGATGGCAGGATTGCTGGTGTCTTTTTTCTGTCTCATAAACATGCAAGATTTCAGGTACGTCTTGCTAGTTCTACTTACACTTAGGTCACACTACACATACATGTACAAGCATATACATACACACCCCTCTGGGTTTTCTTCTATTTTCTTACTAGTTCTTGTTCTTGTTTATTTTCTCTTACCTCCATGGGGAAGTGGAACAGAATTCTTCCTCCGTAAGTCATGCGTGTTGTAGGAGGCATCTAAAATGCCGGGAGCAAGGGGCTAGTAACCCCTTCTCCTGCATATATTACTAAATGTAAAAGGAGAAACTTTCGTTTTTTCTTTTGGGCCACCCCGCCTCGGTGGGTTACGGCCGGTGTGTTGAAAGAAGAAAGAATATATATACACATACCCCTCTGGGTTTTCTTGTTTTCTTTCTAGTTCTTGCTCTTGTTTATTTCTAATTTCCATGGGGAAGTGGAACAGAAATCCTCCTCCATAAGCCATGCGTGTCGTAAGAGGCGTCTAACATGCCAGGAATGAGGGGCTAGTAACCTCTTCTCATGTATACATTACAGCGTCTCCTCACTTTATGACGAAGTTCCGTTCCTAAGACCATGTCGGTAAACGAATCTGTCTCTAAGTGAGGAGCGTACTATAATGGTAGTGGGTATGTGTCAACCATCTTTGATATTATTTTAATGTTACCTTTGCACCATTTATAACATTTCTGGTATATTTTTAAATGTTTATACAGTAGTGTACTGTATATTGTAATAAACAGAATAGAAGAAGTCAGGTCTTGTATACATTATTTAGGTATGCATACTTGTCAGAGAGCCCTTCGTAAGTCCGAGTCGTTGGTAAACAAGTACAGTGGAACCTCGCCTAATGAACGCATTGCATAACGTTAAATCCGCCTGGCGATACATTTCAATACAAAAATTTTGCCTCGGCTAGCGCTAAAAAACTCGCTCAATGCAGTTCGTTCGAGACGCGTCCACGTGCGGCCTGAGCCCGCCTCACTTGTTCCATGGGTGCCAGTGTTTACAAGCCAGCCACCGCGGTCACTTCCAAGCATACAATCGGAACATTTCATATTATCACAGCCATGGGCCCCAAGAAAGCTTCTAGTGCCAACCCTACAGCAAAAAGAGTGAGAATTACTATGGATATGAAGAAAGAGATCATTGCTAAGTATGAAAGTGGGGTGCGTGTCTCCGAGCTGGCCAGGTTGTACACAAAATCCCAATCAACCATCGCTACTATTTTGGCCAAGAAAACGGCAATCAAGGAAGCTGTTCTTGCCAAAGGTGCAACTTTGTTTTCGAAACTGAGATTGCAAGTGATAGACGTTGAGAGACTGTTATTGGTGTGGATAAACGAAAAACAGAAAGCAGGAGATAGCATCTCTCAAGCGATCATATGTGAAAAGGCTAGGAAGTTGCATGACGATTTAATTAGAAAAATGCCTGCAACTAGTGATGATGTGAGTGAATTTAAGGCCAGCAAAGGTTGGTTTGAGAGATTTAAGAATCATAGTGGCATACATAGTGTGACAAGGCATGGTGAGGCTGCCAGTTCGGACCACAAAGCGGCTGAAAAATATGTGCAGGAATTCAAGGAGTACATAGACAGTAAAGGACTGAAACCTGAACAAGTGTTTAATTGTCACAAAACAGGCCTGTTTTGGAAGAAAATGCCAAACAGGACCTACATTACTCAGGAGGAAAAGGCACTCCCAGGACATAAGCCTATGAAAGACAGGCTTACTCTGTTGATGTGTGCCAATGCTAGTGGTGATTGCAAAGTGAAGCCTTTATTGGTGTATCACTCTGAAACTCCCAGATTGTTCAGGAAAAACAATGTCCTCAAGGCTAATTTGTGTGTGCTGTGGAGGGCAAACAGGAAGGCATGGGTCACTAGGGACTTTTTCTATGACTGGCTACACCATGCATTTGCCCCCACTGTGAAAAATTACCTAATTGAAAAGAAATTAGACCTTAAGTGCCTCCTGGTATTAGACAATGCTCCTGGTCATCCTTCAGACGTGGCAGAGCGACTTTCTGCGGAAATGAGCCTCATTAAGGTCAAGTTTTTGCCTCCTAATACCACTCCTCTCCTGCAGCCCATGGACCAGCAGGTCATTTCCAACTTCAAGAAACTGTACACAAAAGCTATGTTTGAAAAGTGCTTTGTAGTGACCTTAGAAACTCAATTGACCCTAAGAGAGTTTTGGAGAGATCACTTTAGCATCCTCAATTGTGTAAACATTACAGGTAAGACTTGGGAGGAAGTGACTAAGATGACCTTGAACTCTGCTTGGAAGAAACTGTGGCCAGAATGTGTAGACAAAAGGGATTTTGAAGGGTTTGAGGCTAACCCCAGGAATCCTATGCCAGTTGAGGAATCCACTGTGGCATTGGGAAAGTTCTTGGGGTTGGAGGTTATTGGGGAGGATGTGGAAGAGTTGGTGGAGGAGGATAATGAAGAACTAACCACTGATGAGCTGCTAGATCATCTTCAACAGCAAGAGGCCATAACTGAGGAAACTGCTTCGGAGGAGGGGATAAAGAAATTGAGGAAGTTGCCTACTTCAAAGGTTAAGGAAATGTGTGCAATGTGGCTTAAAGTGCAAACCTTTTTTGATGAAAATCACTCTCACACAGCTTTTGCAAGCCGTGTTGGCAACCTGTACACTGACAATGTTCTGAAACACTTTAGGAATGTCATAAAGGAACGGGAGGTACAGGCCTCTATGGACAGATATGTTGTGCGACAGAGGTCCAGTGACTCTCAAGCTGGTCCTAGTGGCATTAAAAGAAGGGAAGTAACCCCGGAAAAGGACTTGCCACCTCAAGTCCTAATGGAAGGGGATTCCCCTTCTAAACACTAACACCATCAACACTCTCTCCTCCTCCCATCCCATCAATCATCACCAGATCTTCAATAAAGGTAAGTGTCATGTAACTGTGCATGTTTTCTTCAGTTTGTGTGTATTAAAATTAATATTTCATGTGGTAAAAAATTTTTTTTGTTCATACTTTGGGGTGTCAGGAAGAGATTAATTTGGTTTACATTATTTCTTATGGGGAAAATTAATTCGCCTAACGATAATTTCGCCTAACGTTGAGCTCTCAGGAACGGATTAATAGCGTTAGGCGAGGGCCCACTGTACATCGGTAAGTGAGGAGAGGCTGTACTAGGTTTATACTTTTTTTTTTTTCATTAGAGGTAAGACAGAGAGCAGGATTGCAAATTAGCAAGGAGGCTTTAGAATGGGTAGGTGATGTATAAATCAAGTGTTTACACTGAAGCATATATGTGAACAGTGTTTAGATAAAGGTAGGAAAGTTTTCATTGCATTTATGGATTTAAAAAAGGCATATGATAGAGTGCATAGGGGAGCAATGTGGCAGATGTTGCAAATGTATGGAATAGGTAGTAAGTTACTAAATGCTGTAAAGAGTTTTTTATGAGGATACAGAGTCTCAGGTGTAGGGATGTGTAATGTCACTATGGTTGTTTAACATATTATTTATAGATGGGGTTGTAAAGAAGTAAATGCTAGGGTGTTGAGGAGAAGGGTGGGATTAAATTATGGGGAATCAAATACAAAATGAGAGTTGACAATTACTTTTTGCTGATGATACTGTGCTTTTGGGGCGCTCTAAAGAAAAGTTGCAAAGGCTAGTGGACGAGTTTGGGAGGGTGTACAAAGGTAGAAAGTTGAAACTGAATATAGATAAGATTAAGGTGAGGAGGGTATCAAAAGATTTAGATAAAGAAAAAATGGATATCACACTGGAAGGAAGGAGTATGGAAGAAGTGAATGTTTTCAGATATTTGGGAGTTGACTTGTCAGCAGATTGGTTTAAGAAGGATGAGGTTAACCACAGAACTGAAGGAAAAATGGTGAGTGGTGCATTGAGGTGCCTGCAGAGACAATGTTATCCATGAAGCAATGAAGGGAGTGTACGAGAGAATAGTAGTACCAACACTCTTATGTGGGTGTGAAGCATGGGTTGTAAATACTGCAGTGAGGAGGCAGCTGGAAGCAGTGGAGATGTCCTGTCTAAGAGCAATGTGTGGTGTAAATATTATGCAGAGAATTCATAGTGTGGAAATTAGGAGATGTGGAGTTACTAAAAGTATTAATCAGAGGGATGATGAGAGGCTGTTGAGGTGGTTTGGTCATTTAGAGAGAATGGAACAATGTAGAATGACTTGGAGAGCATATAAATCTGTAGGGGTTGGAAGGCTGGGTAGGGATTTTCCTCAAAAAGGTTGGAGGGAGGGGGTAAAGGAGGTCTTGTGGGCGAGGGGCTTGGACTTCCAGCAAGTGTGCGTAAGCATATTAGATAGGAGTGAATGGAGATGAATGGTTTTTGGGACCTGACGAGCTGTCGGAGTGTGAGCAGGGTAATATTCTGTGAAGGGATTCAGGAGAAACCAGTTAGCCAGACTGGAGTCTTGGAAATGAGAAGTACAATGCCTGCACTTTAAAAGAGGGGTTTGGGATATTGGCAGTTTGGAGGGATGTCTAAGCTGTCGTATATGAGCGCCTCTACAGAGACAGTGATTATGTATGAGTGATGGTGAAAGTGTTGAATGAAGAGGAAAGTTTTTCCTTCTTTCTGGGTCACTGTGCCTCGGTGGGAAATGGCCGATGTGTAAAAAAAAAAAAAATCCTCATAATGCCCTGCCCATTCCTATGCAGCCTTGATTTTTTCTTTGAAGGGGCAAGGTAGAAACCTACCCAAACAACATAGCCGAGGCCTAAAATGGTGGTGCGTAGCAAATCACAGCCTATAAAAACTTGTGTGTACTAGTAAGTCAGACATCCCCGTCACCTGCGTACTAGTACATCAGTCACATTTCTATCACCTGTGTACTAGTACATCAGTCACATCCCTGTCACCTGTGTACTAGTATGTCGGTCACAATCAGGTCACATGTGTACTAGTACATTGATTACAATCTTGTCACCTGCATACTAGTTCGCCAGACACTATCCCATCACCTGTGTACTAATATGTCAGTCACAATCCCGTCACCTATATACTAGTACGTCAGACATTATCCCGTCACCTTCGTACTAATACATCGGTCACAATTAATAGGCTAAAGGTCACATGATGCCTGTTGCTTAGGTAAGATTTGAGGTATGAGAGAGAACATGTCCTCTGATTCCATAATGCTTTAATGTGAGCAGCAAAATGTTACAGTCTACCCTATTAAAGGCATTTTATAGGTTGATAAAAAGACCCATTGGATATTCATTGGTATTTGCAAGATGGAAATAAATTGAGCCAAGCATTTTTATTACTGCATCACTGATGCTTTGTCCCAGTCTGAAGCAAAAGTGACAAGGGCTCAAGTTATGAAACTGGTTATGAATTCATATATTTAAGTATTTTTTTCAAACTTTTTAGACAATAATGAAACTTTGAAATGTGTCTATAATTGATGACTTCTGTTGGGTCACCACTTTGTAAACTGATGTAACTCTTGTTAGTTCAAGTATGTTAGGGAAAGTTTTGCTATCAATTGATTTATTGAACAAGGCTGCAATAATGATGATAGCACATGTGAGCTTTCTTTATATCAGTGGCAGTATATATGCTTCATTTCCACTATTTTTCAGTGATTAATTTTTTTTTTCCATTGTACAGCTGCTTCATTTGTGAACCTTGGAGCTGTTAACAGTTTTTAGTTTCTAGAATCTTAAGAGAATGTTAGCTAATTTTCCCAAGTAGTATATAAAAGAAAAATTACATAAATTGAATTCCAGTGCTGCTTAGTGCCTGCACATGCTATAAGATTTTGTTCAGATTTTTAACCTGTAGGATTAGCCACCCAGTCATCGAGGACTGTCTGTCTCGGCCCAGGTCTTTTCCAGAATGGTGCCCCATGGTCTGGTGGCAAAAGCTCTCGCTTCACACAATGAGGGTCCGGGTTTGATTCCCAGCGAAGGGGTGGAAACATAAGACGTGTTTCCTTACACCAGTTGTATATGTTCACCCATCAGTAAAATGGGTACCTGGGTGTTAGTCAACTGGTATGGGTCATATCCTGGGACAAAACTGACCTAATTTGCCTGAAATGCTCTGCATAACAAGCGGCTTTCTGTATAGTAGAATGTCATTGATGTCAGCTAGGCCTGTATACCTTGTACATGTACTTGTAGTAAATAAAATTATTATTATTATTATTATTATGATGATGATGACCCAGCATCAGCCCCCCCTGGGTGGGGGTGTAGCTCATCTTCTTCTTTCTTCTATCCTGTGCAGACGTCCTGCTGTGGTCCCTCTGGCTGGAGGGTGACATCCATCATCTTCTATCTTGTAATGGCTCCCAGGGTAGGGAGTGTCTTCTTTCTTCTTCCTCTTGCTCTGGTCACATCTTAGTAAGCATGCGTCCTCTCGAGTCTTCAAACACTTGCTGTCCCAGCTGGTGTCATTACCTTGAGTCAGTTGTTGTGGCATGGGCTGAGTGCATGTCGGCTGCAGGCTGTTCTACCATGTGAGAAACAAATACAGGCCCCCATTTTTTTTAAATAGCAGAGGGAAGTAGAAGGATGGGATGACACAGGAGTGAAGGAAGTATGAGATGTTAAAGAATGGAGGTGGGAGTAGTGGTGGGACCTGTCGTGGGCTCTTCACAGTGTCTTCATCAGGGTGGCGGATGAGATGCAAGGACTGGGAGTATAGTCTCCAAGTCACAAATGACCAGATATAACAGCTGTGCTTCCTTGTCCTCCCAGGTCCGACTCCCTGGAGACATCAGGAAGTGCCTGCGGTGAATGGGTGTCTTTGCTGGGCAGTCCAACTAGTAGTACAGGAGGGGCTTCAGGACCATGTGGTGGCAGTGGCTGCAGAGCTCTTCTCTCACTCGTTCGACGAAGTGTTTGGCAGTGGGGTATCTGAGGTGCAGGCAGTGGATACTCGCTTGCAGCTCCCTGTCCAGCTTACGCATAATTGGCAGAGGCTCCCTGCATGTCGCCCTGTCGTACCATCGCTGGCTCCATCAGTCACAGGCAGATGGACCTATGGAGGTCCCCGGCTGTGCCTCCATTGTGACTGTCTTGGCTGCACCATCTGCCGTATCATTCCCAGGGAGGCCAATGTGACTCAGGATCCAGTCGAGTGTCATTCTTCAGTCCTGGTCCACGAGCATTTGCAGGTTGCTTCTGATGGTGGTGATCAGCTGGATGTTGTCCCTCGGTTCCCTATGCATGATTGCCTGTATCGCCACCCTAGAGTCGATGTGGATGACTGGTGGTTGAGGCGTTCCATGAACGTGTGCTGCAGGGCCCTCTGGATGGCGTGGAGTTCCACATGGAGGCTGGTACAGTGGTCTGGGAGATGCCAGCCAGCTGTCAGGGCATTGTGGAATACTCTGGCACCTGTGCGGCCAGCCTCTGGGTCTCTTGAGCCGTTGGTGTAGTATATCACACACCCGGGGCACTCTGCTCTTGCGATGCTCGCTGCTGCCCATTGCTGCAAGATGTGCTGTGGACATTGGCGCCCACTGACTGGGAGGTTTGCCAGGTAGACTACCACCGGCTCCAGCGCCCAGGGTGGTGGCAAGGTGAACATTGCCATTGGCCAGTTGCAGCCTTTTTCCTCTAGGCGCAACATGGGCAGATCCTTTGCCATGTCCACGATTGACCACACTCATAGTCGACTGGGGTACACCATGGGGTCATGGCATTGTCAAACCTGGAGGTCTTGCATCAGTTTGTCGCCACCAGGTAGCTGGATGTAATTTGCTACTCTCATAGCGGCAACAAGAGCAATACTGTTCTTGAGGGGCTGCAGCTGGGCCTCAAAGTTCAGGGGCACAACGCTGAGTCGTCGGAGGTTCGAGGGGCAGGCATGGACCAGCGTAACTGGTCCATAGTCTATGAGGAAGCGTACACCTGCACATAAAACATCCAAGATATAAACACATATCAAGTCACAAACAGATCTGTTTGTGACTTGATAAAGCCCAGTGTGTAGGCGAAACGTTGTCAATAAAGGATCACATTATACTGCATATGTGTTTATATTTCCATTGTGTCGGTATTTTATACCATTTATTTCCATGTAAAACATCTGGAGGACTTTGAGGCTGGCCCCCACCCTAGGGTTGGTCATGGCACACACAGCCATGATCATCTGCATGGAATGCTCTCTGACATATTCTGCCTGCTTTCTGAATGAGAGACAACTGTCAATGTGCATGCCCAGGTATAGGTAGTTGTTAACCCATTCTAGGTTGATGCCCAAGATCTGCAGCTTGTTGGCAGGCATGCAGGACCATGGCTTTGGACTTGTCTGCAGATATCTTGAGGCCAAGTTGGTGGCAGGTGGTTGCCAGCAGGTTGAGGTCATACTGGGCCCAAAGCATAAGGCTGCATCTCCCAAGGATGACAAGTGCCAGGTTGTTGGCATAGCTGAGCAGTTGGACGTCTGCGTAGAACATCAGGTGCACCAACTCGTGCATCAGCACACTGAAGAGAGTTCGGCTGAGAGGTTCCAGGTGAGCAGCCTGCCCTTCACTCCCCTGCGAGCCAGCAGGTCAAGGATGGCTGGTGCGCTGGCCAGCTCAGCCTTCTCCAGGTTTAGGAAAACAACAATCTTGGGTCTCTTGTCTGACCCAACGCTGGCCAGGAGGGTCGTGACACTCTTGAAGGTGCCCACTCCTCGAGTGAAGTCATACACATGCTGGTGTACTGGTCTGAGCTTCCATCTCAGCTGCTCCTGCACCATCCTCTCGGCCACCTTGGAAACACAGCTGGTGAGAGAGATTGGCCTCATGCTGTACGTGTCCTTGGGCTTGGGGATTGGCAGGATGTTGGCTTCCTTCCATGCAGTGGGGAGTCAACCAGTCCCCCATGACCGGTTGATGACCCCCAAGAGGGCGTCGTGTCCTGGCGGGCTTGACCGTGAGACCATGCTGTAGGTGATGCCATCCTGCCCGGGGTCTGTGTCCCGTGAGGACCTGAAGGCCGCCTGGAGCTCCCGGTGGATGAAGTCTGCATCAGTGTGATCTTCTTCCTGGCATGCCTCAAGTGTCATGGCTGTCCTTCCAGGGAGGAGGGAAGCCTGGAGGTCCTAGATGTCCTGAGGCAGGTGGGCCATCACTGTTCTGGAGGTGAAGAATTCCACCAGTCTCTCTGCCTCCCCTGTCAGGTTGTGGCGAGCCTGAGCAGTGCCTCTGTGCTTCCCAGTAGCCATGTTAATCTTGGTCCAGATCTCTGACAGGCAAGAGTTGTGGCTGAGAGAGGCACACCTCTCAAACCACTTTGCTAGGTGGAGCCTGTGGGCGATGTGGCGTGCATGCCATACCACGTCCCACAGCAACCGGAGGGACTCGGCCATGTGGTTGCATCTATGCATCCTGCAGATTAGGCTGATGCAATGGTTCTGCTCCTTAATGTCCTTGTCATAGAACCACCAGTCATGCTTGGGCGTTCCTCCGCCCCTGGTGCAGGAGATGGCTGCCTCGGCTGCCTGAGTGAAGACTGCTTGAAGGCTCTGAGCAGCCCCTCACAGCCCAAATGAAGACTGCTTGGAGGCTCTGAGCAGCCCCATTTGGATTGTCGGGTAGTGGTCTCTTCCCACCACTGCTCTATGATTCCCTGGAAGCACTGCCTGTCATCCTTCTTGCTATTCCACTGGGGAGTACGGAGAGTGCCGATGTCGAGCCGGATGCCATAAGGGTGGGTTGGTTCCCCGTTGTTGAGGAGGGTGATCTCAGGAATGTCCTCCAGTACCACTGCCAGGTGCCTTCCTGTTTCATTCGTGCAAGAGATGGAGTGGAGTAGTGCGTGGTGGGAATTGATATCCCCCACCACCAGACTCCCCTCCAGGGGAGACAGGGAGAGGGCTGCCACCTCAGAGAGATCCAAGGTGAACCTTGGGCTTCAGTACACATTGTAGATCATTAGAGGACCATCTGACAGGTGCAGGGTGACAGCCTGCACCTCCACCCTCTCCCTGCAGTCAATGGGGTTGGTGATGATTGAGTGGGGATGTCATTCCTCACATATATTGCTGTGCCCCTGGCGGAGTCTCAGATCCACTGCAAATAGACTGAGAATCCTGGGATGTGTTGCTCAGGGTTAGGCAGGTGTTTGGTGAGGGTCTCCTGCAGCAGGAAGACATCTCTTTTGTCCTGGACTGCCGCCTCGATCACAAGGTGGATTTTCTACCGCAGTCTGCAGATGTTCCACTGTAGTACTCTTAGGGGCTGGAGGGCAGGCCGTCCAACTCCATCTTTTCCTGCTAGTCTTCGCTCGTCAACAATGCCATTAACGCCTGGGTCTCCTAGTCTGGGGCATGGAAGGTCGTGATGAGGTGTGTCTGCAGCTTCGCCGAATCTTCCTTGTTCAGCACGGCCAAGCTGAGCAGTGTGCCCAGTAACTGTTTGCAGACGTCCCTGTCCTGAATCAACGAGAGCTAGTCAACTATGCAATCTGTGATAGCCATGACTACTTTGGTTTTGGGCACTGGAGGTGTCCACCACCCCTCCTTTTGGAGGAGCAGGAGCTACTGTCACCTCGATTTCCGTGGCTGTCGGTGCTGCCATCACGCAGGCCTGCGCGATTATCTGGGCCTCTTGGTGGGGTGATGGTGCTTGGTTCCTGCTGCTCACTGGATAGGCTTGGATTTGGGAGGAGGCACTCTGTTGAGGCAGTGGGGTCAGCCACTGTGGGGCCATGGCCCCCTGAGCGGCATCCCTGACCCGGGCCTGCTGGGTCCCATAGTTCGATCTTCTTGGCCATCTTGTACCTTGGCTTCACCATTGGCCACCCTGTTGTGAGCTGGCTGATGCCCCCTGGCTTCTCTGTTGAGTATCCAGTGCCAGGAACTCTCTGCTCTTGGCAGTTGCCAAACTCTGTGAAGCAATGGTCGGTATACACGGCCTCTGCTGGGGGCTCCTGGGGTTGGGCTGCAATGTGGTTGCAGCAGAAGCATTCTGCCTCCACACCAGTTGCCAGTGCTGCACTATCACAGCAGCTCTGGTTCCAGGCGTGGTGCCTCTTCCCACAGTTGGCATACTTGGGCTCTGGTACCAGGGTCTCGGGGGAGGGGTTTTTGAGCACAGCAATGCAGTCCCTGAAGTCATGCTGCTTGCTACACACACTGCATTTCTTCACGTGCTGACAGGTGGCCGCAATGTGGTTGAAGCCCCGGCAGTTGAAGCATTGGAGCAGGCCATCTATGTATGGCCGGTTGTTGAACTGTCCCTACACTCGTAGGACCAGGTGTGTGGGGAGAACCCTCCTGTGGTGAATCAACACCTGCCGGGTCGGTGCCTTGTTGACTCTGGCCATCAGCCACTTGGTCTTGATGATGTTGGGCTCTGCTAGGAAGCGCCCCACTGGCAGTGGCACAGGGGCATGCAAGATAACCCCCTTGTGCACCTTCTCCTGAGTAAGCAGCTCCCTTACCTCTGAGTTTGCTGCAGCCAGTGCCTTGAGTTTTTTGTATCCTCCTCATCCTTTAGCTTGGCCAGGATCTCTCTCCGGAGCATGAAATCGCAGCTGAGCTTGAGGGCAGGTGTTTTCTCCAGATCCCTCGCCATCTTGTAGGAAGGGAGCACGAAATTGTTGAAGGAACTGGCTGCTTGAGCTCAGGCTGACCAGGTCGTTCTTTTCCCATGTGGAGTTATCCATTCCCCGTCCTCGGCAGCGGCAGACTCCTCTGGGCTGGGCTCCTCGGAAGGCATTGGCACCATCTGCTGGGAGGCCGAAACAAGCTCCTGGCTCCCTTCCATGGTCCCCATATCCGTGGGGGGGGGGATCATCTGAGGGCCTCTGGTGTGGTTGGGCCCTGACAACCCAGCCCTCTCCGGATGTTCTGGGGAGGCAGCTGCCCCGTTGAGCCCCTGGCACTTGACTGATCCTTGGCCTTCTTGGGTGGGGCTTCCTCCTCCTCCAAATTGTCTAGAGGGTCATTGTCGCCACATGACAGATGCCATTTAAGGCGTGCTCCTTGGTCTGACATGGTCGGGTCACTCATGGGGAACATACCAGCAGACCTGCTACTGGCTGTAGCTGCACAGCCACCCACATGGGGACTGTCTGTCTTATTTCCACTGGGGTCCATCTAGTCCCCAAGATGCAACCCATACCAGTCGGCTAACGCCCAGGTACCTACTTGCATCAATTTACTTTTTTGATCTCTGCAGGATTCACATTAATATCATAGGGCGGGTAAAATTTATAAATAAAAAAACTCAAGTTCTTGTACTCTCATGGTGCCGAGCTGTTTACTGAAGACAGAATCATACTGGTAGATGACAGCACCTGTGTAGCTTTCATATATGTAAATAAATGGTACTATATTACCTTTGTTTCCTGCGTTTTTTTAGTGAATATATTTTCGAAGTTATTTCTAGAATCAAGTAGGGGTAGGTGTAGAGAACTCCATGGGAAAGTGGAAAAAAATCCTTCCTCCAAAAGCCATGTGTGTTGTATGAGGTGACTAAAAGGCTGGGAGCAAAAGGCTTGTAACCCCTTCTCCTGTATATATTACTAAATGTAAAAAACTTGTTTTTCTCTTTAGGTCACCCTGCCTTGGTGGGAGACAACCGGTACAATGAAAGAAGAAAATTTTTTTGGGGGGGGGGTTACCTTGCCTCGGTGGGAGACAGCCATTGTACCTTACACCTTTGATGAATTTCGAGTCTTACTGTCTTGGAGCTTGGCCATGGGCCAGGAGTTAAAAAAAAAAAAAAAAAAGTGTAGAGAATGTGGATAACTATCAGTAATGTGATTTCTAACTAGAGGTGAGAAGTTATTGAGTACAGCCTCTCCTTACTTAGCAACATACTTGTTTCCCGACACCCTGGAATAACGACAGGAGCTCTGACCACTATTCATACCCGTATTAGAGCTGATTTCTTCTGTTTATTACAATATACAGTACACTACTGTATAAACATTTAAAAACATACCATAAATGTTATAAATGGTGCAAAGGTGACATTAAGACAATAACAAAGATAGTTGATATAAACCGACTACCATTATAGTATGTTTCTCACTTAGCAAGGAATTCGTTTACTGACATGGTCTTAGAAACGGAACTCCATCATTAAGTGAAGAGAGGCTGTAAATTTATTGTTTCAGTGATTTAGATGGGAGGTTAATTTCGGTTAGTTAGTAAAATTTCTTTGATGTTAGCAAATATACTTAAACCTAATACTTGATAAAAGTATTTTCCAGGTTTTTGAGCATTAATATCTTTTTTAGCTAGCTCTTTAGGTATCAAACCTGATCTGTATTGTTTTCATAGTTGCCTTTTCTGTCATTGAATCTGAACATGCAAAAAATACCACTTAATAACCATTAAACCAACAAAGTAAAAACAGTAAACAGAATATAGTAAGGACACCTACCCATGTAGATGCGAACTCTCAAAAAGTACAGCACGGAAAATTTTTATCATCCACTCTTCCTAGAGTATTTTCTTATACATAAAAAATTTACAAGCTCAGAGTTGTTATCCTACCTCAGCTCATTTCAAAGCCCAGCCCTATCTAAGGTATACTGCCAGGATGCAACCCACAATAGATGCATAACACCCAGGTTTCTTAAGGGAAAGAAAAATCAACATCTTATAACATACCTGCAGCATTTTTCAGGATGGTCATGCATTGTGTGTGTTCTCCTTGCTCAGCTAAGTCAAGTGCAGTAAGTCCATTTGCATCCTTGGCTAGGAGATCAGCACCATGGTCAAGCAGCAGTCTAATGTTTTCCACAGCTCCGTGCTCCGAGGCTATGTGTAGACAAGTCTGAAATACAATGAAACATTTACTACACTGCAATACCATTGTTTGTAAAGCATCTTATATTATTAGGCATAATACAATCCAGTGCAACACTGCTATGTTGGACTTCTCTTTTTATGGTGGATTACCACTATGCTGTATGTAACACTGCTACATCAGACTAGCTAACATTACTATTATCTTGAATGTAACACTGTAAACCCTTGGCTTTCACTAACGTAAGGTTGGTATTGCACTGTACCAAGAGCAAAAGATTAATTCTCAGAGCTCATTACAGAAATATAAAAAAAAAAGAGAAAGCAGAACAATAATTTTATGGTAAGGATGCTGTAAAAATCTCATTCTATAAGATAAAATTAAATTACAGTATATTAGCAACTGTTTAATGACATTCAACAATGCCTCATATCCCCATAAAAAGAATGGTGACCTACACAAAGCTTCTTTCATGTACACTACAGAAGATGGATCAAGTACTTTGTATTAGTTACATGTAGTGTACAGCCTTTCCAGTCCATATACTGACACAGACTACTGCCTCAGCATAAACACATTCCTTCAAATCTCAAATCTTCGATGGGCTTCCTTGGCTTTGTACCCATTCTTTTCAAAGGCTTCATATCCAATACCTGCCTTGGTTTTCTACCTGATCTTTTCTTTAGCTTTTAAATTATTCTTGTCCTTTTCCTTGGCAATATACCTATTTCATCTTTTATTTCATACCGATTCTTCGTTTCAATTTTGTTCCCATTCTTTTCCTCAACTTCATACCTATTCCAGTCCTTGACTTCATACCTGTTCTTGTCCTTGGCCTTGCACATACTCAGTGCCTTTGCTTTATAGCTACGTCTTACCTTGGCTTCATACCCATTCTTTTCCATGGCCTCATATTTGTTGTTGTTAATTCAATTTTGTGGCATGCTAAGAGTATGTCACATTTTATTCAGTGTATGTCACACACTTATATAGGCATGCTTTCCGACCAGCAAACTAGGTGCTAAGGGTTTATTAATGAAAAAGGGACCCCTTCACTATACCAGTACCTTGGTCTGACCAGCCAATCACAAGAAGCCAGCCCAAGCTGTGAAGCAATGAGGTACACTCGTGAAACAACTTTGGCAGACTTGCCTTCTCTGGTGGTCACAATGGTTTGACCCTGATGTATTAAATTTTCTGTTGTCTTTTTGCTCATTCCAAAGTGGTTACTGTATTACAGCAAGGTGTGCAGGTCATATCTAAACCTGTGTACATAATAACTTCATTCCACATTTAACATTTTCTCTTTTTATTTTCAATGTTTAGTATCTTGCTTTAACACAATTTATGCTTAACACAGTTAAAGGTCTGTTAAATGCACTACTTCACATGTACTTCACTAACTAATCATCAAACTTCAAATAAACTTGCCTTTGTTTTGTTCCCATATAAGGATCTAGAGCAAAACCTGTTCTGTACTTCGTATCTAAAACACTGAGTACTGACAAATGAGACACCTGTGTAACATTTGGGTATCGTTATTCTGGAAACATTTCACCAGTGGCTTCTTCAGTCCAATGCACAGAATGGTGGAAGATGAGGAAGAGTTTGAGGTAATCAGTTCCCCATCAGCCTGGAGTCAATGTGTTCAGTCCATCAGTCTTGATAAAAGTGCAGCATAGAACTAGAAGGAACTCGTAGGCAAGGAGCCATTAGTGCAGTATACTTGCAGAGATGGGACTTATATAGTGCAAACAGATGAAGTGAAAGTGGTAGGTGAAGTCACCAGTGATAAAACCCACTAGTGGATGTAGGTCATGCCATAGTATAGGTTAGGCAAACTTTGAAGAATTTCCTCTATCAAGATCCCAAGGTGTTGCTGTGTCTGACAGTTTTAATAAATGGTTTAGAAAACTGAACAACAATGGAATGAAGCGAGTCAAATTTCTGGACAGCTTGCACTGCACTGTAGTTCAAAAATACTATGAATAACGAGGTGAACATTGATGCAATGTGCATGATGGCGATGAGATCGAATACAACTTGTGTGTGTAAATATTGGTCAAGTCTAGTCAATGACCTCAGATGATTCTGACAATAAAAACTGCTGCATACCCAACACAGTCAGGGAATTTAGAATCATCAGTGCGCATTGCAATAGCATGCTAATAAGAAAGGAAGTGATCAACAAAGAACAAGCTTGAGGTTACAGCAGGCAAGCGAGCTTTCGTAAATGGAAGATTTGTAGAGCAGACTCTAATTATTGGAACTTTGCTGGGAGGGAGTGAAAAGCAAGATGCAGAGTGGATATAAGGGGAGGTAAATCAAGTGAAGCCAAAAGAGAGTGAATAGGGAAATGAAAGGGAAGCCATGAACAGGAGTGACGATTAAATCTCTATTAACATCTCTAACCGTCTTATACGTGGAAGAATCATGCAGGTCATGAGTGGATAAAATAACAGCAAGACTCATAGGTAGGAAAAGTTAAGCAAGAAGGAACAACAGTTGGTAGGAAAATTTGGTGAGGGGTAGGTTTGGGCCTTGGAGGCACTGAAGAGATGAAGGCTTAGACAAAGAAAGCTATGTGGGTGAAGAAACACGTGGAATAGAAGACGAAGGAGTAAGTATGGGAGAAGGTTAAGAGGTAAGAAGAGTCAAGAACTACACAAAGGTTAGACAAAGGAGTGACTGTGGGTGAGGGTACAACAGGGACCTAAGGGCACCGAGCAACTCTGGAGTAGGAGAGCTGTGGAAGTCTCCCTTGAAAGAAAAGGTAAGAGACTTTTATTTATTATTTATTATTTATTATCACACTGGCCGATTCCCACCAAGGCAGGGTGGCCCGAAAAAGAAAAACTTTCACCATCATTCACTCCATCACTGTCTTGCCAGAAGGGTGCTTTACACTACAGTTTTTAAACTGCAACATTAACACCCCTCCTTCAGAGTGCAGGCACTGTACTTCTCATCTCCAGGACTCAAGTCCGGCCTGCCGGTTTCCCTGAACCCCTTCATAAATGTTACTTTGCTCACACTCCAACAGCACGTCAAGTATTAAAAACCATTCGTCTCCATTCACTCCTATCATACACGCTCACGCACGCCTGCTGGAAGTCCAAGCCCCTCGCACACAAAACCTCCTTTACCCCCTCCCTCCAACCTTTCCTAGGCCGACCCCTACCCCGCCTTCCTTCCACTACAGACTGATACACTCTTGAAGTCATTCTGTTTCGCTCCATTCTTTCTACATGTCCGAACCACCTCAACAACCCTTCCTCAGCCCTCTGGACAACAGTTTTGGTAATCCTGCACCTCCTCCTAACTTCCAAACTACGAATTCTCTGCATTATATTCACACCACACATTGCCCTCAGACATGACATCTCCAATGCCTCCAGCCTTCTCCTCGCTGCAACATTCATCACCCATGCTTCACACCCATATAAGAGTGTTGGTAAAACTATACTCTCATACATTCCCCTCTTTGCCTCCAAGGACAAAGTTCTTTGTCTCCACAGACTCCTAAGTGCACCACTCACCCTTTTCCCCTCATCAATTCTATGATTCACCTCATCCTTCATAGACCCATCCGCTGACACGTCCACTCCCAAATATCTGAATACATTCACCTCCTCCATACTCTCTCCCTCCAATCTGATATCCAATCTTTCATCACCTAATATTTTTATCCTCATAACCTTACTCTTTCCTGTATTCACTTTTAATTTTCTTCTTTTGCACACCCTACCAAATTCATCCACCAATCTCTGCAACTTCTCTTCAGAATCTCCCAAGAGCACAGTGTCATCAGCAAAGAGCAACTGTGACAACTCCCACTTTATGTGTGATTCTTTATCTTTTAACTCCACGCCTCTTGTCAAGACCCTCGCATTTACTTCTCTTACAACCCCATCTATAAATATATTAAACAACCACGGTGACATCACACATCCTTGTCTAAGGCCTACTTTTACTGGGAAATAATTTCCCTCTTTCCTACATACTCTAACTTGAGCCTCACTATCCTCATAAAAACTCCTCACTGCTTTCAGTAACCTACCTCCTACACCATACACCTGCAACATCTGCCACATTGCCCCCCTATCCACCCTGTCATACGCCTTTTCCAAATCCATAAATGCCACAAAGACCTCTTTAGCCTTATCTAAATACTGTTCACTTATATGTTTCACTGTAAACACCTGGTCCACACACCCCCTACCTTTCCTAAAGCCTCCTTGTTCATCTGCTATCCTATTCTCAGTCTTACTTTTAATTCTTTCAATAATAACTTTCAATAATACACTTTACCAGGTATACTCAACAGACTTATCCCCCTATAATTTTTGCACTCTCTTTTGTCCCCTTTGCCTTTATACAAAGGAACTATGCATGCTCTCTGCCAATCCCTAGGTACCTTACTCTCTTCCATACATTTATTAAATAATTGCACCAACCACTCCAAAACTATATCCCCACCTGCTTTTAACATTTCTATCTTTATCCCATCAATCCCGGCTGCCTTACCCCCTTTCATTTTACCTACTGCCTCACAAACTTCCCCCACACTCACAACTGGCTCTTCCTCACTCCTACAAGATGTTATTCCTCCTTGCCCTATACACGAAATCACAGCTTCCCTATCTTCATCAACATTTAACAATTCCTCAAAATATTCCCTCCATCTTCCCAATACCTCTAACTCTCCATTTAATAACTCTCCTCTCCTATTTTTAACTGACAAATCCATTTGTTCTCTAGGCTTCCTTAACTTGTTAATCTCACTCCAAAACTTTTTCTTATTTTCAACAAAAATTTGTTGATAACATCTCACCCACTCTCTCATTTGCTCTCTTTTTACATTGCTTCACCACTCTCTTAACCTCTCTCTTTATAAATATAAATATATATATATATATATATATATATATATATAAAAAAAAAGCACCAGTGGGAATATATAGGGTGATCCTCTCAACAGTTAAGGCAAGTAAAGGGTCAGCTGCAGGATGGATGATCATGGCAAGCTGTACCACAGACCGAGCATTCTACCAGTCATCTACAATACAGCCTCTCCTCACTTAATGACAGAGTGCCGTTCCTAAGACCATGTCGGTAAACGAATTCATCGCTAAGAGAGGAGCACACTATAATGGTTGTGGATGTGTGTCAACCATCTCTGATATTTTAATGTCACCTTTGGTAAATTAGACACATGTGCAACACTTGGGTATCTTTAATGAGGAAACATTTTGCCACACAGTGGCTTCATCAGTCCATACAAAGGAGAATGGTGAAAAACAGGAGGAGTTTGAGGTAATCAGTCCCTCAGCCTTGAGTCAATGTAGTCAGTCCATCAATCTTGAAAAGTTTACAGCATATGTTCGAAGAACTAGCTTATATACTGTAGGCAGGAGAGGTGCAGCAGTCATAGGTGGTATCACATTTGTCCTATGTGGAAGGTCATGCCCAAGGGTTAGGCAAGTGAAGAATTCCCTGTATTAAGATCCCAAGATGTTGCTGTGCCCGACAGTAATGTAGATGAACGGTTCAAAGAACTGACAAGTTGATAAATTAGACACATGTGCAACCCTTGAGGAATAGAATTGGAGCAAATACATACTGTGCCTTGTGGAACAGAACTTTTCACTGTAGCTTCCTCAGACGTTACTCTGTTTACTATTACTCTGTGTTCTATTTGTTAGGAACTTATAGATTCATCTGCCAACTTTTACTATTATTCTGTTATCACACATTTTGTGTGCTATTACACCATGGTTGCATTTGTTTAAGGCTTTTGCAAAGTCTGTGTATACAACTGCATTTTGTTTATCCTCTAAAGCATGCAGGACCTTGTCATGGTGGTCCAGTAACTGGGACAGGCATGAGTGACCTGTTCTAAACCCGTGTTGCCCTTGGTTGTGTAACTGATGGGGTCTAGGTGGTTGGCGATCTTGCTTCTTAGAACCCTTTCAAAGATTTTTATGATGACTCAAAATCGTAGTGACACGATTGCAGACAAACCATACCACGGGTGGGGCTTAAGCCCATGGTCAGAGAGTTGTAAAGCTCCAGACCGACCCCTTATCCACTGGGCCACTGTAGCCAGCTGGCCCAGTGGATAACACGTAGGTTTGGAGTTTTACGACTCTCTGACGTGGGTTCAAGCCCCACCCGTGGTATGGTTTGATTTTTATATGGGATGTTAGTGCTATTGGTCTGTATTTCTTTGCAATTGCTATACTGCCATCTTTGTAGAGTGGGTCTATATCTATTGTTTTTAGCAAGTGTTGGATGACCTCTGTCCATGCTCCCTCTCCATAGAATGCTGAAGACACGTGACAGGGGCTTCTTGCAGTATTTGATAAACACGGAGTTCCACGAGTCTGGGCCTGGGGCAGAGTGCACAGCCATTTCATTAATTGCCTTTTTTGAAGTCTTGTGGTGTTAGGATAATATCAGAGATTTCTGAAGTGACCAAATTTAGGGTCTCGGTCATAAAGAATTCATTTAGATTGTCGACACTTAGTCTGGTTAACAGGTTGCTGAACAGTGAGTCACACTGGGACTTTAGTATCTCACTCATTTCTTGGCGGTCATCTGTGTAGGTCCCATCTTGCCTAAGCAGAGGTCCAATACTGGATGTTGTGTTCTCCTCAGATTTGACATAAGAGAAGAAATATTTTGGGTTTCTTTCAATTTCCTTTATGGTTTTAAGTTCTTTTTGAGATTCTTGTCTCCTGTAAGATTCCTTAAGGTTAAGTTCAATATCTGCTATTTCTCTGACCAGTGCCTCCCTTCGTATTTCAGATATACTGGCCATTCTAAGTAGCTCTGTGATTCTTCACCTTCACCTGTACAGGGAGCATCTCTCTCTTTCTAGTTTACATCTTCTCTATCTTTTTCTTAATGGAACGTGCCTTGAGCAGACCTCAAGTGCCACAGTTAATTTTTTCTAGACAAAGGCTCGGATCCGTGTTGTTAAGGATATCTTCCCAGCTTGTTTCATTGAGGACATGGTTGACTTGTTCCCACTGTATGTTTTTGGTACTGAAGCTGAATTTTGTAAAGGCACCCTCATAACTGATCACATTTTGCTTGTCAGGAGCTGTGCATACATGTCTATACCTCTATTATGTTGTGATCTGAGTGTATTGTCTTTGATATGGTTATATTAAGTATCAGATCATCATTGTTAGTGAAGATGAGATCCAGTGTATTTGCTGGTTTAAGCTGAATTTGGTGCAGAGATTTAACAGCTCATGTGTGTGTGAATTTTCATCTGAGCTGCCTCCTAGGCTAAAATGTTATTTTAGGTGTCTCAAGTTGAATTCCCCCAGTAGCAAGATGTTCGTGGCAGGAGTTGGAAGATTTTCCAGACAGTGGTCAATTTTCGAAAGCTGTTTCTGGAACTGATGGGAGATTGCATCTGGAAGCTTGTATACAACCACAATGACAAAGTTTTGGTTTTCGATCTTTACTGCCAAAACTTCAACTACATTATATGAGGTGTTTAATAGTTCTGAGCAAATGAGCGACTCTGTGATATACAAGCCAACCCCCCCTTATTGCCTGTTTAGTCTGTTGCATCCGAATAAGTTATAACCTGGGATCCATGTTTCATTGTCAAAATGATCCTTTATGTGGGTCTATGTGAAAGCTGCAAACAGTACATGGAGGACCTAACTTTCTATTACAATGACAGAGGTTATGGAACTCAAGTTATTCCTGAATGTCTGGACTGCACTGCATGAACTCCTGCTGGACTATAGTACAGTAACTAACACTGAGAGGAGAATGTCAGGGAGGTCATTAACAGAACTAAGGGGGAAAACACTGAGTTTGCTCAGCATTCTTCAGAGACAATGTTCATTCCACTACTGACGGCATGCCTCAAGAGTGCTTTGCTAATGCTATGGTCGGTGAGGTAATCAGTAGTAGTTGTTGGCTGAAGAGAAAAGAATTATGTATGCCCAAGAGTCTCCTTAAATTACAGCTTGGAGGGAGAATAAGTTTCCGACCAGCTTGTTTATTGGATTAGGAGCGAGGAGTGGCAGTTTCAGGATCATCAAGTATGCGTCAACACTTTGAATGGAGGCTTTGAGCCAATCTGTCCTCCGACATGAAAACAATCCTAAAATCTATACACCTTCATGGGAGAATCCAGGATCATGGTCAAAGGTCAGAGGTATGAAAAGTCAGCTGGAATTCTGGTACAGCAATCAGGCAATGACGTGTTGTTCAAAAGCGGTACCAAGTTCGAAGGAAGGACCATGGGCGTGCCGGGGTCAGTTAAGGATGACACATGGGTAAAGATGTCACCAGGAGGCAAAATATGAATACAACTTTTTATGATTAAGGTCTTTCTTTTTTTTTTTTTTGTTCTTGTTAAAAAAATGGGGGAGGAGGGAAAGACGGGGAGCTGCGAAAGGAGACTATATATATTCCCCTCCGTGTCTAAAGGTACCCTCGGTGGCACGTAGTGCTGATGCTTCATGGAAACTACTCCCTACCCTACCCTTCATGCCAGTAAATCAGCACACCAGGATGGCACCTCCCGTATCAGCGAGCCAGGCTCAGCTGACAAGAGAGGCAGGTGACCGGAAACTTGCCGAGTTACATCTCGTGGCTGCCACCTCCCGTCTTCAATAATTATGACAAAAATACCCAGTCAAATACAGTCACTTCTTTCTAAGTTAACCTAATAGGGAAATACTGCACTAGCCTGAGCACCTGAGGCGTGTGTGTCTTACCCCTTCAAGGGTGGACCTTGGAGCTACCCTTCCCACGAATCAAACCTGATTACCTCCCACACCCTGGGTATTGTACGACTCCATGTTCAACACCTCATGTCTTACCCGTCCTTCAGCTCTGGGACCCGAGGCCATGTTAGCATCAGCCCCAGCTTGAAGGAGGATGCGAAGGCACCTGGAGGACTCAGTTGTGGCTGCAGCATGTAGTGGAGTCCGACCCCAAGCATCCCGGCAGTCAAGGTGGGCCAACTGATCGCCATTTAGTAGATCCTCGAGCAGTTCTGCATTGTCCCACAGAGCCGCCTGTAAGACGAAACAGAAGATTAATAAATGATTATTAAAAATAAAAGACCAAGTTAATCTTTCTCAATCATTAATAAACTTTAATAAATGGAAAATAAGGAATTGCAAATGTAAATGCTCAAATTCAAAACTGTATTTTCTCAACATTATATATGAACATAGCACATCTGAAAAGCCCATAGTATGCAAAGCATTTCAGAATCTCTTTGTACAATGCTAAACTGGTTGGGCGTTCCTATATATTAAGCTACTGTATCTTGTACCTAAAATATTTAGGTTTTCCTACTACATTATTAGGAAGCGCTAAACTTGTAGAGGTTATATAGCATCTGGGGAAGAAGACGTAATCATGTTTAACCTGGGGAAGAGGAAGGTAGCTACAGTTCCTTGAATCAAGTTCCCTTCGTCATTAAGACGCATCCATTCCTCCCCCCCCTACCCCTTAAAAGTTTTTCTACAGAATGATTAGACACGTTCAAACTTGGGTAGACGCGTCGCCAACCAGTAGCTTCATCAATTCAATACATAGCTTAACTGGAGACAGTAGAAGATGAGGTCATTAGTTCACTAGACATGAAGGCATCCAAACTGGAGACGACACAAGATGGTGCAGTCTGTATTTTCACTGCCTTACTCTTAAACCTGACGCATAGGCAGAAAGCTGGACGTTTACACAGGAGCGAGACCGAATTGATATAGCCAATGGATGGGGTTGGGGGGGGGGAGTGGAAAAGTTTTCAAAATAAAGTTGTCCAAGCGTTGCACACGTGTTAATTCACCAACTTGTCGGTACTGTATACCATTAATGTTATGATTTTCCTACTAAACGTTAAAATAATACTTGATTCCTATACTTAAAACTGCGTAAATGAAAAGCTATAGTAATAAACAGAATGGAAGAATAAACATTGTTTTTCAATATAACAGCGAGGACTTCAATATTGCCAACACTTTCATTTTTGCAAGCCAACTTTACATATAAAGAAAAAAATATACGGATTTTATGCAATAAAATCAATTCTTCATAACTTTATGGCAATATTCACACTACAATGCCACATCTAAAAACCTATACTGCCTCGTAGAGAAGTGTTTAAATTACAAAAAAACACCTGATATTTTTGTAGTTAAACCTCGATACTCTCAACAGGCAGAGTAGCTGCAACTCAGCTTTCTTAACAAATCTAAGAGCTAGAGCTCAACCTTCCCAAGTAAGGTATTATCATTCATCGTAATTTAATATCAGATGCCACTGTTTGATTAAATAAGCCTCGGAAATGTTACATAAGCATAAGAATACAATCTGGTTCACCGTTCTATACAACTGACAAAATTTCGCTATTCTTTTAAGGATCTTTTGAGCAAGAATTCGCGAGTGATTTTTGTTTTGCTACTTTTAGGAATTTTAAAGTGAACCTTTTAACAGCCAAAATGAGATTTTTTTTGTTTAGACTACTCTGTTACTTAAGGTGTGTTTAACAATATTTCCCAGGATGGGATGTTAAGTGTCGTTCCTGTTGCATCTAGCGCCCACATTAATGTCTCTTTTTTCCATAATTTTGTTTTTCCACCAATATGCATAAAATTTCCAGGAAAGACTATTGCTACCATAATTAAAACAAACAAAATTAATAAATTTACGCCTATAAAAAATTTCAACCCCAGGAAAGGCCCCTACAATATACATATGTC
>NC_091328.1:19987796-19995296 GCF_038502225.1 Cherax quadricarinatus
GGAAACAGAAATAATAGGAAGACCAAGACGAGTCCTTGGTTTACCCGAAGGTGTAGGGAGGCAAAAGCTAAGTGCAACAGAGAATGGAAAAGGTACAGGAGGCATAGGACCCAGGAAAACAAGGAGATTAGTAGAAGAGCCAGAAACGAGTATGCGCAGATAAGGAGGGAGGCCCAGAGACAGTATGAAAACGACATAGCATCGAAAGTCAAATCTGACCCGAAACTGCTGTATAGCCACATTAGGAAGAAGACAACAGTCAAGGACCAGGTGATAAGGCTGAGGAAAGAAGGTGGGGAACTCACAAGAAACGATCAAGAGGTATGTGAGGAGCTCAACACGAGATTTAAGGAAGTATTTACAGTAGAGACAGGAAGGACTCTGGGGGGACAGACCAGATGGGGACACCAACAAGGAATACACCAACAAGTGTTGGACGACATACATACAGATGAGGAGGAGGTGAAGAAACTGCTAAGGGACATCGATACCTCAAAGGCAATGGGACCGGACAACATCTCTCCATGGGTCCTTAGAGAGGGAGCAGATATGTTGTGCGTACCACTTACCACAATCTTCAACACATCCCTGGAAACTGGGCAACTACCTGAGGTATGGAAGACAGCAAATGTAGTTCCCATTTTCAAAAAAGGAGACAGAAAAGAGGCACTAAACTATAGACCTGTGTCATTGACGTGTATAGTATGCAAAATTATGGAGAAGATTATCAGGAGGAGAGTGGTGGAGCACCTGGAACGGAACAGGAGTATAAATGCCAACCAGCACGGATTCACGGAAGGCAAATCCTGTGTCACAAACCTTCTGGAGTTTTATGATAAAATAACAGAAGTAAGACAAGAGAGAGAGGGGTGGGTTGATTGCATCTTCTTGGACTGCAAGAAGGCCTTTGACACAGTTCCTCACAAGAGATTAGTGCAGAAGCTAGAGCATCAGGCGCATATAACAGGAAGGGCACTGCAATGGATCAGAGAATACCTGACAGGGAGGCAACAACGAGTCATGGTACGTAATGATGTATCACAGTGGGCACCTGTGACGAGCGGGGTCCCACAGGGGTCGGTCCTAGGACCGGTGCTATTTTTGGTATATGTGAACGACATGACGGAAGGGTTAGACTCAGAAGTGTCCCTGTTTGCAGATGATGTGAAGTTAATGAGGAGAATTAAATCTGATGAGGACCAGGCAGGACTTCAAAGAGACCTGGACAGACTGGACACCTGGTCCAGCAAATGGCTTCTCGAATTTAATCCTGCCAAATGCAAAGTCATGAAGATAGGGGAAGGGCACAGAAGACCACAGACAGAGTATAGGCTAGGTGGCCAAAGACTGCAAACCTCACTCAAGGAGAAAGATCTTGGGGTGAGTATAACACCGAGCATGTCTCCGGAAGCACACATCAATCAGATAACTGTTGCAGCATATGGGCGCCTGGCAAACCTGAGAACAGCATTCCGACACCTTAGTAAGGAATCATTCAAGACACTGTACACCGTGTATGTCAGGCCCATACTGGAGTATGCAGCACCTGTTTGGAACCCGCACTTGATAAAGCACGTCAAGAAACTAGAGAAAGTACAAAGGTTTGCAACAAGGTTAGTTCCAGAGCTAAGGGGAATGTCCTATGAAGAAAGATTAAGGGAAATCGGCCTGACGACACTGGAGGACAGGAGGGTCAGGGGAGACATGATAACGACATATAAAATACTGCGTGGAATAGACAAGGTGGACAAGGACAGGATGTTCCAGGGAGGGGACACAGAAACAAGAGGCCACAATTGGAAGTTGAAGACACAAATGAGTCAGAGAGATAGTAGGAAGTATTTCTTCAGTCATAGAGTTGTAAGGCAGTGGAATAGCCTAGAAAATGACGTAGTGGAGGCAGGAACCATACACAGTTTTAAGACGAGGTTTGATAAAGCCCATGGAGCGGGGAGAGAGAGGGTCTAGTAGCAACCGGTGAAGAGGCGGGGCCAGGAGCTAGGACTCGACCCCTGCAACCACAAATAGGTGAGTACACACACACACACACACACACACACACACACACACACACAGGGTCAAGAGCTGTGACTCGACCCCTGCAACAACAATTAGGTGAATACACACACAAACAATACGCGAACACAAACAAAACACAAAATACACAACATATACACATACAACACACACACAAACACAGGATAAATGCCACAACAAACGAGTGGTCGGCTACCTAAGTGAAGAAACTACCTTAAATCTTCAGAAATACAGAATATTTAAGTCTTATGGATAAACTTCAGGTATATGCTTCACAGATAAATAATATAAACGAGCTTTATCAACAAACTTTAAAGATAAACTATATTTTCACGGTCTTGCACAGCATTGTTGCATTATGAGCACGATGCAGTCCTGCCGGAGAATTCTTAAAATTCCACTTTATTTCTTGTGCTACGGCGCGCGCACAAATATTTTCCATAAACGCTGAACCTAAAAAAAAAAAAAAAAAAAAAACTCGCCTATCTGCAACTGTAAACATACAAGAAAATAACCTAGTACTACCTATAAAACAACAAAGAATACTGTTAATGTTTTTTTTTAGATTTTATCGATTAGTTTTTATCTATAAGATTATCCAGTGCATTTGGCAAAAATGTTAAATACCAACATACACACGAACACAAGCCAAAATTATATTACAAACAATGAAAACCATTCAAACTAACAAGCGCAAAAGAAAAAAAAACACAAGTAACTGGTATTGCAGCATTGTGTTGCTCTGCCCTCTGTTATAACCTTGTAATGCCATGCTCAGGTATTTTGTTCAAGCTTCGTATTCCAGCCCCTCAAGAAAGGTTCCTTGATGCTGGTGTGGGGCTCTTGATCTAGGGAATTGGATCTGTCCTCCAGTTCCTTGAATTAAGCCTGAATACCTTCCACATCCCCCCCACAAGCGCTGTATAGTCCTACGGGTTTAGCGCTTCCCTCTTGATTATAATAATAATGCGTATTCCAGTGGTGGCAAATGACATCCATTCTCAAACAATATGCTCATGAAGTGCTTAATATTCAAGGTTAATCAATACAATTTTCAAAAAAAAAAAAAATTTTAATTTTATGTACTTGGACGATGTCACCTGTCTCCATGATATTCATTCTTTAGTTACATGGTGATGGTTACCTTCAGTGGGGTGGTAGTGTGCGCTTTGTGGAGCAAGCCAACTGTTGCTTTCAGGCACTGCATGTGTACCCAAAAGTGAATGATGAGTGTGAAAGGTACTCTCAAAATAGAAAACGCACCATTCATAGAGGATCCAGTATTATTTCCAATGAAGAGAACTTAGCAAGTTGGTGGGGGACACCCGTCATGGTTCACTCTGCTGGAAGCAACAAGAACAAGCCAATACAAAATTTTTTAGAGAAATGTCAGGTCCTGGAAAATGTCTGTCACAAACACCGTAGAAGCTTAGTCACAATGAAGAGACAATTACAAACTCTTAAGACAAAGGCAACAGAATTTCAAGCAACAGATTAATGAAAACTTAAGAATTTTCAGATTTTGCTGTCGAAACGTATACTTTATTGCGCATCCCATATTCATCCTGTGGACAGTAACGCAAGAGCACAAAGAGACCACAAGATCCAGCATCAAGAAATCATCTGATTCAAGCATACTGAGTATGACAAAATCTGCAGTCTTCTTGAGCGACAAATGCAACACAAACACATCAGTAAGGAAAAACTGATTCAGGAAATACAGACACTGTGTACTTGGCAAAGGTTATGACAAGATATTAGTAATGACCAGTAGTAGAGGCATAGCAGCAGAAACAGTCATGCTTCTGCTACACGATGTATATAAATCCTGCAAAGACAGATAACATCATGTCACTGATTCACGAGACGAGGGTAATCCTTACACAACTGCTGAAGTAGAACCTTACAGTGATGTATTTTAATGTATGTGAAAAGACGTCATTCCAAACAAATGCTTGTTTCTTATGACTTTTTTAACCAGCAAGCTGCAAGAGTTTATATACACAAAAAGTGGAGTTCACAAAACTTAAGACAGTCGTCAAAATAACATTAGGAGAAAGCTTGAGGCAGAATTTAAGGAGTTTGTATATTTTTTTCTTCCGAGAACAATGGCAAGTTGGTAATTGCACCACACTCCCTACATCTACGAGATGTTGTAACAGAGTACCTGAACCTGCAGAAAGAGAGCACTGCTAAAGAGCAAATCCTTGAACATGATCAAGTCAATTGACGGTATATCATATCTGAGATTAGAGATGAAAACGAAACATTCTTATCATGTGTCTGACAACAATAATTAACTTCCCCAGAAGGTTGCTCTATGGTATGCTAACTGGTGATACAGAGGTAGGTGGTACTCACGAAGACTCAAACGTCTCTCCCAGTCATTTAGTCAAGACCTTTATTACATAGCATCACAAGCCAGCACTATCCTGAACACTGCTCAAAGTCTATCAGTTCTTAACTACAACATCAGGTCCTTAAGCAAACACTATGATGACCTCTTGGCACTCCTTGAGTCACTAAAGACACCCTTCTCCTGCATTATTCTTACTGAGACCTGGCTTAAGCAGGACACAATTGATATCTACCCACTACCAGGATACACAGCAATCCACAACTGCAGACCATACCAAGTTGGGGGTGGTACTGCAATCTATTACTCTAACCAACTATCTTGTATTAGCACTAATTGCTTTAGTGATGAATATGGGGAATACATTTTTGCTAATTTTACTGTAAAAAACCTCAAGACGCCTATAACAATCGGTACCATATACCGGATACCCCACACAAACATCCCAAACTTCAGTGAGAATCTAAAGTCACTAATAAACAGACAAATGAACAAGCACCACCTTCTCTTAGCTGGAGACTTCAATACCAACC
Source organism: Cherax quadricarinatus (assembly GCF_038502225.1). Taxonomy (NCBI): domain Eukaryota; kingdom Metazoa; phylum Arthropoda; class Malacostraca; order Decapoda; family Parastacidae; genus Cherax; species Cherax quadricarinatus. The sequence goes on from NC_091328.1 coordinate 19,992,723, forward strand.
TTGGCCTACCAGATGATCAGACTGTAACTGATTTCATCAACAATATGAACAACGCACTTCTCATACCAACAATAACTAAACCAACCAGGCTGACTGAGACAAGTGCAACCATAATAGACCACATATGGACCAATATACAAGCCCCCCTTAAATCAGGGATAATCACAGACAGCACTACTGACCACTATCCAACCTTCCTCTTAACAAACATTAGTAAGCCACCACTCGAATACAACAAAGTTTCATTTAGACTCCATGACGAGGCCTCAATAAGGAATTTCACAGCAGACCTAGAGACTGTTGGCTGGCCTACAGAATTCTCCAATGCCAATGGTATTGACGATTGGACAGACATCTTTCTTAACAAAATACTTAGACTATACAACAAACATTGTCCTATAAAAACGAAACAGATCACGAATAAACGGCTTGGTTGCCCATGGCTAACCAGCAGCATTCTGAAATCCATTGATAAGAAACACCATTATGAAAAGCAATATAGACAGGGCTTAATACACAAAGATATTCTTAAACAATATTCAACAGTTCTCACCAAATTAATAAAGAAAGCCAAACAACTGTAGTACTCCAGCAGATTCACTGACACTAGAGGAGATATAAAAAAAGACCTGGAAAACACTTTCCCAGATTCTGGGGACCCACAAACTAAAAAAAAAAAAAATATTGTTCTAACTAAACCTTATGAAACACCACTGCATCCCAATGATACAGCTAACAAGATAAACGACTTCTTCTCAAACATAGGATCTAATCTCGCCAGTAAAATCCCACGTGCCAATGCCCGTGCCGGGGACTACCTAGATGGGAATTTCCCAAATTCCTTCTATCTTGTACCAACTGAGCCCACGGAAGTCACCGCGATCATAAAGTCACTTAAAAATAACTCCGGGAATCTGTCTCACGTCCCACCATTATTGTACAAGCGAGCGGCCCATATCCTTTCGCATGCTATTACATTACTTTTTAACAAGTCACTAGAAACTAGCACTTTCCCGACACTACTCAAGACGGCAAGGGTTACACCAATACATAAAGGTGGTGACCCTACAGACGTAAACAGCTATATGCCAATATCAAACTTACCATTGCTATCCAAAATCTTCGAGAAATTCGTGCACAGGAGACTATATTCATTTATAACGTCACAAAACATACTCAACCCCTGCCAATTTGGATTCAGGAAAAATAAAAGCACTAATGATGCAATTATAAAAATGCTAGACCTCCTTTACACAGCATTGGAATATAAGGAATATCCGCTAGGAATTTTTATTGACCTAAGAAAAGCGTTTGACACAGTAGACCACGGCATCCTACTCCACAAACTTGACCACTATGGTATAAGAGGCCATGCATTTGCATATTTTAAATACTACCTTTCTAATAGGTATCAGTATGTCACCATTAAAGACAACCTCATCAATACGGCCACTTGATACTGGAGTTCCGCAGGGAAGTGTCCTTGGACCCCTGCTCTTCCTCATTTACATCAATGATCTTCCAAATATATCCCAACACCTGAAACCCATTCTCTTTGCTGACGACACGACTTATGACATCTCCCACCCTAATCTTGCCACCCTCAATACCATTGTTAACGAGGAGCTGCTCAAAATATCGACTTGGATGACAGCCAATAAACTTACACTTAACACTGGCAAAACCTACTATATTATGTTTGGTAGCAGAGCAGATGTTGCGCAACTTAACATTAAGATCGACAACACTCTAATTGCCAGACATAATGAGGGCAAATTCCTTGGCCTATACCTCGACAACAACCTAAATTTCAGCACCCATGTCCAACACATAACAAAAAAAGTATCCAAAACGGTGGGGATCCTCTCCAAGATACGATACTACGTACCGCAAACTGCCCTTCTCACACTATACCATTCACTTATATATCCATACCTCACCTATGCTATCTGTGCTTGGGGTTCAACTGCAGCAACACACCTAAAGCCAATAATAACCCAACAAAAAGCCACAGTTAGAATCACTAAACCCCATCCCTGGCAACACCTCTCCCCCACTTTTCATAGATCTAAACTTACTCCCTGTTCAGAACATCCACACTTACTACTGTGCAATCTATATCTGCAGGACCTTAAATTCCAATATTAACCTTGACCTAAAACGCTTTCTTGATAGTTGTGACAGGATCCACAGGCATAACACCAGACACAAACATCTCTATGACATTCCCCGTGTTCGACTAAACCTTTACAAAAATTCAATGTATTTCAAAGGACCTAAAATCTGGAACACCCTACCTGAAAACTCTAGAACTGCAGACACATTCATCACTTTCAAAACTACAGAGAGAAAACGTCTTATCTCCTTGATCCACCCCGACAACTAACTACATGATAACTACCTGGTGGTTCAAAATTACACTCACTCACCCACTGGCTATAAACGCAGAAATACTAATCTTAATCTTAAAATAATAAATCCTAACTAGTCATAAGTTTGCCTATGATACTCAAATATAGACACCTTGCATTGTGCCAAAACAAAAACATTCACATTGCTAAACTCACAAATTAT
>NC_091328.1:19997796-20000296 GCF_038502225.1 Cherax quadricarinatus
GTCACCCTACTTCAGTGGAAGACGGCCGGTGCGTAAAAAAAAAATGCTGACTGGAAAAGTAACAAGTCACTGTTGTACAGCAAGTCTTCGGGCCTCGTCTTCCAAGTATACCTGTCCAGCAGTCGAGAAAAGTAGAGAGAAGCATAACTTGCAAGACAGAAAATGCGTTTCCAGTATATACTGCTGGTGCTAAAGCAGGACTGCCACAGCAGAGTGATATGCAGGAAAAATCCCGGAACTCACAAGACAATAATCTGACACGGGCACTTAGGACTGGGACAGGATGATAGAAATCATTATGCAGTATCCATGGGCCTCGCCAGCTGAAGGATCATTTCATAAAACTAACAGAGCGGTCTATCCTCAACATTACAAAAACTTGTTATTTCATTGGTTGAAATGACATGCCGCAGTGATATCTGATGGTGTGAGTAATTTACAATTTTTTTGGTGACGAGGAGTTTCTGTGACATCGCAAACTCTAATACACGTACTGTTACAGTGTTCCATGTCTATAATGAATTTTCTATAAGGAACCTTCAAGATAATATCGAGAGAAGTCAGAGACAGTACAATTGTAACACATTACGGGATCCCAGACTGTGGCACAATGGAGATTCTTAGACGTGTTCAAGACATCTGGTAATGTTTGTCGTTCAGATGTAGGGTTGCGGTAGGCCAGGTAGGGGAATGGAAGGGATTGGGTTTTTGGGGGGAGGAGCGGGATGGATGGTGGCACCCAGTAAGATGTGAGGGAGGGGAAAGGGATAGGGATACTGGATAGAAAAGAAGGGGAAAGTTAGGGGCGGAAAGGGTGGGATAATGGTGGGGGAGTGAAGGGTGAGTTAATGATAGGGGAGTGAAGGGTGAGTTAATGGTAGGGGAGTGAAGGGTGTGTTAATGGTAGGGGAGTGAAGGGTGTGTTAATGGTAGGGGAGTGAAGGGTGTGTTAATGGTAGGGGAGTGAAGGGTGCGTTAATGGTAGGGGAGTGAAGGGTGTGTTAATGGTAGGGGAGTGAAGGGTGTGTTAATGGTAGGGGAGTGAAAAGTGTGTTAATGGTAGAGAAGTGAAGGGTGTGTTAATGGTAGAGTGAAGGGTGTGTTAATGGTAGAGTGAAGGGTGTGTTAATGGTAGAGTGAAGGGTTTGTTAATGGTAGGGGGGTAAAGGGTGTATTAATGGTAGGGGAGTGAAGAGTGTATTAATGGTAGGGGAGTGAAGGATGTGTTAATGGTAGGGGAGTGAAAAGTGTGTTAATGGTAGACAAGGGTGTGTTAATGGTAGAGTGAAGGATGTGTTAATGGTAGAGTGAAGGGTGTGTTAATGGTAGGGGAGTGAAGGGTGTGTTGACGATAGGGGAGTGAAGGGTGTGTTGATGGTAGGGAAATGAAGGGTGTGTTGATGGTAGGGAAATAAAGGGTGTGTTGATGGTAGGGGGGTGAAGGATGTGTTGATGGTAGGGGAGTGAAGGATGTGTTGATGGTAGGGGAGTGAAGGGTGTGTTGATGGTAGGGGAGTGAAGGGTGTGTTGATGATAGGGGAGTGAAGGATGTGTTGATGGTAGGGGAGTGAAGGATGTGTTGATGGTAGGGGAGTGAAGGATGTGTTGATGGTAGGGGAGTGAAGGATGTGTTGATGGTAGGGGAGTGAAGGGTGTGTTACTGGTAGGGGAGTGAAGGATATGTTAATGGTAAGGGAGTAAAGGATGTGTTTACGGTAGCGAAGTGAAGGATGTGTTTATGGTAGCGGAGTGAAGGATGTGTTTATGGTAGAGGAGTGAAGGGTGGAGCTGTGTAGGGAGTAGGTAATGTGGGTTAGTGGCAGATGTGGGGAAGGGGGAAGCGGAGAGGGCGGCAACACTACACTACTACAAAGGTAACATAATCGTCGCTGATATTGGATTGTGATGGTCAGAGGTTCAACCTAAGACAGTAGCGGCGGCAAGTAGCAACATTCCCAGGGATAAAACAACACTTGTATTCCTGTAGCAGCGTGCCAGGGTACAGCACGTAGCATATAACTTACCTTACACAGCGTTGAGAGTGTACACGTCAGAACAACAGAATAAAGTGCTGCAGTAGGCCTACTGGCCCAGGCTAGGCAGGTTCTACTTGCACCCAACCATCAACACTCATCCACAAGCCTTTACAACTACCCATAACCTTCAAGGAAAGATGCTTTGATGCTGAGTGGAACTCTCGATCCAGGGAGTTAGTACTACTTCTCTTCCTTGAGTCTAACCCCCACTCTGAGGCTCTTCCTACGATTAGAAGCACACAAATAAGACCAAGATAAAGAACAGCAACAATAACAACAAACAAGATGCACTTCGGTAGCCACACGATCCGAGAAAGACGTCCCTGTACTACACAAACCCAGCCTCCTCTACCTCAACGATCCAAGAAAGATGTCCCTGTACTGCACAAACCCAGCCTCCTCTACCTCAACGATCCAAGAAAGATGTCCCTGTACTGCACAAACCCAGCCTCCTCTACCTCAAC
>NC_091328.1:20005296-20048908 GCF_038502225.1 Cherax quadricarinatus
AAGAACAACTTAGATAACCAGTTCAGTGACTACTTTGCTCTCCAAGAAGATAAAACTGAACAAGATAAACTATCGGACGCAGTAATAGTTAACAGTCCACTTTTTCCCAGTGATATGAACCAAACAAACAGTAAAGAAATTACTCTGCAGATCATAAAGGACCAAACAAGTGTTATTGTACCAGAGTCTGAAATAAAAGAAGCCAGGTTACTAGGATCCCATGGTAGAAAAAGTGTTATGCTTAGATTCCACTCACATGACAGGAAAAAAGACTTAATTATTGCATCTATTAAAGTAAAGAAAGAGGTATACATAAACGAGTGTCTTACCAAAAAAGTCAGAACCTCCTGAATAGTCAGAAAACTTAAGCGGGAGAATAACGACACAATACACCAATGCTTCACACGGGATGGGAAAATTCTTGTTAGGAAAACAAATGTAGGTCAACTGTACACAATCACGAATGAGAATGATCTATCACGATTTCTCAGGGATACTAATCTTACAGAGAATAACTAAACAATGTCCAACTTAAAAGCCTATGTAGTGTAGTGTATGTTTTGCTCCATTATTGTTCAAATTTCATTGTACAATCTCTTAGTAATTAAATAATCAACTACCTCATTTTGTGATTTTACTAGTAAGCATAAGTCACCTTATGTAATTTTCTTATTTACTATTGTTTGCTTAAACATTAGCTGAATTGATACTTTCTCTGTCCATATTACTACCTCATATTTTTTTAAATACTATCAATTGATATTACCTACTAAAATTAATAATTATCATTTTCACTATAATTTCAATTTACTCTTAACATTTTTGACATTTAATAACCATTACTTGTCTAATTACCTTTACCTGTTTTAATACCACATTTACTATCTTAGAGTACTCTTAATTACCTTGTACTGCCATATAACCTCTAGTATAACTACCAGTGCAATATTGAATGAAATAAACATTACTTTTTCACTTTTTTTGTAATCATTATTACTTACTAAAATTTTATTAAACACCATATTTACTACCAGTCAATTTTACTTTTGTACATTAAACATTATTTTATACTTCCCATAACATTTTGTTGCCAAATTTTCAAGTTTGTATATTCAACTCCAACCTTTATATTATCCTTTGTACCTGTGTACCTGTCTACCATCTTACTATCATATTATAACCAAGACATTACCATTGTTATTTTTTACTATTATTCTTTTGGTACTTTAATTGTGAATTTTATTTTGTCAATTTAAATCTAGTTATACTCTTGATCTTGTCAACAACCTATACCAGACTCTAGTGCAATTGCAAGTACCATTTCAATTTGTATTTTTATATAAGTTTATATTATAATTCCTACTCTAAGATTGTTTTCATATCTTAGTGACTATATTGTGTGTGCAATTAGTGTATATTTCAATTATATTATTGTTCAAGGCCCTTAACTATCTTTTGCTAACTAGTACCATCTACCTCATATATCTTTTTTTTTCTACTTTTTTTATTCTTTTGCTACCTTAACTTGTATATTTTATCTTGTCAATTTAAATCTAGTTATACTCTAATTCTTGTAAACAACTTATATAACACCTTAGTGCAATTACAATTGAGAGTCTTGTGCCTTTTTTATATTATTAGATTACACTCAGTTGTACTATAGTCAACACCAAATTCATTACATTAGACCATATTGCAATTACTAGTGAGAGACTGGTGCTATTTTTAATTTGTATTTTTATATTATTAGATTAAATCTAGTTGTACTATAGCTCATTCTAGCTCAAAACATAGACTCCACAAAAGTCATTATATTAGACCTTAGTGCAATTACAAGTGAGAGTCTTGTTCTTTTTTAAATTTGTATTTTTATATTACTAGTTTATACCTAGTTGTACTTTAGTTCATTCCAGCACAACACATAGACAACATCAACTTCATTATGTGTAGTAGTGACTATACTCTATATGACCAAAATACTCTAGCTATATACTTATCCAAGCTTCCCACCACTACAGATATCAGTACTAGAACTCAACACATAACTCAGGATATAAATAACCATAATTTAAACCTAGAAGATGATTGATCACGTTGACCCTGATCTAAACCTCCATAATCTGACACCCAATCAAAACCTATTGGAAAGTAACTGCCTTTATTACACAGCATCACAAGCCAGCACTATCCTAAACAATGCTAAAAGCCTATCAGTACTTAACTACAACATCAGGTCCTTAAGCAAACACTATGATGACCTCCTGGCACTCCTTGAATCACTAAAGACACCCTTCTCCTGCATTATTCTTACTGAGACCTGGCTTAAGCAGGACACAATAGATATCTACCCTCTACCAGGATACACAGCAATTTACAACTGCAGAACAAACCAAGTTGGGGGTGGTATTGCAATCTATTACTCTAACCAATTATCTTGTATTAGCACCACTTGCTTTAGTGATGAATATAGGGAATACATTTTTGTTAATTTTACTGTAAAAAACCTTAAGACACCTATAACAATCGGTGCCATTTACCGGATACCTCACACAAACATCCCAAATTTCAGTGAGAAATTAAAGTCACTAATAACAAACAGACAAATGAATAAGCACCACCTTCTCTTAGCTGCAGACTTCAACATCAACCTTGGCTTACTAGATGATCAGCCTGTAACTGATTTCATCAACAATATGAACAACACACTTTTCATACCAACAAAAACTAAACCAACCAGGCTCACTGAGACAAGTGCAACCATAATAGACCACATATGGACCAATATACTAGCCCCCATTAAATCAGGGATAATCACATATAGCACTACAGACCACTACCCTACCTTCCTCCTGACAAACATTAATAAACCACCACTTGAATACAACAAAGTCTCATTTAGACTCCATGACGAGGCCTCAATAAGGAAGTTCACAACTGACCTAGAGATTGTTGACTGGCCTACAGAATTCTATAAGGCCAATGGTATTGATGACTGAACAGACATTTTTCTTAACATATTACTTAGACTATACAACAAACATTGTCTTATAAAAACGAAACAGATCACAAACAAACGGCTTGGTTGCCCATGGCTAACCAGCACCATTCTGAAATCCAATGACAAGAAACACCAATATGAAAAGCAATATAGACAGGGCTTAATACACAAAGATATTCTTAAACACTATTCATCAGTTCTCACCAAAGTAATAAAGAAAGCCAAACAACTATACTACTCCAGTAGATTCACAGACACTAGAGGAGATATAAAAAAGACCTGGAAAACACTCTCTCAGATTCTAGGGACCCACAAACTGAAAAAAAACAATTATATTGTCCTAACTAAACCTAATGAAACACCATTACATCCCACTGACACAGCTAACAAGATAAACGACTTCTTCTCAACCATAGGATCTAATCTCGCCAATAAAATCCCACATACTAATGCCCATGCCGGGGACTACCTAGATGGGAATTTCCCAAATTCCTTCTATCTTGCACCAACTGAGCCCTCGTAAGTCACTGCGATCATAAAGTCACTTAAAAATAACTCCGGGAATCTGTCTAATGTCCCACCATTACTGTACAAGCGAGCGGCCCATATCCTTTTGCATGCTATTTCATTACTTTTTAACAAGTCACTAGAAACTAGCACCTTCCCGAAACTACTCAAGATGGCAAGGGTTACACCAATACATAAAGGTGGTGACCCTACAGACTTAAACAACTATAGACCAATATCAAACTTACCATTGCTATCCAAAATCTTTGAGAAACTCGTGCACAGGAGACTATATTCATTTATAACAGCACAAAACATACTCAACCCCTGCCAATTTGGATTTAGGAAAAATAAAAGCACTAATGATGCAATCATAAAAATGCTAGATCTGCTTTACACAGCATTGGAAAATAAGGAATATCCACTAGGAATTTTTATTGACCTAAGAAAAGCTTTTGACACAGTAGACCACGACATCCTACTCCACAAACTTGACCATTACGGTATAAGAGGCCATGCGCTTGCTTATTTCAAATCTTACCTTACTAATAGGTATCAGTATGTTACCATTAAAGACACAGCATCAACAACACGGCCACTTGATACTGGAGTTCCGCAGGGAAGTGTCCTTGGTCCCCTGCTCTTCCTCATATACATCAATGATCTTCCAAACGTATCCCAACACCTGAAACCCGTTCTCTTTGCTGACGACACGACTTATGTCATCTCTCACCCTAATCTTGCCACCCTCAACACCATTGTTAACGAGGAGCTGATCAAAATATCGACTTGGATGACAGCCAATAAACTTACGCTTAACACTGACAAAACCTACTATATTATGTTTGGTAGAAGAGCAGGAGATGCACAAATTAACATTAAGATCGACAACACTCTAATTACCAGACATAATGAGGGCAAATTCCTAGGCCTATACCTTGACAACAACCTGAATTTCAGCACCCATATCCAACACATAACCAAAAAAGTATCCAAAACAGTTGGGATCCTCTCCAAGATACCATACTACGTGCCGCAAAATGCCCTTCTCACACTATACCACTCATTTATCCATACCTCACCTATGCTATTTGTGCTTGGGGATCAACTGCAGCAACACACCTAAAGCCAATAATAACCCAACAAAAAGCTGCAGTAAGAATAATCACTAAATCCCATCCCTGGCAACACCCCCCCCCCACTCTTCATAGATCTAAACTTACTCCCTGTTCAGTACATCCACACTTACTACTGTGCAATCTACATCTACAGGACCTTAAACTCCAATATCAACATTGACCTAAAACGCTTTCTTGATAGTTGTGACAGAACCCACAGGCATAACACCAGACACAAACGTCTCTACGACATTCCCCATCTCCGACTAAACCTTTACAAAAATTCAATGTATGTCAAAGGCCCTAAAATCTGGAACACCCTACCTGAGAACTCTAGAACTGCACACACATTCATCACCTTCAAAACTACCATTAGAAAACATCTTATCTCCCTGATAAACCCCATCAACTAACTACACGAATACCACCTGGTGGTTCACACTTACACTCACTCACCCATTTGACCATAAACAGAAATATTAATCTCAATCTTAAAATAATGAATCCTATGATACTCCAATACTGAAACTATGTACTGTGCCAAAACAAAAGCATTCACATTGCTAAACTCACAAACTAGTATTTAGTCACTTAGCCATAATACCAACTTACCTCATAATTTGTAATATTTTAAAATAAAGAATTAAACTAAGTCTGCCCGAAATGCCTAGCCATGCTAGGCGTTCTAGTGGTACACTCTGTAATCATTATTTAACTACATGTAAACCACACAACAACCAAATTCTGTAAATTCAACATTGTAATCTTTATAGAGAATAAACTTTGAATTTGAATTTGAAGTAACTGACCCCGAGGCTTGGTCTTGCCAAGTAACTGACCCCGAGGCTTGGTCTTGCCAAGTAACTGACCCCGAGGCTTGGTCTTGCCAAGTAACTGACCCCGAGGCTTGGTCTTGCCAGGTAGCTGACCCGAGGCTTGGTCTTGCCAGGTAGCTGACCCGAGGCTTGGTCTTGCCAAGTAACTGACCCCGAGGCTTGGTCTTGCCAGGTAGCTGACCCGAGGCTTGGTCTTGCCAGGTAACTGACCCGAGGCTTGGTCTTGCCAGGTAGCTGACCCGAGGCTTGGTCTTGCCAAGTAACTGACCCCGAGGCTTGGTCTTGGCAAGTAACTGACCCCGAGGCTTGGTCTTGGCAAGTAACTGACCCCGAGGCTTGGTCTTGGCAAGTAACTGACCCCGAGGCTTGGTCTTGCCAAGTAACTGACCCCGAGGCTTGGTCTTGCCAAGTAACTGACCCCGAGGCTTGGTCTTGCCAAGTAACTGACCCCGAGGCTTGGTCTTGCCAAGTAACTGACCCCGAGGCTTGGTCTTGCCAAGTAACTGACCCCGAGGCTTGGTCTTGCCAAGTAACTGACCCCGAGGCTTGGTCTTGCCAAGTAACTGACCCCGAAGCTTGGTCTTGCCAGGTAGCTGACCCGAGGCTTGGTCTTACCAGGTAGCTGACCCGAGGTTTGGTCTTACCAGGCGCTGACCCGTGGCTTGGTCTTGCCAGGTAGCTGACCCGAGGCTTGGTCTTGCCAGGTAGCTGACCCGAGGCTTGGTATTGCCAAGCAACTGACCCGAGGCTTGGTCTTGCCAAGTAACTGACCCCGAGGCTTGGTCTTGCCAAGTAACTGACCCCCAAGGCTTGGTCTTGCCAAGTAACTGACCCCGAGGCTTGGTCTTGCCAGGTAACTGACCCGAGGCTTGGTCTTGCCAGGTAGCTGACCCGAGGCTTGGTCTTGCCAAGTAACTGACCCCGAGGCTTGGTCTTGCCAGGATGACAACTCGAGAACAAAATCCTCAGTCTTGAACAAAAGTTATCAACACCAGGAATGACTAACTGTGACAAGACCATCCAGACAGTCATAGATAGCCATACCCAACAAATAATATCTCTTAATACAAAGGTTGAAGAAGCAGTAAAAGAATGGAAGAACAACTTAGATAACCAGTTCAGCGACTACTTTGCTCTCCAAGAAGATAAAACTGAACAAGATAAACTATCGGACGCAGTAATAGTTAACAGTCCACTTTTTCCCAGTGATATGAACCAAACAAACAGTAAAGAAATTACTCTGCAGATCATAAAGGACCAAACAAGTGTTATTGTACCAGAGTCTGAAATAAAAGAAGCCAGGTTACTAGGATCCCATGGTAGAAAAAGTGTTATGCTTAGATTCCACTCACATGACAGGAAAAAAGACTTAATTATTGCATCTATTAAAGTAAAGAAAGAGGTATACATAAACGAGTGTCTTACCAAAATAGTCAGAACCTCCTGTATAGAGTCAGAAAACTTAAGCGGGAGAATAACGACACAATACACCAATGCTTCACACGGGATGGGAAAATTCTTGTTAGGAAAACAAATCTAGGTCAACTGTACACAATCACGAACGAGAATGATCTATCACGATTTCTCAGGGATACTAATCTTACAGAGAAGGCACTAATAACACTAATAAAGTCATTAATAACAAACAGACAAATGAATAAGCACCACCTTCTCTTAGCTGCAGACTTCAACATCAACCTTGGCTTACTAGATGATCAGCCTGTAACTGATTTCATCAACAATATGAACAACACACTTCTCATACCAACAATAACTAAACCAACCAGGCTCACTGAGACAAGTGCAACCATAATAGACCACATATGGACCAATATACTAGCCCCCATTAAATCAGGGATAATCACATATAGCACTACAGACCACTACCCTACCTTCCTCCTGACAAACATTAATAAACCACCACTTGAATACAACAAAGTCTCATTTAGACTCCATGACGAGGCCTCAATAAGGAAGTTCACAACTGACCTAGAGATTGTTGACTGGCCTACAGAATTCTCCAAGGCCAATGGTATTGATGACTGAACAGACATTTTTCTTAACATATTACTTAGACTATACAACAAACATTGTCTTATAAAAACGAAACAGATCACAAACAAACGGCTTGGTTGCCCATGGCTAACCAGCACCATTCTGAAATCCAATGACAAGAAACACCAATATGAAAAGCAATATAGACAGGGCTTAATACACAAAGATATTCTTAAACACTATTCATCAGTTCTCACCAAAGTAATAAAGAAAGCCAAACAACTATACTACTCCAGTAGATTCACAGACACTAGAGGAGATATAAAAAAGACCTGGAAAACACTCTCTCAGATTCTAGGGACCCACAAACTGAAAAAAAACAATTATATTGTCCTAACTAAACCTAATGAAACACCATTACATCCCACTGACACAGCTAACAAGATAAACGACTTCTTCTCAACCATAGGATCTAATCTCGCCAATAAAATCCCACATACTAATGCCCATGCCGGGGACTACCTAGATGGGAATTTCCCAAATTCCTTCTATCTTGCACCAACTGAGCCCTCGTAAGTCACCGCGATCATAAAGTCACTTAAAAATAACTCCGGGAATCTGTCTAATGTCCCACCATTACTGTACAAGCGAGCGGCCCATATCCTTTTGCATGCTATTTCATTACTTTTTAACAAGTCACTAGAAACTAGCACCTTCCCGAAACTACTCAAGATGGCAAGGGTTACACCAATACATAAAGGTGGTGACCCTACAGACTTAAACAACTATAGACCAATATCAAACTTACCATTGCTATCCAAAATCTTTGAGAAACTCGTGCACAGGAGACTATATTCATTTATAACAGCACAAAACATACTCAACCCCTGCCAATTTGGATTTAGGAAAAATAAAAGCACTAATGATGCAATCATAAAAATGCTAGATCTGCTTTACACAGCATTGGAAAATAAGGAATATCCACTAGGAATTTTTATTGACCTAAGAAAAGCTTTTGACACAGTAGACCACGACATCCTACTCCACAAACTTGACCATTACGGTATAAGAGGCCATGCGCTTGCTTATTTCAAATCTTACCTTACTAATAGGTATCAGTATGTTACCATTAAAGACACAGCATCAACAACACGGCCACTAGATACTGAGTTCCGCAGGGAAGTGTCCTTGGTCCCCTGCTCTTCCTCATATACATCAATGATCTTCCAAACGTATCCCAACACCTGAAACCCATTCTCTTTGCTGACGACACGACTTATGTCATCTCTCACCCTAATCTTGCCACCCTCAACACCATTGTTAACGAGGAGCTGATCAAAATATCGACTTGGATGACAGCCAATAAACTTACGCTTAACACTGACAAAACCTACTATATTATGTTTGGTAGCAGAGCAGGAGATGCACAAATTAACATTAAGATCGACAACACTCTAAATACCAGACATAATGAGGGCAAATTCCTAGGCCTATACCTTGACAACAGCCTGAATTTCAGCACCCATATCCAACACATAACCAAAAAAGTATCCAAAACAGTTGGGATCCTCTCCAAGATACGATACTACGATACTACGTGCCGCAAAATGCCCTTCTCACACTATACCACTCATTTATCCATACCTCACCTATGCTATTTGTGCTTGGGGATCAACTGCAGCAACACACCTAAAGCCAATAATAACCCAACAAAAAGCTGCAGTAAGAATAATCACTAAATCCCATCCCTGGCAACACCCCCCCCCACTCTTCATAGATCTAAACTTACTCCCTGTTCAGTACATCCACACTTACTACTGTGCAATCTACATCTACAGGACCTTAAACTCCAATATCAACATTGACCTAAAACGCTTTCTTGATAGTTGTGACAGAACCCACAGGCATAACACCAGACACAAACGTCTCTACGACATTCCCCATCTCCGACTAAACCTTTACAAAAATTCAATGTATGTCAAAGGCCCTAAAATCTGGAACACCCTACCTGAGAACTCTAGAACTGCAGACACATTCATCACCTTCAAAACTACCATTAGAAAACATCTTATCTCCCTGATAAACCCCATCAGCTAACTACACGAATACCACATGGTGGTTCACACTTACACTCACTCACCCATTTGACCATAAACAGAAATATTAATCTCAATCTTAAAATAATGAATCCTATGATACTCCAATACTGAAACTATGTACTGTGCCAAAACAAAAGCATTCACATTGCTAAACTCACAAACTAGTATTTAGTCACTTAGCCATAATACCAACTTACCTCACAATTTGTAATATTTTAAAATAAAGAATTAAACTAAGTCTGCCCGAAATGCCTAGCCATGCTAGGCGTTCTAGTGGTACACTCTGTAATCATTATTTAACTACATGTAAACCACACAACAACCAAATTCTGTAAATTCAACATTGTAATCTTTATAGAGAATAAACTTTGAATTTGAATTTGAAGTAACTGACCCCGAGGCTTGGTCTTGCCAAGTAACTGACCCCGAGGCTTGGTCTTGCCAAGTAACTGACCCCGAGGCTTGGTCTTGCCAAGTAACTGACCCCGAGGCTTGGTCTTGCCAAGTAACTGACCCCGAGGCTTGGTCTTGCCAAGTAACTGACCCCGAGGCTTGGTCTTGCCAAGTAACTGACCCCGAGGCTTGGTCTTGCCAGGTAGCTGACCCGAGGCTTGGTCTTGCCAGGTAGCTGACCCGAGGCTTGGTCTTGCCAAGTAACTGACCCCGAGGCTTGGTCTTGCCAGGTAGCTGACCCGAGGCTTGGTCTTGCCAAGTAACTGACCCCGAGGCTTGGTCTTGCCAGGTAGCTGACCCGAGGCTTGGTCTTGCCAGGTAGCTGACTCGACGCTTGGTCTTGCCAGGTAACTGACCCGAGGCTTGGTCTTGCCAGGTAGCTGACCCGAGGCTTGGTCTTGCCAAGTAACTGACCCCGAGGCTTGGTCTTGCCAAGTAACTGACCCCGAGGCTTGGTCTTGCCAAGTAACTGACCCCGAGGCTTGGTCTTGCCAAGTAACTGACCCCGAGGCTTGGTCTTGCCAAGTAACTGACCCCGAGGCTTGGTCTTGCCAAGTAACTGACCCCGAGGCTTGGTCTTGCCAAGTAACTGACCCAGAGGCTTGGTCTTGCCAATTAACTGACCCCGAGGCTTGGTCTTGCCAAGTAACTGACCCCGAGGCTTGGTCTTGCCAAGTAACTGACCCCGAGGCTTGGTCTTGCCAAGTAACTGACCCCGAGGCTTGGTCTTGCCAGGTAGCTGATCCGAGGCTTGGTCTTACCAGGTAGCTGACCCGAGGCTTGGTCTTACCAGGTAGCTGACCCGAGGCTTGGCCTTGCCAGGTAGCTGACCCATGGCTTGGTCTTGCCAGGTAGCTGACCCGAGGCTTGGTTTTGCCAGGTAGCTGACCCGAGGCTTGGTATTGCCAAGCAACTGACCCCGAGGCTTGGTCTTGCCAAGTAACTGACCCCGAGGCTTGGTCTTGCGAAGTAACTGATCCCGAGGCTTGGTCTTGCCAAGTAACTGACCCCGAGGCTTGGTCTTGCCAAGTAACTGACCCCGAGGCTTGGTCTTGCCAAGTAACTGACCCCGAGGCTTGGTCTTGCCAAGTAACTGACCCCGAAGCTTGGTCTTGCCAGGTAGCTGACCCGAGGCTTGGTCTTGCCAGGTAGCTGACCCGAGGCTTGGTCTTGCCAAGTAACTGACCCCGAGGCTTGGTCTTGCCAAGTAACTGACCCCGAGGCTTGGTCTTGCCAGGTAGCTGACCCGAGGCTTGGTCTTGCCAGGTAGCTTTCTCGAGGCTTGGTCTTGCCAGGTAACTGACCCGAGGCTTGGTCTTGCCAGGTAGCTGACCCGAGGCATGGTCTTGCCAAGTAACTGACCCCGAGGCTTGGTCTTGCCAAGTAACTGACCCCGAGGCTTGGTCTTGCCAAGCAACTGACCTCGAGGCTTGGTCTTGCCAATAAACTGACCCCGAGGCTTGGTCTTGCCAAGTAACTGACCCCGAGGCTTGGTCTTGCCAAGTAACTGACCCCGAGGCTTGGTCTTGCCAAGTAACTGACCCCGAGGCTTGGTCTTGCCAAGTAACTGACCCCGAGGCTTGGTCTTGCCAAGTAACTGACCCCGAGGCTTGGTCTTGCCAAGTAACTGACCCCGAGGCTTGGTCTTGCTAAGTAACTGACCCCGAGGCTTGGTCTTGCCAAGTAACTGACCCCGAGGCTTGGTCTTGCCAGGTAGCTGACCCGTGGCTTGGTCTTGCCAGGTAGCTGACCCGAGGCTTGGTCTTGCCAGGTAGCTGACCCGTGGCTTGGTCTTGCCAGGCAGCTGACCCGAGGCTTGGTCTTGCCAGGTAGCTGACCCGAGACTTGGCCTTGCCAGGTAACTGACCCGAGGCTTGGTCTTGCCAGGTAGCTGACCCGAGGCTTGGCCTTGCCAGGTAGCTGACCCGAGGCTTGGCCTTGCCAGGTACCTGACCCGAGGCTTGGTTTTGCTAGGCAGCTGACCCGAGGCTTGGTCTTGCCAGATAGCTGACCCGTGGCTTGGTCTTGCCAGGTAGCTGACCCGAGGCTTGGCCTTGCCAGGTAGCTGACCCAAGGCTTGGTTTTGCTAGGCAGCTGACCCGAGGCTTGGTCTTGCCAGATAGCTGACCCGTGGCTTGGTCTTGCCAGGTAGCTGACCCGAGGCTTGGTCTTGCCAGGTAGCTGACCTGAGGCTTGTCTTGCCAGGTAGCTGACCCGAGGCTTGGTCTTGCCAGGTAGCTGACCCGAGGCTTGGCCTTGCCAGGTAGCTGACCCGAGGCTTGGTCTTGCCAGGTAGCTGACCCGAGGCTTGGCCTTGCCAGGTCTTCTAAACTGGAAAATAATCACCAGAACACGACCTATCAGACACACAGTGAGAAGTAAACAAAGGTGTATACTGCATGCAAAGTTTGAAGAATTTACCTGCCATCTTACATATTCAAGACAGAAGAAAATAACAGTAATCTTGTCAGGGTGAAAAATGTTTAACATACTAGCAATTTAACTTCGTATGAGATCACAGTATTTTCCAGGAGGGTTGTCTAGCAACCTATCAATAAAAAAACAAGTTTAAAAATTTGAGAACGTTGGTTCTAGCAAACAAACTTTGAAAGGCTGCACTCTGATATGAGTTTCTTCAGGCTCAGTGTGTAGTGGAATTCGTAGTTCCACTTAGTCGTTGTTCCAGTACGCACGCAGGCACACGGTACCTAATGGCGACCAGTGAACTCATGGAGCAGGGAGAGAGGGGACCTAGTAGCAATCAGTGAAGAGGCGGGGCCAGGAGCTATGTCTCGACCCTTGCAATCACAAATAGATGAGTATACACACACACACACACACACACACACACACACACACACACATCGGCCTGACAACACTGGAGGACTGGAGGGATAGGGGTGACATGATAACGACATACAAAATACTGCGTGGAATAGACAAGGCGAACAGAGACAAGATGTTCCAGAGATGGGACACAGAAACAAGGGGTCACTCTTGGATGTTGAAGACTCAGATGAATCACAGGGATGTTAGGAAGCAGTTCTTCAGTCACAGAGTGGTCAGGAAGTGGAACAGTTTGGCGAGCGATGTAGTGGAGGCAGGAACCATACATAGCTTTAAGACGAGGTATGATAAAGCTCATGGATCAGGGAGAGAGAGGGCCTAGTAGCGTTCAGTGAAGAGGCGGGGCCAGGAGCTGAGTCTCGACACCTGCAACTACAATTAGGTGAATTAGGTGAGTATACACACGCGCGCGCACATACAACAGGCCTAGTGTCTAATCGACATGTGCCTAGGACAAAATGGTAACTAACACACCGGGGCCAGGAGCTGTGAGTCGATCCTTGAAATCACAAATAGGTGAATACACACATACACACACACACTATTCCGGCGATACAGGGAAGCCGAATCCCCAAATGGAGAAGAGCTTAATTTGAGAAACGAGTACCATTTTGTAAGCATACATAAATGTTGTAACGTTGCAGCAAGTGATGAAAGTAATTATCAAGACGCGTCAGATAAACAATTAACTAACGCCAGTCACCAACACCCCAATCAATAAACAAAAATGAACGAAACTGCCAGTCAGGTAATTCAGGAAGCACGACAGTGCCAGAATGACACCATTAACAGCAGCAGTGGTGGCAGCGGGCGGCTCTCTAGTGCCTCCAGTAATGCCTCTCCTGTGATTTTCAATTTTGTGCAGAATGCATTGAAGAATGCATTGTTCCATTTTTTCCAGAGACTCCATTATGAACAGAAGGATTTACGATTTGAGAGTCGTAAGTGCGAGAATGTGCCTTTGTTGTGTGCACGCTGCCTCTTTATGAGTGTGCGGGATTGAGCTCCATTCCCTGGACACCATCTCTTGAGCAGTAATCACCTGGTGTGATGACTCCCTAAACTCATGAATTTTGTCATGTTTTCAGTTAGATCCCGTGAATAAAGTCGCACCTACTGCCTCACCTAGTGAATCCTTAACACTAACTTCACACAGATATATCGCTATAAATATGAATACCTTTACCTTACCTTTGTTACATTTGACGAGTTTCAAGAGTTTTCTTATTCACGCAACCAGTTCCTGGGACAGGTTTGTATTGTGCTTTCCTGGTTAACCAGGCTGTTGCTGCTGGTGACACGCTGGCTCACAGCCTCGCTGATTCGCCGCTTCTACCCTCGCTGTCTGCCCGGAGGTCAGGTTGCCAGGGTTGCAGGTAAATGGTACAAAATACAGACACGATGGAAAAAGAAACACTAATATGATACGATCCTTTACTGATAACGTTTCTCCTACACAACGGGATTTATCCAGTCACAATCAAGGACACCACCTGTAAGAGAGACCAACAACAAGTTCAGTTCTCTACAGGGGTCCACACAATCCCTTGCAAAGATTGCAACCGAATATACGTGGGATAAACATTCTGGAACCTCCTAACGCCATTTCCTGACACCAATACTCCAGCAGAACGGACGTCTTAAGAAACTCCCACAACCATTTAATTACAAAGACGCACGACTCATCACCAAGGAAACGCAGCATCTTGAAATCATCAATCATCAGCATATCCAACAATTTCAACCAGAAAACGGCTTCTACAACAGCTGAGCCTCGTGTCAGGAAACTTGTTGACTGCTGTCTCGCATACCAACAGGTCATAGTACAGAGGAACACTGCAACAGATCTACTGACCCACAGTAGGCTTGTCCTTCTCGAATCCAATCATTTCTCAGGCATATATTTGTCCAACCTGATATTAATCTATTTAAGAAGTCAGCTTCAACCTGCCTCATCTGACTCTTCACATCACTACTCTCACTATATGCACATCCTCTCTCCCCAGGTAGATCTGTTTGTGACTTGATGAAGCCCACTGTGTGAGCTAAATGTATCAGTAAAGAATCGCATTATACTACATTGTTGTCTCCTCGTCAGGCTTCTTGAATGATCGTCTGATCAACCAGTCTGTTGGTTCTGGTGGCCTGCAGACCCACGTAGCCATCACTACCCAGTAGGTTAGGTTCTTTATCTGTGACCTATCTCGAGAGTGCTAGTTTTGTATCTCGTCCCGGGGCCAGGCTTCCCTTTCCTTGTTGATCGTCTGTTCAACAAGACCGTTGTTGCTTGCGACCAGCTGGCCGACATACCCATCTGGCACTTCGTGGAGGTAGTGATCCAGTTTCATAAAAAGAATCTATACTTGTGGCAATATTTTTTTTCTAATTTTTGAACTGTCTGTCTGTGACAGACGGAAAAATTCTCGATCATGGATGCTGAGATAGTGTTCTTTAACTAAGCCTATGGAATCCATCCTCTTACTGTATTTATTCTACATTTTCTTTCATCTCTTTCACTCTGCTAATTTTTGGCAGTATTCAGATTAGGGACCAAGCTCTCAATTATTTTTTATGAATACATTATTACCTATCTCTCACTTTCCCACTCCTGAGAGAACCCTGAAAGTGCTTCCAGACATTTCCCAGTAGGTCAGATATTTTAGTGATACCATGCAGGCAGTATACTACCTCTATACTTTCCAGGTACTTTACGGATATTGCCTTGTTATGTTGTTCCTTCTCGTCGAAGTCACAAAATCTCATGAAGGATCTTCTCAATATAAGGTTTCTCACCTCTGCTTTTGTAAAGACAGTCCTCCATGGCCTTGTCTTGCCTTCACCATTTCCAACGTCTTAAAAATAATTTCCTTAATTTCAGTATTTATTTCTCCTATTATTTATGCATTTTTGTTTTACATTTTGCCTTAATTTTTTCCTTGTACTTTTTAGTTTTATGTTTAAGCAAAACGACGTAAGAACTACATCCCTCGGGTCCTCCATCGATCTGTCTCGTGGATTCAAATTGCATACCGCCCACTGTGAAGAAAACCACCACCTGGAAAAAGTTTCCCTCTGTGTAGATCGTTATTAGGTCATGACCTCATAAAGCTCTAGTCAACACACAGAGGAACGTTGCCCAGTAAAAGTTCATTCTGCCAAGCATATCTTTTCTTCACGTTCTGTCTTGTCTAAATTGTCTTCTTAAATGCCATTTCTCGTCTGGACCTGTAAGGGAAATGTTAGACATCCGTTTCCGTCACTGTGTTTACTTGCTCCTCTCTCTTTCTCCACTTCCTGACTTATTCTCTTTTTTTAGCCCTTTATCCTTCCTCTGCATCTTTATTCCTCACCTACTTCAGTAACCTTCGTTTCTGCTGCCTCTTTCAGAATTGTCCTGTTTATCTATTCCAGGTGTGTTCTTTTGTTGTCCCATGGCATCCCACACGCTAGTGTTTCTCTCTTCATTTACATACTGCAGCAATCACCATGGAGGACTCAGTTTATACAGCATATAAATTCTGGGTATGAAAATGGGGTCTGCAGCACTCGTGGAAAGTGTACATAATGTAACACTTGTTATCATCCCTTATGTCTGGGTGCATCTCGCAGTTTCCTGTAATGGGTATTACATCCCTGAAAGGTAAATAGTTCCAATAATGGAAAACGAGTGTGAAGCAAAATCCAATCTTCTGTCCCTTGCCCCCATCTCTCCAAATGCATGTAGACCCTACCTCGTGTACCTCCTGAACCCACAGTAGGACGCCTGACGATATCCTCACCGCCCTCAGTTTCCCAGCTCAAACTAATATATTTCATTACCTCAAGTATGTAACTCAACCTGAGTGATGGATTACACACACACACACACACACACACACACACGCACACACGCACGCACGCACACACACACACACACACACACACACTCACTCGTGGAGGAGTCACTCGGTTTGAGCTCGTGTTTTGGTGGTAATTTCTGACTGTGCCATAAGGAAGAGAGTGTGGGATATAGGCGTGTGCATGCATAAGAGTGCATATAATCACTTAAGCCCAGAAAATAGGAAATATAAGTGATCACAGAAAAGAAAACAAAGGAAATAGTGACTGTTTAGTGAGGGCCGTTGGAAGGGTGAACGGTTGTGTCAGGCCTAAATAGTGTTGCCATAATAACGCAGTGAGGTATTTGAAGAATAAATGCGACTCAAGACCAGGGAGATAAGAGATATGTATAGATGTGTCAGTAAATACAGTGAGTGAAAAAATTAGAAGAGCTAGAGACTATAGTGCATACAGGAAGTTAGTGGAAAAATTACCGAGAAGCATCAAACTTCTTCAACTTCTTGGACAGGACAGACTCCACTGCCAGCCACAAGTAATATTCACCTAGTTTGAGTTGCATGGGGTCAATAGTACCTGTCTCTAGCTGGAATTGGGGGTCACTCTCCTCGAGCTATCAGAATTAGAATAAGCAGCATTTACTGGCATTTAATAGAATTTAGAGGTAGCGACATACAGGCGAAGCCTAGTGTATTTATTTTTTAATGTAATTTTAAACGCAAAAGACAGTACAGTGGGAACCAAGAGATCGGGTACATATGCAATACATATGTAGTACTTACGTTGGGAAATAAGGACTGTTTACATAAACATATGCACACACATTAGGTGAGAACAGAATCTGCTGTTAGGCACTTGAATAGCTGTAGCACACACACACACACACACACACACACACACACACACACACACACACACACACACACACACACACACACACACATACATACAGACACAAACACACACATATACAGGATTTCACACCTTCCTGTGAAGTGACCCTCTAACCCTTCCTTCCCCCCATCTCTCTCCCTCTCCTCTCCTCCTCCTCTCTCTCTCTCTCTCCCCCTTTCTCTCTCTCTCTCCCCCTTTCTCTCATTCTCTCTCTCTCTCTCTCTCCCCCTTTCTCTCATTCTCTCTCTCTCTCCCCCTTTCTCTCTCTCTCTCTCTCCCCCTTTCTCTCTCTCTCTCTCCCCCTTTCTCTCATTCTCTCTCTCTCTCCCCCTTTCTCTCATTCTCTCTCTCTCCCCCTTTCTCTCATTCTCTCTCTCTCTCTCCCCCTTTCTCTCATTCTCTCTCTCTCTCTCCCCCTTTCTCTCTCTCTCTCTCTCCCCCTTTCTCTCATTCTCTCTCTCTCCCCCTTTCTCTCATTCTCTCCCCCTTTCTCTCTCTCTCTCTCTCCCCCTTTCTCTTTCTCTCTCTCTCCCCCTTTCTCTTTCTCTCTCTCCCCCTTTCTCTTTTTCTCTCTCTCTCCCCCTTTCTCTTTCTCTCTCTCTCCCCCTTTCTCTTTCTCTCTTTCTCCCCCTTTCTCTTTCTCTCTCTCTCCCCCTTTCTCTTTCTCTCTCTCTCCCCCTTTCTCTTTCTCTCTCTCTCCCCCTTTCTCTTTCTCTCTCTCTCCCCTTTTCTCTTTCTCTCTCTCTCCCCCTTTCTCTTTCTCTCTCTCTCCCCCTTTCTCTTTCTCTCTCTCTCCCCCTTTCTCTTTCTCTCTCTCTCCCCCTTTCTCTTTCTCTCCCCCTTTCTCTTTCCCTTTCTCTTTCTCTCTCTCTCCCTCTTTCTCTCTCTCTCCCCCTTTCTCTCATCCTCTCTCATCCTCTCTCTTCCTCTCTCTCTTCCTCTCTCTTCCGTTCTCTCTTCCTCTCTCTCTCTTCCTCTCTCTCTCTTCCTCTCTCTCTCTTCCTCTCTCTCTCTTCCTCTCTCTCTCTTCCTCTCTCTCTCTCTCTTCCTCTCTCTCTCTTCCTCTCTCTCTCTTCCTCTCTCTCTCTTCCTCTCTCTCTCTTCCTCTCTCTCTCCCTCTCTCTCTCCATCTCCCTTCCTCTCTTCCTCTCTCTCTCTTCCTCTTCTTTTCTCTCTCTCTCTCTCTTCCCTTGTCACTCCCCCCCCCCTCTCTCTTACCTTTTCCCTCTCTCTCACTTTCTCCCCAATTGTCCCTTCTTTTACCCTCTCTCCTTCGACCCTCCCCTTCTATTTCTCCCTCTCTCTCACTCTCTCCCCTTTTTCTTTTTCTCTTTCTCTCTCTCTTTCACTAAAAAAAAATGGTTGGGACTCGCAGCAATCAGGGATCAGATGACAATGGTACTGGTAGGGAGGAATGGATGGAGGAGCAGTGGAAAAGGATAGAGCAAGAATGGGAGAGAAAATTAGGAGAGCTTTCTGAAAAAATGGAGAAAGAGCTCTCTGTGAAATGGGAAAAGAGGATGGAGAAGGAGACGAAGAGTTGGGAGGCACAAGTCAAAACTGCAGTAGCCAGGGTAAAGGTCCTAGAATTTGAGGTAAACAGGCTGAAGCAAGTCTCAGGGGTAGTGACCAGAGAAGACACACCATATGAAGCTGAGAGGCTGAACAGGAAGGAAGGAGATATGAATTATGCTAAGGTCATATCAGCCTGCAAAGAAGGGCCAGGGAGTGGAAGGGAAGAGCAGATGGGTGCAGATGGAGAGGGAGATAGGTCGAATGCTGAGGCACAACCATGCTATCAAGAGCCACTGGAAAAAATCAGGGGAGAAAATGACCACATACAGACAGGAACCAAAGTCACAGAGGGAGAGGCAATGGGAGGAGGAAAGGGCAAAATCAGTGTTTATCCATGGGCTTCGGGAGAGAGAGGAAAGGACACACACTGAAAGACGGCAGGAAGAAAGAAAGGAGTTTGAGAAAATCATCACGGAAATAGGGGGAGAAGACATGGACGAGATTGTAAATTTTCAGAGAATAGGGGGGTACCTGAAGGGGAGAAACCGACTGATCAAGCTGATTCTCAGGACAGAAACAGTGCGGAACAGGATCCTCCAAGAGAAACCACGGTTGAAAAGCTTGGAAGAGTACAAGAAGGTGTTTCTAGACAGACAGAACACAGAGAGACAGCAGCTGAGGGAGAGGACAAAAAAGTGAAAGGAGCTAGGAAAGGAGACAAGGATGGAACCAGCAGAGGTCAGTCAGAGCAGAATAGAGCAGCAAGGGCAAGCACACACACAACTATCCTCAGAACCCCACAACCTATCACACCATCCCAACACACAATACAATCCATACCCACAGCTTCCACCCAACCCCCAACCATAGAATCCCACAGTATGCTACCAGGTCTCCCACCCCCACAGGCCCCCCAAACCACAGTGTTGGAAAGGAAACTGAAGGTATGGTACACAAACGCTGATGGAATAACAAACAAGTGGGAGGAATGGCACGAAAGAGTCAAAGAGGCATCACCAGACATCATAGCGATCACAGAAACCAAGCTTACAGGTATGATAACAGATGCCATCTTTCCAACGGGATATCAGATCCTGAGAAAAGACAGAAGGAACAGGGTGGGTGGAGGAGTGGCATTGCTGATCAAACACCGATGGAATTTTGACGAGCTGGAGAGAGGAGACAGCGGAGAAGAAAGTGATTGCATAGCTGGAACGCTTCACTCTGGAGGTCCCAAGGTGATAATTGCAGTGATGTATAACCCACCACAGAACAGCAGGAGGCCAAGGCAAGAGTATGACGAGAGCAATAGAGCGATGGTTGACACACTGGCTGCAGTGGCGAGAAGAGCTCATGCATGCAGGGCAAAGCTCCTGATCATGGGCGACTTTAACCACAAGGAGATTGATTGGGAGAACTTGGAGCCACATGGGGGCCAAGATACATGGAGGGCTAAGATGATGGAGGTGGTACTGGAAAACTTCATGTACCAACACGTAAGGGATACTACAAGAGAGGAGAGGAGAGGATGAACCAGCAAGACTGGACTTAGTATTCACCTTGAGTAGTGCAGATATTGAGGACATCACATATGAAAGACCCCTTGGGGCCAGCGATCATGTGGTTTTGAGCTTCAAATACACAGAGCTACAAGTGGAGGGGGAAGCAGGAAGGCCAGGGCAAATGAAACCAAACTACAGGAAAGGGGACTACACAGGAATGAGGAACTTCCTGAATGAGGTTTAGTGGGACAGAGAACTGGCAGGGAAGCCAGTTAATGAGATGATGGAATATGTAGCAACAATGTGCAAGGAGGCTGAGGAGAGGTTTGTACCCAAGGGTAACAGGAATAATGAAAAAGCCAGGATGAGCCCATGGTTCACCCAAAGATGCAAGGAGGCAAAAACCAAGTGTGCTAGGGAATGGAAGAAATATAGAAGGCAAAGGACCCAGGAGAATAAGGAGAGCAGTCGTAGAACCAGAAACGAATATGCACAGATAAGAAGGGAGGCCCAACGTCAATATGAAAACGACATAGCAGCAAAAGCCAAATCTGACCCGAAGCTGTTATACAGCCACATCAGGAAGAAAACAACCGTCAAGGACCAGGTAATCAGGCTAAGGAAGGAAGGAGGAGAGACAACAAGAAATGACAGTGAAGTATGCGAGGAACTCAACAAGAGATTCAGTGTTCACAGAGGAGACAGAAGGGGCTCCAGAAAGACGGAGAGGTGGGGTACACCACCATGTGCTGGACACAGTACACACAACCGAGGAAGAAGTGAAGAGGCTTCTGAGTGAGCTAGATACCTCAAAGGCAATGGGGCCAGATAACATCTCTCCATGGGTCCTGAGAGAGGGAGCAGAGGCACTGTGTGTACCCCTAACAACAATATTCAATACATCTATCGAAACAGGGAGAATGCCTGAGGCATGGAAGACAGCAAATGTGGTCCCAATCTTTAAAAAAGGAGACAGACATGAAGCACTAAACTACAGACCAGTGTCACTGACATGTATAGCATGCAAAATCATGGAAAAGATTGTCAGGAGAAGAATGGTGGAACATCTAGAAGGAATGATCTCATCACCAGCAGCCAACATGGTTTCAGAGACGGGAAATCCTGTGTCACAAACCTACTGGAGTTCTATGACATGGTGACAGCAGTGAGGCAAGAGAGGGGTGGGTGGATTGCATTTTCTTGGACTGCAAGAAGGCGTTTGACACAGTACCACACAAGAGATAGGTGCAAAAACTGGAGGACCAAGCAGGGATAACAGGGAAGGCACTGCAATGGATCAGGGAATACTTGTCAGGAAGACAGCAGCGAGTAATGGTACGTGGCGAGGTGTCAGAGTGGGCACCTGTGACCAGGGAGGTCCCACAGGGGTCAGTCCTAGGACCAGTGCTGTTTCTGGTATTTGTGAACGACATGACGGAAGGAATAAACTCCGAGGTGTCCCCATTTGCAGATGACGTGAAGGTGATGAGAAGAATTCATTCGATCGAAGACCAGGCAGAAATACAAAGGGATCTGGACAGGCTGCAGACCTAGTCCAGCAACTGGCTCCTGGAGTTCAATCCCACCAAGTGCAAAGTCATGAGGATTGGGGAAGGGCAAAGAAGACCGCAGACGGAGTACAGTCTAGGGGGCCCAGAGACTACAAACATCACTCAAGATCTTGGGGTGAGTATAACACCAGGCACATCTCCTGAAGCGCACATCAACCAAATAACTGCTGCAGCATATGGGCGCCTGGCAAACCTCAGAACAGCATTCCGACATCTTAATAAGGAATCGTTCAGGACCCTGTACACCGTGTACGTTAGGTCCATATTGGAGTATGCGGCACCAGTTTGGAACCCACACCTAGCCAAGCATGTAAAGAAACTAGAGAAAGTGCAAAGGTTTGCAACAAGACTAGTCCCAGAGTTAATAGGTATGTCCTATGAGGAGAGGTTAAGGGAAATCAACCTGACGACACTGGAGGACAGGAGAGATAGGGGGGACATGATAACGACTTACAAAATACCGAGAAGCATTGACAAGGTGGACAAAGACAGGATGTTCCAGAGACTGGACACAGCAACACGGGGACACAGTTGGAAGCTGAAGACACAGATGAATCAAAGGGATGTTAGGAAGTATTTCTTCAGCCACAGAGTAGTCAGGAAATGGAATAGTTTGGGAAGCGATGTAGTGGAGGCAGGATCCATACATAGCTTTAAGCAGAGGTACGATAAAGCTCATGGTTCAGGGAGAGTGACCTAGTAGCGACCAGTGAAGAGGCGGGGCCAGGAGCTTGGACTCGACCCCTGCAACCTCAACTAGGTGAGTACAACTAGGCGAGTACACACACACACTGGAGGACAGGAGGGTCAGGGGAGACATGATAACGACATATAAAATACTGCGCGGAATAGACAAGGTGGACAAAGACGGGATGTTCCAGAGATGGGACACAGGCACGAGAGGTCACAATTGGAAGTTGAAGACTCAGATGAATCAAAGGGATGTTAGGAAGTATTTCTTCAGTCATAGAGTAGTCAGGCCGTGGAATGGCCTAGAAAGTGACGTAGTGGAGGCGGGAACCATACATAGTTTTAAGGCGAGGTATGATAAAGCTCATGGGGCAGGGAGAGAGAGGACCACCTAGTAGCAATCAGCGAAGAGGCGGGGCCAGGAGCTATGAATCGACCCCTGCAACCACAAATAGGTGAGTACACACACACACACACACCGGAGACAGTGTAGGTGGGTCAAGTCACAATCTGTTAATCTGTTGCACGGTTTCTGTTCAGATCTGGTTCTGATCTTCTATTATTCTTGATTCCATTGTGTCAACAACAGGTTCACTATAGCCAGAACTCAGCACCAATACCCACTCATCACCACCAGCACTCTCAACCAGCCTTCCACCAACACTAGAACTCACAAACAGCCTCCCACCACCACCACCAGCACTCTCAACCAGCCTTCCACCAACACTAGAACTCACAAACAGCCTCCCACCACCACCAGCACTCTCAACCAGCCTCTCACCACCACTAGAACACACAAACAGCCTCCCACCACTACTAGAACTCACAAACAGCCTCCCACCACTACTAGAACTCACAACCACCCTTCCATCACCTGCACTCACAACCACCCTACCATCACTAGCACTCACAACCACCGTCCCATTACCACCAGCACCAGCACTGTACCACCAACACCAGTACTGAACCACCAGCACCAGTTGGTGTCGTGGTTCAGTAAAAGAGGAGCGACTGAGGAAAGATAGAGAAAACATTGAGAGAAAAACATAATAAGAGGGAAGGAAACCTCGACAAGAGAATAACAAGAAGAAAAAAGATTGTATTAATGTTGGTAGAACTACCGACAATATGTTAGGTAAACGACACAAGTGCAACTAATGTAACATTTTATTGTGGCAACGTTTCGCTCTCCAGGAGCTTTATCAAGCCGTAACGGTTTGATAAAGCTCCTGGAGAGAGAAACGATGCCACAATAAAATGTCACATTAGTTGCACTTATGTCCTTTACCTAACAAGAAAAAATATATAAAACAAGGACGAAGACGTGAGAGAGAAAACGAGGGAAAGGTAGGGAAGTAGGAGATGGAGGAGAAGGGGGAGGAGGGATGTTGGGGTGGAGTGGAGGGGGTAGAGGGGGTGGAGGGAGTAGCAAGACAATAAATGAGACAGGCAGTGCCAGGGAAAATACGAACACCATCGAGAGGCTGACAAATGTAAGGTGAGTGTGTGACGTGTAGTGAGGGGAAGGGAGAGGGGGAGAGAGAGGGATGGAAGAAGGGAGAGGGAGAGAGCTAATGTAGGTAA
Source organism: Cherax quadricarinatus (assembly GCF_038502225.1). Taxonomy (NCBI): domain Eukaryota; kingdom Metazoa; phylum Arthropoda; class Malacostraca; order Decapoda; family Parastacidae; genus Cherax; species Cherax quadricarinatus. The sequence goes on from NC_091328.1 coordinate 20,029,743, forward strand.
CAGCTCTTAGCTTGTCAATAACGTTAGGAATCCTTAGCCTGTAAATAGCTTGTCAATAAAGCTAGGGATCCTTAACCCATCCTTGTCAAACCCTGTGTAAAGAGAGAGAGAGAGAGAGAGATGCAAACAGCTAGAGCTCTTAGGGACTTTAAATGACGAACTTAATATTCTTGAAAGTGAAATCTGAGTGCATTAACTTGGTTATTGGAGGAGCAAGAGAGTGCAGCAACTCAGAGTAGCGAATTCTACTTCCCAGTGGCTGCTCACAAGCAGCAGCTGTGTGGCTGCCAGGACTTTATCAAGTTCAGGCTCCCGTATGATCACTCAACTTCATGCTGTGTTCTCCATCATTCCTGGGATTGATTTCTAGGGTTCGTATACCCCTCACGAAACGGTCTGGGGTCTGACATCCTTGTTGACCGCCTGATCAACCAGGCTATTGCTGATGGAGGCTTGCAGGATAAGACAGTGATGAGAGTGAGGCAATTCCTCAGATATTTGCAAGTGGTCTGGGGGGACACACTTCAACAAACAATTCAACATTTCAGTTGTATCACTGTTGAAGGAATGGGAAAATATCTCGTGACACAAGTTTTAGTCATATGATGACTGGCATAGTGGAGCTTCTGGTCATCTCACAGAGGCATATCTATGGCTTACTAGTCCACATCTTAAAAGAATAAAACTCCCATCTTAAGACGTGTTTGGTACGTCCTTCTGATACACCACTGTGGAGGCGTCTTATTTCCCTATGCTGAACAGTTTTCTTTGGGTTCAATTATTTTTACATAAATGTGGATCCACTTTTTCCCTTCATTCCTTTCGAAAGTATTTTGTGAACTATTACATCACAATTGATAACGCCTTCTCAAAGTTTGTACACATAACGTTTGCAGTTTAGCTTCAAGTGCTACAAAAGCCATATCACATTGGTCTAGCCTGTGTCGTCCTGGGTTGTGCAGATATAATATATCATTAGCAATCTTGCTTATTAACACACTTTTACCTAGCTTGATAACGTGTAATGTCTGCTCTATCGTCTATAGTTTATTTTTGTGATTACACCGCTATCAGCTCCACCTGTGGTTCATCTTCAAGGTTGCATGTCACTGTCCATCTACTAAAAGCATTATGTTTTCGACCCAGGAGCTCTTATAATTTAGTCATCCACACTCCTTAGGTTATTCGTTCTTGTTTATCTTTCCTGAGGGAGACTGTCCCTCTCGATAGACTATACTTTATTCTTCACCCTATTTAACATTTCGTCGACACATCGTGTTTCTCCCCCTCCCGTGCTGGAAATATAACTAGCTGGTTAGGAAGCAACTTTCCATTACCATAATTACTTTATGTGCTCTATCATAATCATCATAAAATTTTTCAACTTACACTCGTTATTTAGGTCTCAAACGATTACTGCATCTCTTTTGTTTATTAATTTGATACCAGCCAAAGTGTGGTTCTCCTGACAGTGTTTGGGTTTACCGTTGCGTAGCTGTAACCGGTTTCGAGTGGGGTTCTCCCCTCACAACCTGACTCATGACCAGACATCCCAGATGCTTTAGTTTACTTCTTACTTGGTAAACTGTCACTCTAAGCAGAGTATTTAAGTCTACCGATAAAGTCTACAGATGAAGAGGTGGTACAGGTAGCTATGAGCCATCAGAACTAGTAAGGCCTGACGATAGCTGACATGGTGGGCCAGGAGCTAGGAATCGACCCTTACAATCACTGCCAGGTACATACGACAAGGCCTGCTGCTTTAAAGCACCACGGTTCGAGTCTCCATCCAGTCTTCTGTTCATTCACTAATAGTGGCTCATTGTTACTTATTTTGGGTTTACAACTAAATATATACTTTTGACGAGTTTCACGAGTTTTTCCTACTCCTGGAGCCCGGTTTTGGGCCAGTTCGTCTAGTGCTTGTCTGGTTAACCAGACTTTCGCTTCTGGCAGCCCGCTGGCCATCCCAGTAGCGTTTCTGATATCTTCTGGCAAAAGATACCTACCCTCATTTAAAAGGGAAATTAGCCATAACGCGTGTATATGTATATGTAGTCACGTTTTAAATATACAGTTAGTTTTAAAAAAGAATAAATTTAATTTTTAAATGATTTAATATTTAACAAAAGGAGTTGCATCAACAACGACCATGTAATATATTGTAACCATTTTTTTTTCCAGATACCCTACCTTTGATATACCTGTGAAGTTTCGAGAGTTTATCTACTCTCTGAGCCCGGCCATGGGCCAGGCTCGTCTGGTGCTTGCATGGTCAACCAGGCTGTTGCTGGTTGTTCCAGCAGTGTTTCTGATATTTTCTGGTAAGATGTTGAAAAGTCTGGGACCCCGGATGTTGATACAGTGTTCCCTTATTGTCCCCACCGCACCCCTGCTCCTCACTGGGTTTATTTTACACTTCCTCCCATATCTCTCACTCCAGTATGTTGTTATGGCAGTGTGCAGATTTGGGACCAAGCCCTCGAGTACCTTCCAGGTATATATTATCAAGTACCCCTCTCTCGAAATATGAACACATATGCAGTATAATGTGATCCTTTATTGACAACGTTTCACCCACACAGTGGGCTTTTTCAAGTCACACATAAATCTACCTGGGGTGGAAGGTACGGGAGTATTTATAGTCATGTTCAGAATGTTGAGGTCAGGTGGAGAATGCTGCATCTGATGATCTACCGGGTGGAGTTATAGAGTCTTGGGTAGCTTGGCAGGGGTATTATATGTGGGCGAAACATCAAGAGACCTCCAAACACGTATTTCAGAACACCAATATGCAAGCAGGACTGACGATACAAGGAATGCCTGTGTACAACATCGCAATTCACACAACCATTTAATTAACTACAGAAACTCAAGACTTATCGCCACAGAAGACAACACTCAATACCGAAGAATCCTGGAATCATCGCTTATCTCTATAACCAACAATTTCAACCAGAACAACGGCTTCTATAACATAGCTGAACCACTCGCCAAGAAACTTCTTCATCGAATCCCACATAAGAACATAGAACACTGCAGGTCTACTCACAACTTGTCCAATACCCCTGCCAAGCTACCCAAGACTCTATAACTCCACCCGGTAGATCATCAGATGCAGCATTCTCCACGTGACCTCAACATTCTGAACATGACTATAAATACTCCCGTACCTTCCACCCCAGGTAGATCTGTGTGTGACTTGAAAAAGCCCAGTGTGTGGGTGAAACGTTGTCAATAAAGGATCACATTATACTGCATATGTGTTCATATTTCCACTGTGTCGGTATTTGATACCATTTATTTCCATCGTACCCCTCTCTCCTCCGCTCCAGTGAGTACATGTTCAAGACTTGCAGGCGTTTCCAGTAGTTTAAATGCTTTACTGGCTCTATGTGAGCCGTAAACGATCTCTGTATATGTTTCGGCTCCGATAGTTCTCCTGCCCTGAACGGGGCCGTCAGCACTGAGCAATATTCTAAGTGAGGGAGCACTAGCGATTTGAAGAGTGTCACCATCGGCATTATTTCCCTTGTTTTGAAAATTCTCAATACCCACCCAGTCATCTTCCTGGCTGTAGTGATCTTTGTCTTGTTATGGTCTTTAAAAGAAAGGTCCGCTGACAATTATTCCTAGGTCCTTTACGTGTTCCTTACGTTCTATTTGGTGACCCTCTTGAGTTTTGTATATAGTGCTCCTTTTGAGTTCTTCATTCTTTCCATACCTAAGCAGCTGGAACTTAACACCATTGAACGTCATGTTTTCCACTGCCCACTGGAAAAACCCTGTTTATGTCTTCCTGTACTTTTTCAGTGTCCTCTACCGTACTGACTTCCATGCTTATTTTAGTGTCATCTGCAAATGATGATACAAAAGTGTGCCGGGTGTTTTTGTCTATGTCTGCTATGAGGATGAGGAACAGCAGAGGTGCCTTGGGGCACTGAGCTTTTGACCTCGCTGATGCTGGATTTTGCCCTGTTCACTACTACTTTTTGTGTTCTGTGAGTTAGGAAACCGAAAATCCATCTGCCTACCTTCCCCGTAATGCCCATGGCCTTCATTTTGTGCGCTATCACTCCATGATCGCATTTGTCAAACGCCTTTGCAAAATCTGTGTAAATCACATCTGCGATCTGGTCGTCTTCCAGTGCCTCCGTAATTCTGTCATAATGGTTCAGCAGCTGTGACATAACCCGAACCATGCTGGTTCGGGTTATGTTGTGAGTTCTTCACGAAGAGCCTGCTTAAACAATCCCAATGCATTTTGCTACATTTGTGGCAAATACTCTTTGCAAAAAAAAAAAAAATTGTAAAACAAGCTTATTTTGCTTATTCTGGAGCGGCGCTTGGAGAACAAGACAAGTCTTGGTCTCCTCGTATGGTTTGCCAAACCTGTGTAAAATACTTACGACAGTGGAAAAATAGGCAAAGGAAAAGTTTAAACATCGGTGTGCTTATGGTGTGAGAGCCGAAAAACCACCACTATGATTGTTATTTCTGTATGGTGAATGTGAAAGGTTTCAATCGATTCAAGAAAGTTAAGCGGGAATATCTTGATTTAGAGTCAGCAAGGAGACCTGTGCCACACAGTGGAGATGTTTCCATACCTGACCTTCTGTTGTCAGATGAAGAAACTCAGGGTTTAGGATGTAACACAGGTGCTAGCAGCGGAAGTGAACATGAAGTAAGCATTTCAATACCCCAGCAGTTCTCCCAAGAAAAATTCAATGATCTGATACATGACCTCAGTTTGTCAAAGCAAACATCTGAACTTATAGCATCCAGACTAAAGAAAATGAACTGTCTACAACAAGAAATTAAAATAACAGCTTTATCGGACAAGAGGGGTGGAACTCCTTCCTTACCTCAGCCAAGATGAAAAACTTGTATACCGCAATAACATCCCTGGACTACTACTTCGAATGGGACTTTAATATCGACCAGGAAATTGGCGGCTGTTTACAGACAGCCCCATTAGAAGCTTGAAATGTGTCTTATTGCACAATGGTAACTAATACACATCTCTTCCAACCGCTCACTTAAATAAAACTGTGCTGATGACCAACATAGAAGAAAATCGTACAAACAACGTGTTCATATGCAATAATTAGTGGTATCCAAATTATCTTACTATGTCAATCTGTTATTAAATAGAATGAAGTGTTAGTATGCATTACATGATTTGACTTTTGCATGATCTAAAAAAATCTCAATGATTTGTAAGTTAACCCCCCCCCCCCCTGATTAATTAATTTCACATCTTCTATGTTTTTTTTTCAATGTGATACCAAATGTATCACAAACTAAAGCAAATCAAGCAAAACCGATGACATATTCGGAATCAGCACCACAAACTTAACCTAAAATCGGTGTAATATCACTTGCCAGAAAATGGGTGTTGACCAGTTATCATGTATCTCTCCTCCGCTTTATTGGCTTTATTAGGGCCGTTAATTATCTCTATATCTGTTCTTGCTCTGATATCGCTCCTACTCTGAACTGGGATGTCAACACTAAAAAAGATTGCACAATCTATTTGAAATGTGACACCACTGGCAGTTCTCTGCTGTAAGAAAACATAACTTGCTGTTATGAACGTAATTTTATAAACGAAGTTATTATTGGTCAGGTTAATTCTTGTTACTTTATCTCCTAACCAAGCATTACAACTGACACGGAAGTTCTCATCGCATCATCTTAAGAAACTAAAAAGACCCAAAGATGTGCGACGAAATTAGAAACGGAAGTGAAAGAAATTGAGAACGACCAGATACTTACGAAAGCCAACTCAACAACACTAGAAGAGAGGAAGACCAGTGGGGATATGATCATGGCATATACAACATTCCGGGAACTCAACAGACAGGGCCGATTGTTTGAGATGCAAGGAGGCATAAGAGCTCCTAAAACCACAATATATATACAAAACTAATTTTAATTTTAAAGGGTGGACTGGTAGGCCAGTGGAAGGCCTCTGTCAGATGACCAAAAGCTCCAATTGTAGGCCATTCAGTGACTAAGACCTGGGTCAGGAAACACTTGTCCTTCTTCCTGACGAACCTTAGCTATTCTAAAACCGCAGATGAATCACTATGATGTTAAGGAATACTTTTTCTGTCTTAGCAGTATGTGGAACAAACTAGAGGAAGAGATGCAAATTAGGTTTATATTTTGCCATGGAAGCAGCTAGTTTACTGTGCACCTCATATCCAGTGTATGAATGTATATCACAACAACATGGGGATAAGCCAAAAAAAGCCAATGAACAAAACTATATAAGGATTACGAGTACCTCTGCATATATATATATATATATATATATATATATATATATATATATATATATATATATATATATATATATATATATATATATATATATATATATATATATATATATATATATATATATATATATATATATACATATATATACATATATATATATATATATATATATATATATATATATATATATATATATATATATATATATATATATATATATATATATATATATCTTCATTGATGTTACATCTATTGCAAGCAAATTTAGGATATTATCATCAGCCTGGCTACACAACGTCACTTATTCTGTTTACATTGCCAGCTGCTTCATATATGTGCTTACCTACGTTCAGATTATCACAGTGGGTTGCAGATCTACAGAATTTGTTAGGTATAAGGACAAGTGCTACTACTATTGCCTACAACAATTATATTTTGCTCTGCACTTCACTTTATACCTATATATACCCTGTGTGTCCATGTAATGCTTGTAAAGACTTGACAAAGCTCTTGAAGAGCGAAACGTTGCCACAATGAAATGTCGCATTAGTTGCACTTGTGTCCTTTTACCTAACATATTGTCGGTAATTCTACCAATATTATTACAGATCTATTCAAGCTTCTAACTATTCCTATAACATTTTGATTCTGTATATACATCTATATACAGTCTCAAGCTCTGGTCCTGAAGGCCAGGAGTTGCGAGTTAACCCATGCAAACAACCAGGGGAATGTAAAAACGAGCGCATCCGCGCGCACGCACACGCGCACACACACACACACACGCACACACACACACACACACACACACACACACACACACACACACACACACACACACACACACACCAGTGAAAAAACGTTATAAAATAATGCTGACACTTACTATGGACGAGAGGCACCACGTGCAGGGCTCTGCTCCAATATCTACAAATAGGTAATTACACACTAACACACCTGTACACGATACAAAACAAATGCAAACTGCCAGCATGTACACCTGCGCTTCATACACCTAATGCTAACCTCATGTCGGAAATTCTTACATATACTGAGGCACGAATACGCGTACCCAAAGGTGTGTGTGCAAACTTGTATATATACACACGCACACGCAGGCAGGCACGCACACACACTGTACACCGTTTACGTCAATCCAGAGAGAAATTAGGTCTAATAATAACGATCCCAAATGGGTTAACAGGAGGCTAAAGCATCTATTAGGGGAGAAAAGGGGAATTTATAGGCGCATCAAAAGAGGAGAGGTTAACCTTACTGACCAATATGTTCAGCTTAAAAGAGAAGTAAAAAAGGGGATTAGAAAGGCTAAACGTGACTATGAAATTAGAGTTGCTAATGAATTAAAGACTAATCCAAAGGGGTTCTTTCAAGTGTATAGGACGAAAGTGAAGGAAAAAGTAGGACCTCTGAAATTTGGGAATGGACAGCTGACTATTTTTTGTCAGTTTTTACACAGGAAAACATAAATGAGATTCCAGAAATATTAACAGTTATTCAGTTCCTGATGAATTCAAATTAACTAGTAGTATGTCAGGAGGGACCTGGTTATGAAAGAGACAGACAAACTGAAGCAAAGTAAGTCCCCGGGACCCGACGAGTTGTTTTTCAGGGTGTTTAAAGAATGCAAGACGGAACTTAGTCAGTCATTAACGAGTGTGTTTAATGCGTCCATCCTTACTGGTGTTGCGCCAGAGATGTGGATGATAGATAATGAGGTTCCTACATTCAAATTAGGGGATAAGTCCATTCCTTCAAATTACCGTCCAATAAGCCTGACGTCTATAGTAGGCAAATTATTAGAATCAATTATAGCTGACATTATTAGAAGTCACCTTTAAGAGCATAATCTGACTAATGAATCTGAACATGGGTTCACGAGAGGTCGTTCCTGACAAATTTACTGACGTTCTTCAATAGAACATTTGAGACAGCAGACAGTGATAAAGAATATGATATTGTTTGGTAGATAAGACACATAGGCAACATTTAGGCAACTTTATTCCGAAACGTTTCGCCTACACAGTAGGCTTCTTTAGTCGAGTACAGAAAGTAGGCAGGAGCAGAGATGTGAAGACGATGTAATCAGTCCATCACCCTTGAAGTCGTAGATTTGATATTGTTTATTTGGATTTTAGTAAAGCTTTCGATAGAGTACCTCACAAGAGACTTAAGAGAAGTGGCAGCTCATGGTATAGGAGGTCAGATTCTAGCATGAATAGAGGCATGGTTTACCAACAGAAAGCAGAGTTTTTCCATTAATGGGGTCAAATCTGAATGGGGATTAGTCACCAGTGGAGTTCCAAAGGGATGAGTTTTAGGCCCTCTGTTGTTCATAATTTACATAATGACCTTGATGAAGGAATTACAAGTGACGAGCAAATTTGCTGATGATACAAAAATAAGCCATATGATTCATTCTGAGGAGGATACCAATGAACTCCAGGAGGATTTGGATAAATTAATGTCTTGGTCTGAAAAATGGCAGATGACGTTCAATATGGATAAGTGTAAGGTACTAGTCCTTGGTAATGAAAATAACCCTCGATGCTATAAACTAGGTCAAGTAGACCTTGATCATACAGAATGTGAAAAAGACTTGGGAGTCATGGTAAGCAGAAATCTAAAGCCAAGTCAGCAGTGCCTAAGTGTGCGCAACAAGGGTAACAGATTACTTGGATTTATTTCAAGAAGTATAAGTAACAGAAATCCAAAAGTTATTTTACAGCATTATACATCACTAGTGAGACCTCATTTAGATTATGCCGCTCAGTTTTGGTCTCCTTACTATAGAATAGATATAAACTCATTGGAGAATATACAGAGAAGAATGACTAAAATGATTTACTGCATGAGAAATCTCCCGTATGAAGATAGAGCCTTGAATCTCCACTCTCTGGAGAGACGTAGAATGAGGGGATATATCATCGAGGTGTATAAGTGGATGATGGGGATAAACAAAGGTGATATTAATAAAATACTGAGGGTGTCGAACCAGGTAAGAACTAGAAATAAGCAGGATCCATAAACAGCTTTAAGAAGAAATACGATAAAGCTCTTGGAGCCAGGAGAGAGCGGACCTAGTAGCGACCAGCGAAGAGGCGGAGCCAGGAGCTGTGACTCGGTTCCTGCAACCACAATAAGAAAAAATATCACAACTGAGAGAGAACTGCGGTGAATATTCGCTTGAAAATGGCAGGAAACACAGTTGGGGATACAAACACAAACTTTGTTCAAATGACATAGAAAGCAGTGAACAAACCATACCCCGGCCGGGATTGAACCCGCGGTCAGAGAGTCTCAGAACTCCAGACCGTCGCGTTAGCCACTAGACCAGCTAGCCGCAATAAGATTCGTCCAACTAGGTATATTTCTACACCTTCCTATGGTGTAGAAATATACCTAGTTGGACGAATCTTATTGTGGCTAGCTGGTCTAGTGGCTAACGCGACGGTCTGGAGTTTTGAGACTCTCTGACCGCGGGTTCAATCCCGGCCGGGGTATGGTTTGTTTGCAATCGTGTCATTACGATTTCGTGAGTCAAAGCAGTGAACATAAGAACGGAGGAGCATTGCAGCAGGCCTACTGGCCCATTCAAGGCCAGTCCTCATCAAAACCACCCGCATAACTGTCCAATCTTTTCCCAGAGTGATCCAAGAATTTGCTTCATTACCTCAGGTACTAATCAAACCCAGCCCTTTTCACTAACACATTTGTCCAATTTCTTTTTAAAGCTCCCTACAAAGCAGTGAGCAACAGGTACCTTGGTACTTAATACTGGGTGGAAAGGACTAAGTTCTAGGCATACTGTAATAATGACACACATGCAGCAATTGGTTATCTTAATTGAGGGAACATTTCGCCACACAGTGACTTCATCAGTCCATACAAAGGAGAATGTTGCATGTGTGTGTCTCATTTATCAACTTGTCGGTTCTCTGAACCATTCATCTACATTCCTGTCTGACGCAGCAATATTTTGGGATCTTAATACAGGGAATTCTTCACTTGCCTAACCCTTGGGCACGACCTACTTCCACATTGGTCAAATGTGATACCACCTACGACTGCTGCGCCTCTCCTGCCTATGGTATATAAGCTACTTCGCAATCTTTTCAAGATTGATGGACTGACTACATTGACTCAAGGCTGAGGGAATGATTACCTCAAACTTCTCCTGTTCTTCACCATTCTCCTTTGTATGGACTGATGAAGCCACTGTCTGGCGAAACGTTTCCTCAATAAAGATACCCAAGTGTTGCACATGTGTCTAATTTTTCAACTTGTCGGTTCTCTGAACCATTCATCCACATACTGTAATAATGTTGGTAGGATTATCTCAGTATCCCCGAGTTATTTCTAACGACTTGACAAAGCTTCTGGAGAGCGAAACATTGCCAGAAGAAAATGTCGCATTAGTTTCACTTGTGTCCTAACTCTAGGCATACTGTTGTTAGGTAAGACACATATGCAACAGTTAGACAACTTTATTCCGAAACGTTTCGCCTACACAGTAGGCTTCTTCAGTCGAATACAGAAAATAGGCAGGAACAGTAGAGATGTGAAGACGATGTAATCAGTCCATCACCCTTGTAGTCGTAGAATTTGAGGTTGTCAGTCCCTCGGCCTGGAGAAGTTCAGTTCCATAGTCAGGAACTATCTGAAGATCAAGCGACAGTGCGGAGACTTAAATACTGTCGGAAGGAGAGGTGCAGAGTAGTAGTAGTAGTAGTAGTAGTAGTAGTAGTAGTAGTAGTAGTAGTAGTAGTAGTAGTGAGAATGTAACCACTGACAACCTCAAATTCTACGACTACAAGGGTGATGGACTGATTACATCGTCTTCACATCTCTACTGTTCCTGCCTATTTTCTGTATTCGACTGAAGAAGCCTACTGTGTAGGCGAAACGTTTCGGAATAAAGTTGTCTAACTGTTGCATATGTGTCTTACCTAACAACCTGTCGGTATTGTATACCATTTTGATGTTCATCTAGGCATACTGTTGTGATGCGCAGTCAGCTGCACGAGGTGGCAGGAACGCCTATGAACAATTGGCTGTGGGTGAGACTGGCACTGAACCGATCCGCAACTGACAGAGATTCACCTTCAAGGAATGACTCTCTTGATGAAAAAGGGATAAACCCCAGTGTCCTGCCTAATCTTGTTAACTTGCTCCTCGTCTGCAGGATCCACGGAGCCTGACACTTCCCGAGGAAGTATTTACAGTATGTGGTCTATGAAGTCACTGTAGGTCAGAAGTCTACTACAGAGTGAGATAGTTTCTAAAGTCTTAGACTCGCCATCCATCCTGTCATTTCCTGGGACACCAACATGGCAAGTGCATCAACGTAAACCATGCACCAACATGGCCCATGCAAAAACATGGACCATGCACCAATATGCAGCTTTGTAACTCTCCAAGACACAGGGTAAAACCACCTGCATTGCACGTTGCAGTAGGTGAGTGCAACAACGTGAAAACAGGTAGGCGAGACTATATTACATAAGAACATAAGAACATAAGAATGTAGGAACACTGCAGAAGGCCTACTGGCCCATACGAGGCAGGTCCTTATCAAAACGATCTCTACCTAAAGCCACCCAAGAAATAACTCCCGTACCCAATGACGAATAACTCCCGTACCCAATTACGGCGTAAGAAATTTTAAGAGGAATTCACAACAAGGTGACATGTACTTGGCAACAATGTTACCACAACCAGCAACATTACTTACCTTTGATATACCATTGATGAGCTCTCAGAGTTGTTCTACTCCCGGAGCTCGGCCATGGGCCAGGCTCGACTGGTGCTTGCCTGGTCAACCAGGCTGACCCACATATCCACAACAGGCTTGTTGATCTGGCACCTATCACTGCACGGACATTAACACATCGCTATTAACTGCTTTTATAAACACGGCACCGACAACATTGCTTTAGTTACGTGTTCCACCACGAATCTTTACAAGCTTAACTAACCTCTTACTGAAGTTAGAACAAAACAAAATCAGTTGTTTGAAACCATAACTTAATGGATATAAATGACGTACTGCCAACAACAGCAAAGTTACAAAGTTTTATTGTGACTGAAGCTGTTACCTGTTATATGTGTTAAGTGATCAGAGGATCATCGCCCCCATGGCTCGGCCTCAGACTAGGCCTCCTTAACTGACCAGAAAATACTACAGGACTACTAACTATTCAAAAGCATTTAATGTCGGAAGTATTTCGTGAGAGGAAGAAAATGACAATGTTGCGTTTATGTACAGTTTTATGAAGTGACAGGAGTTGATACAACTCTACGTCGAGAAACAACTTGATAAAGCACTACACAGAGCGAAATATGATTTCATTAAGCTTTACACGGTGCGAAACATGATAAAGGTCTACACAGAACGAAATGCAAGTTGATGAAGCGTTAGAGTACAACAACATAACTTGAGAAAGCTCTACACAGCGAAACATGACCGGATAAAACTCTGCACACAGCGAAACGTGATTTGATGAACCTCTATACAGCGAAAGTTGACTTAATAGCGCTCTTCACAGAACACAACTTGACTTAATAAAGCGAAAAGTGACTTAAAAAAGCTCTACATAGGGCAAAACGTTGTCCCAACAAAACTTTATTCTCAAACGAGAGTCATTCTTCAAAGTCGAACACTGACATTCCATAAAACAAAAATTAGACACATCGGCCGCCTCCCACCATGGTAATGTGACCCAAGGAAGGCAACACTCACCATGATTCATTCCACAGTTGACTTGCCATAAGCATACACACATCACAACTTAAATGACAATCTGAACTGCAACATCCCCACCCATCCTTCAGAGTACTGGCATTGTATTTCCCACCTCCAGAACTGCAACATCACCCATCCTTCAGAGTACTGGCATTGTATTTCGCACCTCCAGGACTGTAACATCCCCACCCATCCTTCAGAGTACTGGCACTGTATTTCCCACCTCCAGGACTACAACATCCCTACCCATCCTTCAGAGTACATGCACTGTATTTTCCACCTCCAGGACTGCAACATCCTCACCCATCCTTCATAGTACAGGCACTGCATTTTCCATCTAAAGGACTGCAACATCCTCACCCATCCTTCAGAGTACATGGACTGTACTTTCCACCTAAAGGACTGCAACATCCCCACCCATCCTTCAGAGTACAGGCACTGTACTTTTCACCTAAAGGATTGCAACATCCCCACTCATCCTTCAGAGTACAGGCACTGTACTTTCCACCTCCAGGAATGAATCACCACCCATCCTTCAGAGTACAGGCACTGTACTTTCTACCTAAAGAACTGCAACATCCTCACCCATCCTTCAGAGTACAGGGACTGTACTTTCCACCTCCAGGACGGAAATATCACCACCCATCCTTCAGAGTACAGGCACTGTACTTTCCACCTCCAGGACTAAAACATCACCACCCATCCTTCAGAGTACAGGCACTGTACTTTCCACCTCCAGGACTGAAACATCACCACCCATCCTTCTGAGTACAGGCACTGTACTTTCCACGTCCAGGACTGCAACATCACCACCCATCCTTCTGAGTACAGGCACTGTACTTTCCACGTCCAGGATTGAAACATCACCACCCATCCTTCAGAGTACAGGCACTGTACTTTCCACCTCCAGGACTGCAACATCACCACCCATCCTTCAGAGTACAGGCACTGTACTTTCCACTTCCAGGACTGCAACATCCCCACCCAACCTTCAGAGTACAGGCACTGTACTTTCCACTTCCAGGACTGCAACATCACCACCCATCCTTCAGAGTACAGGCACTGTACTTTCCACTTCCAGGACTGCAACATCACCACCCATCCTTCAGAGTACAGGCACTGTACTTTCCACTTCCAGGACTGCAACATCACCACCCATCCTTCAGAGTACAGGCACTGTACTTTCCACTTCCAGGACTGCAACATCACCACCCATCCTTCAGAGTACAGGCACTGTACTTTCCACCTCCAGGACTGCAACATCACCACCCATCCTTCAGAGTACAGGCACTGTACTTTCCACCTCCAGGACTGCAACATCATCGCCCATCCTTCTGAGTACAGGCACTGTACTTTCCACCTCCAGGACTGCAACATCATCGCCCATCCTTCAGAGTACAGGCACTGTACTTTCCACTTCCAGGACTGCAACATCACCACCCATCCTTCAGAGTACAGGCACTGTACTTTCCACCTCCAGGACTGCAACATCATCGCCCATCCTTCAGAGTACAGGCACTGTACTTTCCACCTCCAGGACTGCAACATCATCGCCCATCCTTCAGAGTACAGGCACTGTACTTTCCACCTCCAGGACTGCAACATCATCGCCCATCCTTCAGAGTACAGGCACTGTACTTTCCACCTCCAGGACTGCAACATCACCACCCATCCTTCAGAGTACAGGCACTGTACTTTCCACCTCCAGGACTGCAACATCACCACCCATCCTTCAGAGTACAGGCACTGTACTTTACACCTCCAGGACTGAAGAGAAATACAAAACATATACATTCTTGTTTGTTGATACTTCAGCTTCATTAATAATATTCACGAGTATCTGATGTCACGAACTATTCGTTCACATTATTCACTATTTCCTCACACCACCACTCAAAGTTATTCACTGTTCATTCACTACTTCTACGTGTTGTTCACAATTTTTGTACGTCATAATTTATGTATGTTTTCCATTTCTTTTCATATTCCTGGCATCTGTTATTCACTGTTCCTATTCACTACCCTATATGTTATTCACCATTTCTGTATGTCATTCACCATTACTTTACACGATTACTCCTACGTGGTGTTCACTGTTTATACACAGTATTACTCTTGTATGTTTCACTATTCCAAAACGTTATTCACCTTTGTTTCCCGCCATCGCAGTGCGTTATTCATTATTCTAGACGTCGGTAGATGCTTTTCTATGTCATGCACTTTTCTCTTATACAGTTTCTTTATTTATTATTCACTAAATTCATTCAAGATTTCTTTTCTCTACCAAAATTGCAGGAGGTGAACACGATTTTATTTACGCCACTCACAGCTGGTTGACGTCATTTTCATTTGTTGATTTCATTCACAAATGGTTAACGTCATTTACAATTTGCTGACTTCATTTACAACTGGCTGATGTTATTCACAACTGGCTGACATCTTTCATAATTGGGTGATGTCATTTACAACTAACTAACGTCATTTTCATTTTTTTATTTTATTTACATTTTCTTGGCGTCATTCACAACCTCTTAATAATCTTCATTATTCTATTATTATTATTCACTAGTCCGCTACTCTCACTTCCTCGACGACTAAGTCACTAAACACAGTGACTCTCACTGTGGTAAAGCAAATAAAGCGAGCTTGGTGGCTCAGGCAGCACAAACACCGGATCTCTCTCTCACACACTCACACACACACACACACACACACACACACACACACACACACACACACACACACACACACACACACACAGTAGTAGCTGCACACTGAGCAATTCTTCGTATCCTTAACACAAACATCGTAAAAAAACTTATTTTTCTTTCTTGCAAGTGTTTTAAGATGGCAGGGTGTCTCTGGAGCGAGGGGAATCAGCGAGTGAGGGGGTGCAGCGAGGCAGAAGAGGGGAGAACGAGTGAAGGTAAACAGGGTTACCCCCTCACACTCTTCTGGTCTTCCCTCTCGCGCGGCCCAGTCCCTACTGTTATGAAGAGGAAACTCAACGCGCGCGCTCGTGCGCCCTCGCTCGCTCGCTCGCTCGCGCGCGCTCTCTCTCTCTCTCTCTCAGTGACACCCTCACACCACCCTCTCGTACGGAGGCCCCAAATCCCCCCCCCCTGTTTCTCCCTGCTTGCGTGTATGTATTCAGCGATTTTTGTTGTGGGAGTCGAGTTTTAGTTCCTGATCCCGCCTCTTAAAGTACGCCCGTCATTAGTGGGTTCTGGCCTCTGGGGCATTATCATAATTACTCTAGGAGCTGTGTACCAAGTTTGCCTCCTCTACTTTCTCATCCACAGCCTTCTATTTAGGTGCTCGTGGCTCACTCGGTAGCAGTCGTAGCTCACATACCAAAGGACCGGGTTGGTAAGTATGACATGTCCAACAGTTAGGAATCTTGATTCCGAAACGTTTCGCCTACACAGAAGGCTTCTTCAGTCGAGTACAGAAAAGTTGGAAGAAGCAGTAAAGCTATGAAGATGATGTAATCAGTTCATCACCCTTGAAGACGTAGTTTTGAGGTGGTCAGTCACTCAACCTGGAGAAGAGTTTTGTTCCATAGTCTGAAACAATGTGAAGTTAAAGCGACAGTATGGAGACTTATATATTGTCAGAAGGAGAGGTGTAGGCCACTAGTAAAAGGAAGGATATAATTCACTGGTCAACAATTTTTGAAAAGTTGTATTCTTAAATGAGATTAGCTAATTCTTGTGTATTTTCATGTTCTGAATCCAAATATCACCTTGAAAAATGGTTATTGGCTATAGGTTTAAAGATACGAGACATGTAACATTTGATTATTTGATTATAAGGTACAATATGTGTCAGTATGTTTTTAACTCTAATCCGTACCTACTCTGCCTTTTTGCTTGACGCTTATAGTGGGCTGAAGAATCATCTCTTTCCAATGTCCAGCAATAGTCTACAAGCATTCTTGTGTCCCATTTTCCCTGGTACCATTTTTCCATGGTTGAAATATCTTACCTGGAGTTTACCTGGAGAGAGTTCCGGGGGTCAACGCCCCCGCGGCCCAGTCTGTGACCAGGCCTCCTGGTGAATCAGAGCCTGATCAACCAGGCTGTTACTGCTGGCTGCACGCAAACCAACGTAAGAGCCACAGCCCGGCTGATCAGGAACCGACTTTAGGTGCTTGTCCAGTGCCAGCTTGAAGACTGTCAGGGGTCTGTTGGTAATCCCCCTTATGTATGCTGGGAGGCAGTTGAACAGTCTCGGGCCCCTGACACTTATTGTATGGTCTCTTAACGTGCTAGTGACACCCCTGCTTTTCATTGGGGGGATGTTGCATCGTCTGCCAAGTCTTTTGCTTTCGTAGTGAGTGATTTTCGTGTGCAAGTTCGGTACTAGTCCCTCTAGGATTTTCCAGGTGTATATAATCATGTATCTCTCCCGCCTGCGTTCCAGGGAATACAGGTTCAGGAACCTCAAGCGCTCCCAGTAATTGAGGTGTTTTATCTCCGTTATGCGCGCCGTGAAGGTTCTCTGTACATTTTCTAGGTCAGCAATTTCACCTGCCTTGAAAGGTGCTGTTAGTGTGCAGCAATATTCCAGCCTAAGTAGAACAAGTGACCTGAAGAGTGTCATCATGGGCTTGGCATCAATCGTTTTGAAGGTTCTCATTATCCATCCTGTCATTTTTCTAGCAGATGCGATCGATACAATGTTATGGTCCTTGAAGGTGAGATCCTCCGACATGATCACTCCCAGGTCTTTGACGTTGGTGTTACGCTCTATTTTGTGGCCAGAATTTGTTTTGTACTCTGATGAAGATTTAATTTCCTCGTGTTTACCATATCTGAGTAATTGAAATTTCTCATCGTTGAACTTCATATTGTTTTCTGCAGCCCACTGAAAGATTTGGTTGATGTCTGCCTGGAGCCTTGCAGTGTCTGCAATGGAAGACACTGTCATGCAGATTCGGGTGTCATCTGCAAAGGAAGACACGGTGCTGTGGCTGACATCCTTGTCTATGTCAGATATGAGGATGAGGAACAAGATGGGAGCGAGTACTGTGCCTTGTGGAACAGAGCTTTTCACCGTGCCTGCCTCGGACTTTACTCTGTTGACGACTACTCTGTGTTCTGTTAGTGAGGAAATTATAGATCCATCGACCGACTTTTCCTGTTATTCATTTAGCACGCATTTTGTGTCGAAGGCTTTTGCAAAGTCGTATATATTACATCTGCATTCTTTTTGTCTTCTAGTGCATCTAGGACCTTGTCGTAGTGATCCAATAGTTGAGACAGACAGGAGCGACCTGTTCTAAACCCATGTTGCCCTGGGTTGTGTAACTGATGGGTTTCTAGATGGGTGGTGATCTTGCTTCTTAGGACCCTTTCAAAGATTTTTATGATATGGGATGTTAGTGCTATCGGTCTGTAGTTCTTTGCTGTAGCTTTACCTTTACCTTTCACCGTGTTCGTCACTAACTGCCCCACAGTTCGCTGGAAAAAAGTTTAAATGAGAGTTCAAAAAGTGGATTTTAAGTGACATGTTACATCCCATGTTCTTGTAAGCTTTGATGAGGTTTTCCACCAATTCTTCATAGTTGCCTTCCTTCTGTTTCCGAGAAATCCCTTCGCCACTAACTTGAATGCTTCCCAAGCAGCTTTCTCCTCTCCATGAAGGTCTGATTCAAAGTCACCATCTTTAAGAAGCTCTCGAATCTGAGGACCATTGAAGACTCCATCTCTTAGCGTCGCTCAGTGAGGGGAATTTTGGTGTTAAATATCTGAATCCCTGACCGGATTTGTCCATAGCTTTTACGAAGTTTTTCATGATCCCCACTTTTGTGTGTAGTAGTGGCAGCAAAATTTTGTTTGGTTCAATGAGAGGGGGGATGTTGAATATTTTTCATCCCAGGCTTCAATGACTGACGACGTAGCCAGTCTCTCCTGATGTAGTGGAAACCTCTTGTCCAGCTGTCCTATTCACAGAGAAAGCAGCAGTACTTGGTGTATCCGCCCTGCAAGCCCATCACACGAGCAACATCCTTTAAGTTACGCATTGCAACATATCCTTTATATTATCATAAGTTTTTTTTCATATGTGGTGCAAAGCGCACAGGAACTGATGGTTTACTATTGCCGTTATG